>NC_136432.1:269435607-269812111 GCF_052849685.1 Lactuca virosa | reverse complement strand
TCTTGATTTCCACAATAGAAGTCTATGCAAGTCTGCAAGTTTTGATGAGCATTGTTTAATTCCTGAGTTCCATACTAGAAGTAGTCTATGCAATTTCGCAAAGCTTTGATGAGCATTGTTTAATTCTTGAGCTCTACAGTAGAAGTCTATGCAATTTAGCAAAGATTTGATGAGTACTTTTAATTCTAGAGTTCCACAATAGAAGTCGATGAAATTTAGAAAAGTCTGGATGAGCATTGCTTAATTCTTGAGTTCGAAAATAGAAGTGATCTATGAAATTTACCAAAGCTTTAATGAGCATTGTTTAATTCTTGATTTCCACAATTGAAGTCTATGCAATTTAGCAAAACTTTGATGAGCACTGTTTAATTATTGAGTTCCACAATAGAAGTCTACGCAATTAAGCAAAGCAATTATAAGCACTGTTTAATTCTTGAGTTCCACAATAGAAGTATTCTATGCAATTTAGCAATGCTTTGATGAACATTGTTTAATTCTTGAGTTCGACAAAAGAAGTCTATACAATTTAAGCACATGTTTGATGATCATTGTTTAATTCTTGAGTTTCACAATAGATTAGTATGCAATTTAGCAAAGCTTTGATGAGCATTGTTTAGTTCTTGAATTCCATAATAGAAGTAGTCTTTGCAATTTAGCAAATATTTGATGAGCATTGTTTAATTCTTGAGTTCTACAATAGATGTCTAAGCAATTTGAGCAAAGTGCTGATGAGTATTGTTTAATTCTTGTGTTCCACAATAGAAGTCGATACAATTTTGCAAAGCTTTGAAGAGCATTGCTTAATTCTTGAGTTCCACAATAGAAGTAATCTATGAAATTTACCAAAGCTTTGATGAGCATTGTTTAATTCTTGGGTTCCACAATAGAAGTCTATGCAATTTAGCAAAGCTTTGATGAGTGTTGTTTAATTCTTGATTTCCACAATAGAAGTCTATGCAAGTTAGGAAAGTTTTGATGAGCATTGTTTAATTCCTCAGTTCCATACTAGAAGTAATTTATGTAATTTAGCAAAGCTTTGATGAGCAATGTTTAATTCTTGAGTTCTACAGTAGAAGTCTATGCAATTTAGCAAAGCTTTGATGAGTATTGTTTAATTCTAGAGTTCCACAATAGAAGTCGGTGCAATTTAGAAAAGCTTGGATGAGCATTGCTTAATTCTTGATTTCGACAATAGAAGTGATCTATGAAATTTACCAAAGCGTTAATGAGCATTGTTTAATTCTTGAGTTCCAAAATTGAAGTCTATGTAATTTAGCTAAACTTTGATGAGCACTGTTTAATTCTTGAGTTCACAATTGAAGTCTACGTAATTTAGCAAAGTTTTGATAAGCATTGTTTGATTCTTGAGTTCCACAATAGAAGTATTCTACGCAATTTAGCAAAGCTTTGATGAGCATTGTTTAATTCTTGAGTTCCACAATAGAAGTTTCTGCAATTAAAGCAAAGGTTTGATGATCATTGTTTAATTCGTGAGTTCCACAATAGAAGTCTATGCGATTTAGCAAAGCTTTAATGAGCATTGTTTAATTCTTGAGTTCCATAATAGAAGTCTATGCAATTTAGCAAAGCTTTGATCAGCATTGTTTATTTCTTGTGTTCCATAATAGAAGTCTGTGCGATTTAAACAGAGGTTTGATGATCATTGTTTAATTCTTGAGTTCCACAATAGAAGAGTATGCAATTTAGCAAAGCTTTGATGAGCATTGTTTAATTCTTGAATTCCATAATAGAAGTAGTCTTTGCAATTTAACAAAGATTTGATGAGCATTGTTTAATTCTTGAGTTATACAATAGATGTCTAAGCAATTTAGCAAAGCGTTGATGAGTATTGTTTAATTCTTGTGTTCCACAATAGAAGTCGATACAATTTAGAAAAGCTTTGATGAGCATTGCTTAATTCTTGAGTTCCACAACAGAAGTAATATATGAAATTTACCAAAGCTTTGATGAGCATTGTTAAATTCTAGGGTTCCACAATAGAAGTCTATACAATTTAGCAAAGCTTTGATGAGTGTTGTTTAATTCTTGATTTCCACAATAGAAGTCAATGCAAGTTAGCAATGTTTTGATGAGCATTATTTCATTCATGAGTTCCATTGTAGAAGTAGTCTATGTAATTTAGCAAAGCTTTGATGGGCATTGTTTAATTCTTGAGTTCTACATTAGAAGTCTATGCAATTTAGCAAAGCTTTGATGAGTATTGTTTAATTCTAGAGTTCCACAATAAAAGTCGATGCAATTTAGCAAAGCTTGGATGAGCATTGCTTAATTCTTGAGTTCCACAATAGAAGTGATCTATGAAATTTACCAAAGCTTTAATGAGCATTGTTTAATTTTTGAGTTCCTCAATTGAAGTCTATGCAATTTCTCAAAACTTTGATGAGCACTGTTTAATTATTGAGTTCCACAATAGAAGTCTACGCAATTAAGCAAAGCGTTGATAAGCGCTGTTTAATTCTTGAGTTCCACAATAGAAGTATTCTATGCAATTTAGCAAAGCTTTGATGAGCATTGTTTAATTCTTGAGTTCCACAAAAGAAGTCTAGGCAATTTAAGCACAGTTTTGATGATCATTGTTTAATTCTTGAGTTCCACAATAGAAGAGTATGCAATTTTGCAAAGCTTTGATGAGCATTGTTTAATTCTTGAATTCTATAATAAAAGTAGTCTTTGCAATTTAGCAAAGTTTTGATAAGCATTGTTTAATTCTTGAGTTCTACAACAGATGTCTAAGCAATTTAGCAAAGCGTTTATGAGTATTGTTTAATTATTGTGTTCCACAATAGAAGTCGATATACAATTAAGCAAAGCTTTGATGAGCATTGCTTAATTCTTGAGTTCCATAATAGAAGTAATCTATGAAATTTTCCAAAGCTTTGATGAGCATTGTTTAATTCTTGGGTTCCACAATAGAAGTCTATGCAATTTAGCAAAGCTTTGATAAGTGTTGTTTAATTCTTGATTTCCACAATAGAAGTCTATGCAAGTCAGCAAGTTTTGATGAGCATTGTTTAATTCCTGAGTTCCATACTAGAAGTAGTCTATGCAATTTCGCAAAGCTTTGATGAGCATTGTTTAATTCTTGAGCTCTACAGTAGAAGTCTATGCAATTTAGCAAAGATTTGATGAGTACTTTTAATTCTAGAGTTCCACAATAGAAGTCGATGAAATTTAGAAAAGTCTGGATGAGCATTGCTTAATTCTTGAGTTCGAAAATAGAAGTGATCTATGAAATTTACCAAAGCTTTAATGAGCATTGTTTAATTCTTGAGTTCCACAATTGAAGTCTATGCAATTTAGCAAAACTTTGATGAGCACTGTTTAATTATTGAGTTCCACAATAGAAGTCTACGCAATTAAGCAAAGCATTGATAAGCACTGTTTAATTCTTTAGTTCCACAATAGAAGTATTCTATGCAATTTAGCAATGCTTTGATGAGCATTGTTTAATTCTTGAGTTCGACAAAAGAAGTCTATACAATTTAAGCACAGGTTTGATGATCATTGTTTAATTCTTGAGTTTCACAATAGATTAGTATGCAATTTAGCAAAGCTTTGATGAGCATTGTTTAGTTCTTGAATTCCATAATAGAAGTAGTCTTTGCAATTTAGCAAATATTTGATGAGCATTGTTTAATTCTTGAGTTCTACAATAGATGTCTAAGCAATTTGAGCAAAGTGCTGATGAGTATTGTTTAATTCTTGTGTTCCACAATAGAAGTCGATACAATTTTGCAAAGCTTTGAAGAGCATTGCTTAATTCTTGAGTTCCACAATAGAAGTAATCAATGAAATTTACCAAATCTTTGATGAGCATTGTTTAATTCTTGGGTTCCACAATAGAAGTCTATGCAATTTAGCAAAGCTTTGATGAGTGTTGTTTAATTCTTGATTTCCACAATAGAAGTCTATGCAAGTTAGGAAAGTTTTGATGAGCATTGTTTAATTCCTCAGTTCCATACTAGAAGTAATTTATGTAATTTAGCAAAGCTTTGATGAGCAATGTTTAATTCTTGAGTTCTACAGTAGAAGTCTATGCAATTTAGCAAAGCTTTGATGAGTATTGTTTAATTCTAGTGTTCCACAATAGAAGTCGGTGCAATTTAGAAAAGCTTGGATGAGCATTGCTTAATTCTTGAGTTCGACAATAGAAGTGATCTATGAAATTTACCAAAGCGTTAATGAGCATTGTTTAATTCTTGAGTTCCAAAATTGAAGTCTATGTAATTTAGCTAAACTTTGATGAGCACTGTTTAATTCTTGAGTTCACAATTGAAGTCTACGTAATTTAGCAAAGTTTTGATAAGCATTGTTTGATTCTTGAGTTCCACAATAGAAGTATTCTATGCAATTTAGCAAAGCTTTGATGAGCATTGTTTAATTCTTGAGTTCCACAATAGAAGTTTCTGCAATTAAAGCAAAGGTTTGATGATCATTGTTTAATTCGTGAGTTCCACAATAGAAGTCTATGCGATTTAGCAAAGCTTTAATGAGCATTGTTTAATTCTTGAGTTCCATAATAGAAGTCTATGCAATTTAGCAAAGCTTTGATCAACATTGTTTATTTCTTGTGTTCCATAATAGAAGACTGTGCGATTTAAGCAGAGGTTTGATGATCATTGTTTAATTCTTGAGTTCCACAATAGAAGAGTATGCAATTTAGCAAAGCTTTGATGAGCATTGTTTAATTCTAGAATTCCATAATAGAAGTAGTCTTTGCAATTTAACAAAGATTTGATGAGCATTGTTTAATTCTTGAGTTATACAATAGATGTCTAAGCAATTTAGCAAAGCGTTGATGAGTATTGTTTAATTCTTGTGTTCCACAATAGAAGTCGATACAATTTAGAAAAGCTTTGATGAGCATTGCTTAATTCTTGAGTTCCACAATAGAAGTAATATATGAAATTTACCAAAGCTTTGATGAGCATTGTTAAATTCTAGGGTTCCACAATAGAAGTCTATGCAATTTAGCAAAGCTTTGATGAGTGTTGTTTAATTCTTGATTTCCACAATAGAAGTCAATGCAAGTTAGCAATGTTTTGATGAGCATTATTTCATTCATGAGTTCCATTGTAGAAGTAGTCTATGTAATTTAGCAAAGCTTTGATGGGCATTGTTTAATTCTTGAGTTCTACAGTAGAAGTCTATGCAATTTAGCAAAGCTTTGATGAGTATTGTTTAATTCTAGAGTTCCACAATAGAAGTCGATGCAATTTAGCAAAGCGTGGATGAGCATTGCTTAATTCTTGAGTTCCACAATAGAAGTGATCTATGAAATTTACCAAAGCTTTAATGAGCATTGTTTAATTTTTGAGTTCCTCAATTGAAGTCTATGCAATTTCTCAAAACTTTGATGAGCACTGTTTAATTATTGAGTTCCACAATAGAAGTCTACGCAATTAAGCAAAGCATTGATAAGCACTGTTTAATTCTTTAGTTCCACAATAGAAGTATTCTATGCAATTTAGCAATGCTTTGATGATCATTGTTTAATTCTTGAGTTCGACAAAAGAAGTCTATACAATTTAAGCACAGGTTTGATGATCATTGTTTAATTCTTGAGTTTCACAATAGATTAGTATGCAATTTAGCAAAGCTTTGATGAGTATTGTTTAGTTCTTGAATTCCATAATAGAAGTAGTCTTTGCAATTTAGCAAATATTTGATGAGCATTGTTTAATTCTTGAGTTCTACAATAGATGTCTAAGCAATTTGAGCAAAGTGCTGATGAGTATTGTTTAATTCTTGTGTTCCACAATAGAAGTCGATACAATTTTGCAAAGCTTTGAAGAGCATTGCTTAATTCTTGAGTTCCACAATAGAAGTAATCTATGAAATTTACCAAAGCTTTGATTAGCATTGTTTAATTCTTGGGTTCCACAATAGAAGTCTATGCAATTTAGCAAAGCTTTGATGAGTGTTGTTTAATTCTTGATTTCCACAATAGAAGTCTATGCAAGTTAGGAAAGTTTTGATGAGCATTGTTTAATTCCTCAGTTCCATACTAGAAGTAATTTATGTAATTTAGCAAAGCTTTGATGAGCAATGTTTAATTCTTGAGTTCTACAGTAGAAGTCTATGCAATTTAGCAAAGCTTTGATGAGTATTGTTTAATTCTAGAGTTCCACAATAGAAGTCGGTGCAATTTAGAAAAGCTTGGATGAGCATTGCTTAATTCTTGATTTCGACAATAGAAGTGATCTATGAAATTTACCAAAGCGTTAATGAGCATTGTTTAATTCTTGAGTTCCAAAATTGAAGTCTATGTAATTTAGCTAAACTTTGATGAGCACTGTTTAATTCTTGAGTTCACAATTGAAGTCTACGTAATTTAGCAAAGTTTTGATAAGCATTGTTTGATTCTTGAGTTCCACAATAGAAGTATTCTATGCAATTTAGCAAAGCTTTGATGAGCATTGTTTAATTCTTGAGTTCCACAATAGAAGTTTCTACAATTAAAGCAAAGGTTTGATGATCATTGTTTAATTCGTGAGTTCCACAATAGAAGTCTATGCGATTTAGCAAAGCTTTAATGAGCATTGTTTAATTCTTGAGTTCCATAATAGAAGTCTATGCAATTTAGCAAAGCTTTGATCAGCATTGTTTATTTCTTGTGTTCCATAATAGAAGTCTGTGCGATTTAAGCAGAGGTTTGATGATCATTGTTTAATTCTTGAGTTCCACAATAGAAGAGTATGCAATTTAGCAAAGCTTTGATGAGCATTGTTTAATTCTTGAATTCCATAATAGAAGTAGTCTTTGCAATTTAACAAAGATTTGATGAGCATTGTTTAATTCTTGAGTTATACAATAGATGTCTAAGCAATTTAGCAAAGCGTTGATGAGTATTGTTTAATTCTTGTGTTCCACAATAGAAGTCGATACAATTTAGAAAAGCTTTGATGAGCATTGCTTAATTCTTGAGTTCCACAATAGAAGTAATATATGAAATTTACCAAAGCTTTGATGAGCATTGTTAAATTCTAGGGTTCCACAATAGAAGTCTATGCAATTTAGCAAAGCTTTGATGAGTGTTGTTTAATTCTTGATTTCCACAATAGAAGTCAATGCAAGTTAGCAATGTTTTGATGAGCATTATTTCATTCATGAGTTCCATTGTAGAAGTAGTCTATGTAATTTAGCAAAGCTTTGATGGACATTGTTTAATTCTTGAGTTCTACAGTAGAAGTCTATGCAATTTAGCAAAGCTTTGATGAGTATTGTTTAATTCTAGAGTTCCACAATAGAAGTCGATGCAATTTAGCAAAGCTTGGATGAGCATTGCTTAATTCTTGAGTTCCACAATAGAAGTGATCTATGAAATTTACCAAAGCTTTAATGAGCATTGTTTAATTTTTGAGTTCCTCAATTGAAGTCTATGCAATTTCTCAAAACTTTGATGAGCACTGTTTAATTATTGAGTTCCACAATAGAAGTCTACGCAATTAAGCAAAGCGTTGATAAGCGCTGTTTAATTCTTGAGTTCCACAATAGAAGTATTCTATGCAATTTAGCAAAGCTTTGATGAGCATTGTCTAATTCTTGAGTTCCACAAAAGAAGTCTAGGCAACTTAAGCACAGTTTTGATGATCATTGTTTAATTCTTGAGTTCCACAATAGAAGAGTATGCAATTTTGCAAAGCTTTGATGAGCATTGTTTAATTCTTGAATTCTATAATAAAAGTAGTCTTTGCAATTTAGCAAAGTTTTGATAAGCATTGTTTAATTCTTGAGTTCTACAACAGATGTCTAAGCAATTTAGCAAAGCGTTTATGAGTATTGTTTAATTATTGTGTTCCACAATAGAAGTCGATATACAATTAAGCAAAGCTTTGATGAGCATTGCTTAATTCTTGAGTTGCATAATAGAAGTAATCTATGAAATTTTCCAAAGCTTTGATGAGCATTGTTTAATTCTTGGGTTCCACAATAGAAGTCTATGCAATTTAGCAAAGCTTTGATAAGTGTTGTTTAATTCTTGATTTCCACAATAGAAGTCTATGCAAGTCAGCAAGTTTTGATGAGTATTGTTTAATTCCTGAGTTCCATACTAGAAGTAGTCTATGCAATTTCGCAAAGCTTTGATGAGCATTGTTTAATTCTTGAGCTCTACAGTAGAAGTCTATGCAATTTAGCAAAGATTTGATGAGTACTTTTAATTCTAGAGTTCCACAATAGAAGTCGATGAAATTTAGAAAAGCCTGGATGAGCATTGCTTAATTCTTGAGTTCGAAAATAGAAGTGATCTATGAAATTTACCAAAGCTTTAATGAGCATTGTTTAATTCTTGAGTTCCACAATTGAAGTCTATGCAATTTAGCAAAACTTTGATGAGCACTGTTTAATTATTGAGTTCCACAATAGAAGTCTACGCAATTAAGCAAAGCACTGATAAGCACTGTTTAATTCTTGAGTTCCACAATAGAAGTATTCTATGCAATTTAGCAATGCTTTGATGAGCATTGTTTAATTCTTGAGTTCGACAAAAGAAGTCTATACAATTTAAGCACAGGTTTGATGATCATTGTTTAATTCTTGAGTTTCACAATAGATTAGTATGCCATTTAGCAAAGCTTTGATGAGCATTGTTTAGTTCTTGAATTCCATAATAGAAGTAGTCTTTGCAATTTAGCAAATATTTGATGAGCATTGTTTAATTCTTGAGTTCTACAATAGATGTCTAAGCAATTTGAGCAAAGCGCTGATGAGTATTGTTTAATTCTTGTGTTCCACAATAGAAGTCGATACAATTTTGCAAAGCTTTGAAGAGCATTTCTTAATTCTTGAGTTCCACAATAGAAGTAATCTATGAAATTTACCAAAGCTTTGATGAGCATTGTTTAATTCTTGGGTTCCACAATAGAAGTCTATGCAATTTAGCAAAGCTTTGATGAGTGTTGTTTAATTCTTGATTTCCACAATAGAAGTCTATGCAAGTTAGGAAAGTTTTGATGAGCATTGTTTAATTCCTCAGTTCCATACTAGAAGTAATTTATGTAATTTAGCAAAGCTTTGATGAGCAATGTTTAATTCTTGAGTTCTATAGTAGAAGTCTATGCAATTTAGCAAAGCTTTGATGAGTATTGTTTAATTCTAGAGTTCCACAATAGAAGTCGGTGCAATTTAGAAAAACTTGGATGAGCATTGCTTAATTCTTGAGTTCGACAATAGAAGTGATCTATGAAATTTACCAAAGCGTTAATGAGCATTGTTTAATTCTTGAGTTCCAAAATTGAAGTCTATGCAATTTAGCTAAACTTTAATGAGCACTGTTTAATTCTTGAGTTCACAATTGAAGTCTACGTAATTTAGCAAAGTTTTGATAAGCATTGTTTGATTGTTGAGTTCCACAATAGAAGTATTCTACGCAATTTAGCAAAGCTTTGATGAGCATTGTTTAATTCTTGAGTTCCACAATAGAAGTTTCTGCAATTAAAGCAAAGGTTTGATGATCATTGTTTAATTCGTGAGTTCCACAATAGAAGTCTATGCGATTTAGCAAAGCTTTAATGAGCATTGTTTAATTCTTGAGTTCCATAATAGAAGTCTATGCAATTTAGCAAAGCTTTGATCAGCATTGTTTAATTCTTGTGTTCCATAATAGAAGTCTGTGCGATTTAAGCAGAGGTTTGATGATCATTGTTTAATTCTTGAGTTCCACAATAGAAGAGTATGCAATTTAGCAAAGCTTTGATGAGCATTGTTTAATTCTTGAATTCCATAATAGAAGTAGTCTTTGCAATTTAACAAAGATTTGATGAGCATTGTTTAATTCTTGAGTTATACAATAGATGTCTAAGCAATTTAGCAAAGCGTTGATGAGTATTGTTTAATTCTTGTGTTCCACAATAGAAGTCGATACAATTTAGAAAAGCTTTGATGAGCATTGCTTAATTCTTGAGTTCCACAATAGAAGTAATATATGAAATTTACCAAAGCTTTGATGAGCATTGTTAAATTCTTGGGTTCCACAATAGAAGTCTATGCAATTTAGCAAAGCTTTGATGAGTGTTGTTTAATTCTTGATTTCCACAATAGAAGTCAATGCAAGTTAGCAAAGTTTTGATGAGCATTATTTCATTCATGAGTTCCATTGTAGAAGTAGTCTATGTAATTTAGCAAAGCTTTGATGGGCATTGTTTAATTCTTGAGTTCTACAGTAGAAGTCTATGCAATTTAGCAAAGCTTTGATGAGTATTGTTTAATTCTAGAGTTCCACAATAGAAGGCGATGCAATTTAGCAAAGCTTGGATGAGCATTGCTTAATTCTTGAGTTCCACAATAGAAGTGATCTATGAAATTTACCAAAGCTTTAATGAGCATTGTTTAATTTTTGAGTTCCTCAATTGAAGTCTATGCAATTTCTCAAAACTTTGATGAGCACTGTTTAATTATTGAGTTCCACAATAGAAGTCTACGCAATTAAGCAAAGCGTTGATAAGCGCTGTTTAATTCTTGAGTTCCACAATAGAAGTATTCTATGCAATTTAGCAAAGCTTTGATGAGCATTGTTTAATTCTTGAGTTCCACAAAAGAAGTCTAGGCAATTTAAGCACAGTTTTGATGAGCATTGTTTAATTCTTGAATTCCATAATAAAAGTAGTCTTTGCAATTTAGCAAAGTTTTGATAAGCATTGTTTAATTCTTGAGTTCTACAATAGATGTCTAAGCAATTTAGCAAAGCGTTTATGAGTATTGTTTAATTATTGTGTTCCACAATAGAAGTCGATATACAATTAAGCAAAGCTTTGATGAGCATTGCTTAATTCTTGAGTTCCATAATAGAAGTAATCTATGAAATTTTCCAAAGCCTTGATGAGCATTGTTTAATTCTTGGGTTCCACAATAGAAGTCTATGCAATTTAGCAAAGCTTTGATAAGTGTTGTTTAATTCTTGATTTCCACAATAGAAGTCTATGCAAGTCAGCTAGTTTTGATGAGCATTGTTTAATTCCTGAGTTCCATACTAGAAGTAGTCTATGCAATTTCGCAAAGCTTTGATGAGCATTGTTTAATTCTTGAGCTCTACAGTAGAAGTCTATGCAATTTAGCAAAGATTTGATGAGTATTTTTAATTCTACAGTTCCACAATAGAAGTCGATGAAATTTAGAAAAGCCTGGATGAGCATTGCTTAATTCTTGAGTTCGAAAATAGAAGTGATCTATGAAATTTACCAAAGCTTTAATGAGCATTGTTTAATTCTTAAGTTCCACAATTGAAGTCTATGCAATTTAGCAAAACTTTGATGAGCACTGTATAATTCTTGAGTTCCACAATTGAAGTCTACGCAATTTAGCAAAGCTTTGATAAGCACCGTTTAATTCTTGAGTTCCACAATAGAAGTATTCTATGCAATTTAGCAAAGCTTTGATGAGCTTTGTTTAATTGTTCAGTTCCACAATAGAAGTCTATGCAATTTAAGCAAAGCTTTGATGATCATTGTTTAATTCGTGAGTTCCACAATAGAAGTCTATGCAATTTAGCAAAGCTTTGGTGAGCATTGTTTAATTCTTGAATTCCATAATAGAAGTACTCTATGCAATTTAGCAAAGCTTTGATGAGCATTGTTTAATTCTTTTTTTTTTAAAGAGGCAAAGCAAACTTTATTAAAAAGAATAAAAGAATACAAAAACAAACGGAAATAAAGTAGTCAAACAAAATACAAATCTAACCAACCTATCCATAACCAACTACCAAGTCACTTTTTAATAACCAGACTTAACCACCCAAAAAACCTTATTATCCTTAAAGCTAGCCCAAAGACTTATTGAAAGTGGGAAAAAAGGTAACTTCACCCCATTGCACCATCAAAATCCGCAAAGATCATTAATACCTAAGCAAGGGGTAAGGCCCTTAAAAAAACCCACAGTCCGAAGGCCAAGCTTTAAGAAAAAACCCAACAAAACCACAATACTCCCTACACAATACATAACATAGAACCAATAAAAGATAACACAATTATAACACTCATAATTGCAACTATAAAAAAACCCCATCAATTTATCAATCCCGCATCTTCTGTCACTTCTCCTCTCATCAATCCTCCACTTAGTCTTCAACAGAAAAGACTCCATCTGCTTGCAAACATGATCCAAACCCGACCTTTGCAAAAAATTCCTGCATATCAAGCACAAGCCAAACCACAACAAACTAACACCAAAACTCCAAGAAATCATAACAAGTTTCATACTAGACATGGCATCAATCACATGTCTAGGATTCTCCATTTGGATAATCTCAATAAAGATCATATCCAAACAGAAAATCCCATAGGTACAAGTCACATGATTTGAGAGCAAACTCTCAAACCAGTAACACAATCCGTCAATTCCTTTGTAAAGAAACTTATTCCAATCCACAACATTAAGATCACCAAAGTTAAACATCCTTCTATGCCAACCCCAAAACCAATAGCCACCAACCAACAAACTAAAAAACCAGAAAATAGCATCCATTACTTAAACTTTTTCCATTCCAGAAATACCCCAGGCCTTAAAAACTTTATCATTGACCATCTTAGCCTTTTTCCTCAACCCCAACAGCATTAAATGTATTTCACTTTCAATACAAGCAATCAGCCCCTTATACGAATTTCTCATGTTACTAAATAGTCTAGAATTTCTCTCCTTCCAAATATGTGCAACACAACTAGCAAAAACACATTTATTAACCAGATTCTCACCAGAATTCCTTTTAAACAAACTGCACAGCTTCATAATCAATTCATTCCAATCATCCATAAAAAGATTAAGACCCATCTTATTACAAAAATACCTCCAAATAAGTTGAGAATAATCACATTTAAAGAAGAGATGAACATGTGAATCAGGAGTAACAGCACAAAAAGGACAAAGTAAGTTACCAGAAACTTCCCAACCTCTGACACGATCCTAGGTCTTCAATCTATTCAAAATAGCCATCCACAAAATAAACGAATATCGAGGAATGCAATTACCATACCAAACAATATCATGCCAAGGAACTTGGTCTCCAAAATTATTTATATCACACCACACCTGTTTGCATGAAAATTGTTTACATATTCCTTTCTTATCTCTCCAACCTGCAACATCCCTCAAATTAGGCTCAATACAAAACATGGGAGCATCCTTCAATCCAGGGAATATATTAACCCACTCAACCGGCCAAGTATAGCAATCATAGACTAG
Source organism: Lactuca virosa (assembly GCF_052849685.1). Taxonomy (NCBI): domain Eukaryota; kingdom Viridiplantae; phylum Streptophyta; class Magnoliopsida; order Asterales; family Asteraceae; genus Lactuca; species Lactuca virosa. The sequence goes on along the minus strand of NC_136432.1, from coordinate 269,798,917 downwards.
AACATCACTGACCAAGGAAGAATCACTAAACCCATTGCTAACCCAATCTCTTCTAGATATAATAGAACATAAAATACCAATTGGGTGCCACCAATCATGCCAGAGAGAAGTATTCATCCCGTTTCCCACACACGAAACAACATGGGGCCTAACAATTTTTCTCACCTCAAGGAACCTCTTCCAAGTCCAGCTCATACTCTTCTTCTGCAAAATATCCCAAAAATTCCTGTTTCCAATGTAATTGGATTTCACCCACTGGACCCACAGAGAATTTTTGCTATTAATCACATTCCACACATGTTTAGCTAACAAAGCATCATTCCATTTCCTTAAATTCTTCACTCCTAAACCACCATAAATTTTCGGCTTACAAATATCATTCCACTTGACTTTAGCTTTCCCTTTGACTACCTCACCATTCGCCCATAAGAAACTTCTACAAAGCTTTTCAATCTCTTTAATAGTAGCAATGGGAATTTTAAAAATCGAAGCCCAATACACATGAATAGATGTCAAAACAGAATTAATGAGCAACAGCCTTCCGGCAAACGATAAAGCCTTGGTTTTCCAATTGAAAATCTCATCTTAATCTTCTCAATAAGCTGTTTACAATCTCTATCAAATAATTTTGTAACACACATAGGAATTCCCAAATACTTAAAAGGAAATCTCCCAATATCAAAAGGAAGAATGCCCAAGATAATCCTTCTCATATTGGGTTTAACACAACTGAAGAAAATCTGGCTTTTTTCCATGCTCACCTTCAACCCTGAAACTTTTTTGAACTCATCAAGAGCATCCCTTATAACTCTAGCAGAATTCCCATTTCCATAAGAAAATACTAACAAATCATCAGCAAAGCATAAATGAGTAATTTTAAGGGACATACACTTACTATGAAACTTAAAATTCTGGCCAGCTTCAATTTTCTTCAAAAGGATGATATTAAACACCTCCATAACTATAGTAAATAGGTAAGGAGATAGAGGATCACCCTGCCTAAGACCCCTCTTTCCTTCAAAATACCCATGATCTTCACCATTAAAGTTAAGCATGAACCAAGGAGTAGAAACACAAGCCATAATCCACTGAATCATTATCGTATGAAAACCAAACCCCTGCAGAATTCTACTAAGAAAATTCCAATCCACCGTATCATATGCCTTTTGAATATCAATCTTTATGGTGCATTTGGGAACTCCCCTCTTATTTTTATACCCCACCATCAACTCCTGAGCAAGGAGAATATTATCCAAAATAGATCTTCCAGGAATGAAAGCTGATTGATTTTTGCTCACAATATCACCCAAACTATTTCTAATTATGTTCACTATAATCTTACTAATACACTTATATAAAGTGTTACAGCAGGCTATAGGGCGGAAATCAGAAACTTTCCTCGGGAACTCCACTTTAGGAACCAACACTATTCTCGTAGCATTAATCCCCTTCAACAATTTACCATTCCAAAAAAATTCCCTCACAGCTTTACACACCTCCGGCCCAACAATGTTCCAAGAACTTTTAAAAAATTTGGAGGAGTACCCATCAGGTCCAGGGGCACGATTTTCATCAGTATCAAACATCGCCACTTTGATTTCTTCATCAGTCACCACTCTAATCATATTAGCAGCCACCCTACTATCCAATTTATTATGAAAGAAACCATCATTTAAACACGAAAACTCAGTAACATCTTTACAACCCAAAAACTTATTGAAATGAGTAACAAATTTATCCTTCATAGCCTTCCCACTAACCCATCTTCTATCTTCATCAATAACCATCAGAATACGATTTCTATTGCCCCTGCTCTTCACAACTCTATGAAAAAACTTTGTATTATTGTCCCCTTCCTGTAACCAATTTATCTTAGATCTCTGGAAAAGAAGCTTTTCTTCATCATTACAAGCAACATTAAAATCAAAAAGAATATTAGTATGCTCCTCCCTAATCTTACAATCAAAAGGATTAAGATCAATTTCAGATTGTTTACTTTCCAACTCCTTTCTTAACATTTGGATTCTCTTCCCAGAACCCCTGTGCTTATTGCAAAGCTCCCTACAATGCTTTTTAAGAATCTTCAACTTTTGGCACACTTTGAACATAAAAAAACCTTCAATATTAGCATCCCAAACTTCCTTAACCAGGGGTAAGAACTCCTCCTTTTCAGTGATAAAATTAGCAAACCTAAAAGAAGGTTTCCATCTCAATTTGCCAACAGGAACATTTAAAATAGCAGGACAATGATCCGACACCCTATAAGGTTTAAAAACAGCATGAGCTAAAGGATGATCCGAAACAAATTTCAAATTGGCCATCACCCTATCTAACTTCTTCAAAAGGCCCTTATTCCCAGCAGGAGTTTTATTCCAAGTAAACTGAAACCCAGAGGAATTCAGATCCTCAACTTCAATAAAGTTTATACAGTCAATAAAATCATCAACTCCTTTAGGCGTTTTGGAACAACCTTCAGAATATTCCGATGGTTTTAAAGCAACATTAAAATCACCTAATATTCCCCATGCTTCCTTCTTGACAACCAAACTATGTTTCTTCAAATTATCCCATAATAACCTTCTCTCAAGATAATTCGAAGCAGCATATATAAAAGACAAATACATGCTATAATTGGAATCACAGAATCTAACATAACAGTGAATAACTTGTCTAGACTGAGAAATCACCATCACATCAAAAAGTCTTGGATTCCATCCAACAATTATTCTAGTTCCAGCCTCACAGCTACTATTATTAGAAACCCAATCCCATTGACCAAAAGTCTTAACACAAACATTCTTAAGATTTAAGACCTTGACATGAGACTCCACCACAGCACATATACCAAGGTTATTACTCCTAATAACATCAATAACCTCCTTCTGCTTAATAGCTTTATTCAAGCCCCTGACATTCCATACCCCTATAGACATCATTGGGAAATAATAGAGTTTTTGGCATTTACCTCCTCAAATGCCTGAGAAATCCCATCTTTGCTTTTACTATTCCCCTGAACCATCATACTATTCTTCATTTTATTACTTTCATTCCCTACATTACCCTTCCCAACAAACTTAGAAGGATCCAACTTATTATTCATTATTCCAACAACATTAGAAGAATAATCAACACAATCACCTTCCTGATAACCATCAACTTTGCCCCCCTTAGCATCCTCTTCCATTCTATCCATAACTTCCTCATCAAACCTTCCCAGGATTTCAAAACTATTTTTAATACTGCAACCATCACTAGAAACAGTCTTATTTTCTAGACTCTTGTTAACACCCACTTTTATGTTATCATCCTTTATAGCATTCCCCTGCATCTTATTCTCCATTTTCCCCTGATTACCAACCAAAGCCTGACCATTAACAAACTTCTCATATCTTCTATTCTTTTCCAAATTCCAATGACCCACCCCTTTATTATTCCAATTCCCATTCTGTCCCCTTCCATTACCACCTCTATTACCATAATTGCCTCTGAAATTATTTCCCCTGTTAAAATTTCCATTCTTCCCACTATATCTTTGATTATACAATTGAGCATGACCCTCCTTAGATTTACTAGTACCTTCACCATCATTATTTCCTGCAACCTTCTTATAAACAACCTCCGTAAATCCATCATCATTAACCATTTCCTTCCCTTTATTTCTCTTATTGTTCCCATTATCCCCATTCTTTACCACTTTCTCTTCATTCAAAGCTGCCAAACAAACTTTATCCGTATGCCCATAAACCTTACAGTGATTACATCTAGAAGGCATCCAAGCATACTCCACATCAAAACTCTGAACCACAGCAGAATTAGTAACAAAATCCCAAGTAGAAACCTCAATTTTCCTCATCCATTCCTTATCAGCCGCCATTTCAACAAGAATTCGAGCATAAGCGTTTCTACCCTTGTGTTCCAAACACATCTCCTCAGTAAAAGAATCAAAAGCCAGAGGCACCCCTAACTTACTCGCTATAATACACAAATTCTCTCCACTCCATACTTCCAAAGGTAAATCAAAGATTTTGATCCACACCGGAATTTTATCATGACTATTCTTGGTTAATTTCAGACCTGGTCTCCACCTTTGAAGAAATAATGGCATATTATTGAACATCAACCATGGGCTTCCCTCCAATATAGATAACATCCCCTGCTCATCACTAAATTTAAAAAAGAAAAACCCTTTACTGTTCATGAATATCTCTTCAAGACCCACATTCTTCCATAGCCTTCTAACCTCTTGCTGAATCACAGGAAATGCTAACTTCTTATCAATCATATACCCATATAAAGTATTAGTATATGGAATACTCGCTTTCTTTAAATTCTCAATCGGGATAATAACAGGTCCTTCTTCTTTGCCTTTTTCCCCTGGAATAAACTTGACATCAATCTTACCCTTATGTCTATTACCTTTTAACACACCTGCATAAGAGTTCAACAAGTTCCCCTGACTATCACCATCCACCTTTTTACAACTATTAGCATCACCCAAAATAGAAGGAAGCATATTAATACTATTAATAACAGTACCAGACTTCATCTTTAAACTAGGCTCTTTACTCATCTTAGTATTAACCTCCTCTTCCATCACAATTTCCTCATCTTCACTAGACTCATCCTCACTACATTCATCTTCCCCATCCTCTTCAGAAGAATCATCATCTTCAGAATCATCTCCTTCCTCATTAACTTGCTTATTAAAATTTGACATATCAACATCCATTTCCTGATTCAACTTACTATCTAAATCCTTCCTCTTAGGTGTTTCCACCTTCAACTCATTAAGAAATTGAAAGCCAACTCCCGGAATAAATTCTTCATTACTGATAACCTTCTTATCACCTAATCTAGACTTCTCAACTTCATCATCAACCAAATCAGGGCATACAGGTTTATTGACATCAATCACAGCAATGTTAGGATTCACCCTAATCATTTCACTAGTAACACTCTTCAATTCCGAACTAGGGCTCAATAATTCATCATTCACCTTAGAACCATCCCAATTTATCAACAAATTAGCAGTATTACCTGAAGGAATAGAGACAACTTGAACTCCAATAGTCTTCAGCTCACCAGAAGCCCCATCCTTCAACCCCTTCATATTGCTATCATTTCCAGGAATTGAAATATTAAAATCCGACTCCCAGGCCGATACAGACTCCGAATCATCTTCCGTTTCCTCCTCATTAGCTTCTTCAGTGTAGTATTCCTTTGCATCCATCGGTGATATCCCATCCACAATTTTTCGAGCTCTGTTCTTCACTCTGAAAGCTTTCCCCTCCATTTTCCATTCAGCTTTTCCAATCCCCGAAGCAACAGCTCCAGAAGCACTTGGCTTACGACGAGCTTTATAAATCGTAGCTGAGGACTGATCAATGACCCCAGGGGGAACTAGATCTTTCACATCCACTTCAGTCCTAACATACCGGACAGCAGCACTTTTATCCGGTGGCTTAACTTTCACTTCCTTCAATCGATCCGCTTTAGATGACGCACCCATTAGGACAACGGAAACAGAAGAGAAATTGCTTCAACGACTAAATGAAATTCGTCGGAAAAGCAGCACCGACGAACCAAAAACTAGATCGCACCACCGATAGAGAGAATCAGGGGAAGAGAGAGAAAGTAGAGAGAGAAAGCGAAAAAGTTTTGCATTATTCAATTCTTGAGTTCCACAATAGAAGTCTATGCAATTTAGCATTGTTTAATTCTTGAGTTCCACAATAGAGGTCTATGCAATTTAAGCACATGTTTGATGATCATTGTTCAATTCTTGAGGTCCACAATAGAAGAGTATGCAATTTAGCAAAGCTTTGATGAGCATAGTTTAATTCTTGAATTCCATAATAGAACTAGTCTTTGCAATTTAGCAAAGATTTGATGAGCATTGTTTAATTCTTGAGTTCTACAATAGATGTCTAAGCAATTTAGCAAAGCGTTGATGAGTATTGTTTAATTCTTGTGTTCCACAATAGAAGTCGATACAATTTAGCAAAGCTTTGATGAGCATTGCTTAATTCTTGAGTTCCACAATAGAAGTAATCTATGAAATTTACCAAAGCTTTGATGAGCATTGTTTAATTCTTCGGTTCCACAATAGAAGTATATGCAATTTAGCAAAGGTTTGATGACTGTTGTTTAATTCTTGATTTCCACAATAGAAGTTTATGCAAGTTAACAAAGTTTTAATGAGCATTGCTAATTCATGAGTTCCATACTAGAAGTAGTCAATGCAATTTAGCAAAGCTTTGATGAGCATTGTTTAATTCTTGAGTTCTACAGTAGAAGTCTATGCAATTTAGCAAAGCTTTGATGAGTATTGTTTAATTCTAAAGTTCCACAATAGAAGTCGATGCAATTTAGCAAGGCTTGGATGAGCATTGCTTAATTCTTGAGTTTCACAATAGAAGTGATCTATGAAATTTACCAAAGCTTTAATGAGCATTGTTTAATTCTTGAGTTCCACAATTGAAGTCTATGCAATTTAGCAAAACTTTGATGACCACTCTTTAATTATTGAGTTCCACAATAGAAGTCTACGCAATTAAGCAAAGCATTGATAAGCACTGTTTAATTCTTGAGTTCCACAATAGAAGTATTCTATGCAATTTAGCAATGCTTTGATGAGCATTGTTTAATTCTTGAGTTCGACAAAAGAAGTCTATACAATTTAAGCACAGCTTTGATGATCATTGTTTAATTCTTGAGTTTCACAATAGACGAGTATGCAATTTAGCAAAGCTTTGATGAGCATTGTTTAGTTCTTGAATTCCATAATAGAAGTAGTCTTTGCAATTTAGCAAAGATTTGATGAGCATTGTTTAATTCTTGAGTTCTACAATAGATGTCTAAGCAATTTGAGCAAAGCGCTGATGAGTATTGTATAATTCTTGTGTTCCACAATAGAAGTCGATACAATTTTGCAAAGCTTTGAAGAGCATTGCTTAATTCTTGAGTTCCACAATAGAAGTAATCTATGAAATTTACCAAAGCTTTGATGAGCATTGTTTAATTCTTGGGTTCCACAATAGAAGTCTATGCAATTTAGCAAAGCTTTGATGAGTGTTGTTTAATTCTTGATTTCCACAATAGAATTCTATGCAAGTTAGGAAAGTTTTGATGAGCATTGTTTAATTCCTGAGTTGCATACTAGAAGTAATTTATGTAATTTAGCAAAGCTTTGATGAGCAATGTTTAATTCTTGAGTTCTACAGTAGAAGTCTAAGCAATTTAGCAGAGCTTTGATGAGTATTATTTAATTCTAGAGTTCCACAATAGAAGTCGATGAAATTTAGAAAAGCTTGGATGAGCATTGCTTAATTCTTGAGTTCGACAATAGAAGTGATCTATGAAATTTACCAAAGTGTTAATGAGTATTGTTTAATTCTTGAGTTCCAAAATTGAAGTCTATGCAATTTAGCTAAACTTTGATGAGCACTGTTTAATTCTTGAGTTCACAATTGAAGTCTACGTAATTTAGCAAAGTTTTGATAAGCATTGTTTGATTCTTGAGTTCCACAATAGAAGTATTCTATGCAATTTAGCAAAGCTTTGATGAGCATTGTTTAATTCTTGAGTTCCACAATAGAAGTTTCTGCAATTAAAGCAAAGGTTTGATGATCATTGTTTAATTCGTGAGTTCCACAATATAAGTCTATGCAATTTAGCAAAGCTTTGGTGAGCATTGTTTAGTTCTTAAATTCCATAATAGATGGAGTCTTTGCAATTTAGCAAAGATTTGATGAGCATTGTTTAATTCTTGAGTTCTACTATAGATGTCTAAGCAATTTGAGCAAAGCGCTGATGAGTATTGTTTAATTCTTGTGTTCCACAATAGAAGTCGATACAATTTTGCAAAGCTTTGAAGAGCATTGCTTAATTCTTGAGTTCCACAATAGAAGTAATCTATGAAATTTACCAAAGCTTTGATGATCATTGTTTAATTCTTGGGTTCCACAATAGAAGTCTATGCAATTTAGCAAAGCTTTGATGAGTGTTGTTTAATTCTTGATTTCCACAATAGAAGTCTATGCAAGTTAGGAAAGTTTTGATGAGCATTGTTTAATTCCTGAGTTGCATACTAGAAGTAATTTATGTAATTTAGCAAAGCTTTGATGAGCATTGTTTAAATCTTGAGTTCTACCGTAGAAGTCTATGCAATTTAGCAGAGCCTTGATGAGTATTGTTTAATTCTAGAGTTCCACAATAGAAGTCGGTGCAATTTAGAAAAGCTTGGATGAGCATTGCTTAATTCTTGAGTTCGACAATAGAAGTGATCTATGAAATTTACCAAAGCGTTAATGAGCATTGTTTAATTCTTGAGTTCCAAAATTGAAGTCTATGCAATTTAGCTAAACTCTGATGAGCACTGTTTAATTCTTGAGTTCACAATTGAAGTCTACGTCATTTAGCAAAGTTTTGATAAGCATTGTTTGATTCTTGAGTTTCACAATAGAAGTATTCTATGCAATTTAGCAAAGCTTTGATGAGCATTGTTTAATTCTTGAGTTCCACAATAGAAGTTTCTGCAATTAAAGCAAAGGTTTGATGATCATTGTTTAATTCGTGAGTTCCACAATAGAAGTCTATGCGATTTAGCAAAGCTTTAATGAGCATTGTTTAATTCTTGAGTTCCACAATAGAAACTATGCAATTTAGCAAAGCTTTGATGAGCATTGTTTAATTCTTGTGTTCCACAATAGAAGTCTGTGCAATTTAAGCACAGGTTTGATGATCATTGTTTAATTCTTCAGTTCCACAGTAGAAGAGTATGCAATTTAGCAAAGCTTTGATGAGCATTGTTTAATTCTTGAATTCCATAATAGAAGTAGTGTTTGCAATTTAACAAAGATTTGATGAGCATTGTTTAATTCTTTAGTTATACAATAGATGTCTAAGCAATTTAGCAAAGCATTGATGAGTATTGTTTAATTCTTGTGTTCCACAATAGAAGTCGATACGATTTAGCAAAGCTTTGATGAGCATTGCTTAATTCTTGAGTTCCACAATAGAAGTAATATATGATATTTACCAAAGCTTTGATGAGCATTGTTAAATTCTTGGGTTCCACAATAGAAGTCTATGCAATTTAGCAAAGCTTTGATGAGTGTTGTTTAATTCTTGATTTCCACAATAGAAGTCAATGCAAGTTAGCAAAGTTTTGATGAGCATTATTTCATTCATGAGTTCCATTGTAGAAGTAGTCTATGCAATTTAGCAAAGCTTTGATGGGCATTGTTTACTTCTTGAGTTCTACAGTAGAAGTCTATGCAATTTAGCAAAGCTTTGATGAGTATTGTTTAATTCTAGAGTTCCACAATAGAAGTCGATGCAATTTAGCAAAGCTTGGATGAGCATTGCTTAATTCTTGAGTTCCACAATAGAAGTGATCTATGAAATTTACCAAAGCTTTAATGAGCATTGTTTAATTCTTGAGTTCCTCAATTGAAGTCTATGCAATTTCTCAAAACTTTGATGAGCACTGTTTAATTATTGAGTTCCACAATAGAAGTCTACGCAATTAAGCAAGGCGTTGATAAGCACTGTTTAATTCTTGAGTTCCACAATAGAAGTATTCTATGCAATTTAGCAAAGCTTTGATGAGCATTGTTTAATTCTTGAGTTCTACAGTAGAAGTCTATGCAATTTAGCAAAGCTTTGATGAGTATTGTTTAATTCTAAAGTTCCACAATAGAAGTCGATGCAATTTAGCAAGGCTTGGATGAGCATTGCTTAATTCTTGAGTTTCACAATAGAAGTGATCTATGAAATTTACCAATGCTTTAATGAGCATTGTTTAATTCTTGAGTTCCACAATTGAAGTCTATGCAATTTAGCAAAACTTTGATGAGCACTGTTTAATTATTGAGTTCCACAATAGAAGTCTACGCAATTAAGCAAAGCATTGATAAGCACTGTTTAATTCTTGAGTTCCACAATAGAAGTATTTTATGCAATTTAGCAATGCTTTGATGAGCATTGTTTAATTCTTGAGTAAGACAAAAGAAGTCTATACAATTTAAGCACAGCTTTGATGATCATTGTTTAATTCTTGAGTTTCACAATAGTCGAGTATGCAATTTAGCAAAGCTTTGATGAGCATTGTTTAGTTCTTGAATTCCATAATAGATGGAGTCTTTGCAATTTAGCAAAGATTTGATGAGCATTGTTTAATTCTTGAGTTCTACTATAGATGTCTAAGCAATTTGAGCAAAGCGCTGATGAGTATTGTTTAATTCTTGTGTTCCACAATAGAAGTCGATACAATTTTGCGAAGCTTTGAAGAGCATTACTTAATTCTTGAGTTCCACAATAGAAGTAATCTATGAAATTTACCAAAGCTTTGATGAGCATTGTTTAATTCTTGGGTTCCACAATAGAAGTCTATGCAATTTAGCAAAGCTTTGATGAGTGTTGTTTAATTCTTGATTTCCACAATACAATTCTATGCAAGTTAGGAAAGTTTTGATGAGCATTGTTTAATTCCTGAGTTGCATACTAGAAGTAATTTATGTAATTTAGCAAAGCTTTGATGAGCAATGTTTAATTCTTGAGTTCTACAGTAGAAGTCTAAGCAATTTAGTAGAGCTTTGATGAGTATTGTTTAATTCTAGAGTTCCACAATAGAAGTCGATGCAATTTAGAAAAGCTTGGATGAGCATTGCTTAATTCTTGAGTTCGACAATAGAAGTGATCTATGAAATTTACCAAAGCGTTAATGAGCATTGTTTAATTCTTGAGTTCCAAAATTGAAGTCTATGCAATTTAGCTAAACTTTGATGAGCACTGTTTAATTCTTGAGTTCACAATTGAAGTCTACGTAATTTAGCAAAGTTTTGATGAGCATTGTTTGATTCTTGAGTTCCACAATAGAAGTATTCTATGCAATTTAGCAAAGCTTTGATGAGCATTGTTTAATTCTTGAGTTCCACAATAGAAGTTTCTGCAATTAAAGCAAAGGTTTGATGATCATTGTTTAATTCGTGAGTTCCACAATATAAGTCTATGCAATTTAGCAAAGCTTTGGTGAGCATTGTTTAGTTCTTAAATTCCATAATAGATGGAGTCTTTGCAATTTAGCAAAGATTTGATGAGCATTGTTTAATTCTTGAGATCTACAATAGATGTCTAAGCAATTTGAGCAAAGCGCTGATGAGTATTGTTTAATTCTTGTGTTCCACAATAGAAGTCGATACAATTTTGCAAAGCTTTGAAGAGCATTGCTTAATTCTTGAGTTCCACAATAGAAGTAATCTATGAAATTTACCAAAGCTTTGATGAGCATTGTTTAATTCTTGGGTTCCACAATAGAAGTCTACGCAATTTAGCAAAGCTTTGTTGAGTGTTGTTTAATTCTTGATTTCCACAATAGAATTCTATGCAAGTTAGGAAAGTTTTGATGAGCATTGTTTAATTCCTGAGTTGCATACTAGAAGTAATTTATGTAATTTAGCAAAGCTTTGATGAGCAATGTTTAATTCTTGAGCTCTACAGTAGAAGTCTATGCAATTTAGCAGAGCTTTGATGAGTATTGTTTAATTCTAGAGTTCCACAATAGAAGTCGGTGCAATTTAGAAAAGCTTGGATGAGCATTGCTTAATTCTTGAGTTCGACAATAGAAGTGATCTATGAAATTTACCAAAGCGTTAATGAGCATTGTTTAATTCTTGAGTTCCAAAATTGAAGTCTATGCAATTTAGCTAAACTTTGATGAGCACTGTTTAATTCTTGAGTTCACAATTGAAGTCTACGTAATTTAGCAAAGTTTTGATAAGCATTGTTTGATTCTTGAGTTCCACAATAGAAGTATTCTATGCAATTTAGCAAAGCTTTGATGAGCATTGTTTAATTCTTGAGTTCCACAATAGAAGTTTCTGCAATTAAAGCAAAGGTTTGATGATCATTGTTTAATTCGTGAGTTCCACAATATAAGTCTATGCAATTTAGCAAAGCTTTGGTGAGCATTGTTTAATTCTTGAATTCCACAATAGAAGTACTCTATGCAATTTAGCAAAGCTTTCATGAGCATTGTTTAATTCTTGAGTTCCACAATAGAGGTCTATGCAATTTAAGCACATGTTTGATGATCATTGTTCAATTCTTGAGGTCCACAATAGAAGAGTATGCAATTTAGCAAAGCTTGGATGAGCATAGTTTAATTCTTGAATTCCATAATAGAACTAGTCTTTGCAATTTAGCAAAGATTTGATGAGCATTGTTTAATTCTTAAGTTCTACAATAGATGTCTAAGCAATTTAGCAAAGCGTTGATGAGTATTGTTTAATTCTTGTGTTCCACAATAGAAGTCGATACAATTTAGCAAAGCTTTGATGAGCATTGCTTAATTCTTGAGTTCCACAATAGAAGTAATCTATGAAATTTACCAAATCTTTGATGAGCATTATTTAATTCTTGGGTTCCACAATAGAAGTCTATGCAATTAAGCAAAGCTTTGATGAGTGTTGTTTAATTCTTGATTTCCACAATAGAAGTCTATGCAAGGTAGCAAAGTTTTGATGAGCATTGTTTTATTCATGAGTTCAATTGTAGAAGTAGTCTATGCAATTTAGCAAAGCTTTGATGAGCATTGTTTAATTCTTGAGTTCTACAGTAGAAGTCTATGCAATTTAGCAAAGCTTTGATGAGTATTGTTTAATTCTAGAGTTCCACAATAGAAGTCGATGCAATTTAGCAAAGCTTGGATGAGCATTGCTTAATTCTTGAGTTCCACAATAGAAGTGATCTATGAAATTTACCAAAACTTTAATGAGCATTGTTTAATTCTTGAGTTCCTCAATTGAAGTCTATGCAATTTCTCAAAACTTTGATGAGCACTGTTTAATTATTGAGTTCCACAATAGAAGTCTACGCAATTAAGCAAAGCGTTGATAAGCACTGTTTAATTCTTGAGTTCCACAATAGAAGTATTCTATGCAATTTAGCAAAGCTTTGATGAGCATTGTTTAATTCTTGAGTTCCACAAAAGAAGTCTAGGCAATTTAAGCACAGTTTTGATGATTATTGTTTAATTCTTGAGTTCCACAATAGAAGAGTATGCAATTTTGCAAAGCTTTGATGAGCATTGTTTAATTCTTGAATTCCATAATAAAAGTAGTCTTTGCAATTTAGCAAAGATTTGATGAGCATTGTGTAATTCTTGAGTTCTACAATAGATGTCTAAGCAATTTAGCAAAGCGTTGATGAGTATTGTTTAATTATTGTGTTCCACAATAGAAGTCGATATACAATTTAGCAAAGCTTTGATGAGCATTGCTTAATTCTTGAGTTCCATAATAGAAGTAATCTATGAAATTTACCAAAGCTTTGATGAGCATTGTTTAATTCTTGGGGTCCACAATAGAAGTCTATGCAATTTAGCAAAGCTTTGATAAGTGTTGTTTAATTCGTGATTTCCACAATAGAAGTCTATGCAAGTCAGCAAGTTTTGATGAGCATTGTTTAATTCCTGAGTTCCATACTAGAAGTAGTCTATGCAATTTCGCAAAGCTTTGATGAGCATTGTTTAATTCTTGAGCTCTACAGTAGAAGTCTATGCAATTTAGCAAAGTTTTGATGAGTATTTTTAATTTTGGAGTTCCACAATAGAAGTCGATGAAATTTAGAAAAGCCTGGATGAGCATTGCTTAATTCTTGAGTTCAAAAATAGAAGTGATCTATGAAATTTACCAAAGCTTTAATGAGCATTGTTTAATTCTTGAGTTCCACAATTGAAGTCTATGCAATTTAGCAAAACTTTGATGAGCACTGTATAATTCTTGAGTTCCACAATTGAAGTCTACGCAATTTAGCAAAGCTTTGATAAGCACCGTTTAATTCTTGAGTTCCACAATAGAAGTATTCTATGCAATTTAGCAAAGCTTTGATGAGCTTTGTTTAATTGTTCAGTTCCACAATAGAAGTCTATGCAATTTAAGCAAAGCTTTGATGATCATTGTTTAATTCGTGAGTTCCATAATAGAAGTCTATGCAATTTAGCAAAGCTTTGGTGAGCATTGTTTAATTCTTGAATTTCACAATAGAAGTACTCTATGCAATTTAGCAAAGCTTTGATGAGCATTGTTTAATTCTTGAGTTCCACAATAGAGGTCTATGCAATTTAAGCACATGTTTGATGATCATTGTTCAATTCTTGAGGTCCACAATAGAAGAGTATGCAATTTAGCAAAGCTTTGATGAGCATAGTTTAATTCTTGAATTCCATAATAGAACTAGTCTTTGCAATTTAGCAAAGATTGGATGAGCATTGTTTAATTCTTGAGTTCTACAATAGATGTCTAAGCAATTTAGCAAAGCGTTGATGAGTATTGTTTAATTCTTGTGTTCCACAATAGAAGTCGATACAATTTAGCAAAGCTTTGATGAGCATTGCTTAATTCTTGAGTTCCACAATAGAAGTAATCTATGAAATTTACCAAAGCTTTGATGAGCATTGTTTAATTCTTGGGTTCCACAATAGAAGTCTATGCAATTTAGCAAAGGTTTGATGAGTGTTGTTTAATTCTTGATTTCCACAATAGAAGTCTATGCAAGTTAGCAAAGTTTTAATGAGCATTGCTAATTCATGAGTTCCATACTAGAAGTAGTCTATGCAATTTAGCAAAGTTTTGATGAGCATTGTTTAATTCTTGAGTTCTACAGTAGAAGTCTATGCAATTTAGCAAAGCTTTGATGAGTATTGTTTAATTCTAAAGTTCCACAATAGAAGTCGATGTAATTTAGCAAGGCTTGGATGAGCATTGCTTAATTCTTGAGTTCCACAATAGAAGTGATCTATGAAATTTACCAAAGCTTTAATGAGCATTGTTTAATTCTTGAGTTCCTGATACGTGTGTGGGCTATTTTGTATTGAGATTGAATAGTGTTTGAGACAAAAATTGTAAAAGGATAAATTTGATAAACAAACTAGACCTATAGCTTGTAAATCTGAAGACAAACTAAGACCTATTAGTTTGAATTCGATCAACTCAAGGATCACGTCCAAAAAATGATAATTTGTGAACTATGACAATAATTCAAAGTGGACAAAAGGTTTCTTTTTATTAAAAATTCGTCTATTATTTCCATGCATAAACTTGGCTTTATATGAAGCCTTTATTACAAAGTTGGTGGTTACAAGCCAACCAACCAACTACTCATTAAAGCTAGTAAATGAAAATTAAGGAAACTCTTGAAATAACACAAAAAAACGTCTACCACAGTTAAGAATGACAAAAAAAACGTCCATGTCTTCAATTGTTCTTCAATTGCTAGTAATTGGTTATGAGAAGATGGAAAGAGTGTAACTCCCAAGGATTAAAGAGAGCCATCAATGATAAGAGTGTAACTCCCAAAGTTTAAAGAGGGCCATCAATCATACCCTTCCAAATGTTTCCATAACCATCCAAGCATTGAATCAAACAATCAATGAAGTCTTGGATTTATTAAAGTTTTATTAATTTAATTAAGAAAACCCTAATTCATCAACTAGGTCACCATGCACACCCCATAGGCCATTAAGCCCAAACAACTTTCTAGCCCAATATTAAGCTACCCATAACCTTTTGGGCCTTTATTATCCATACACGGATCATTCCCTCCTTCTTCGAAAGGAATTGTCCTCAATTCAGTACGGACCAGATTATGTTGTTCTCCCATATGAAACTTCCATGACAGTAGGTCTTGAAAACAAATATTCATTACAGAATGTGACCTTTTCTTTACTCCAAGTTGGTATCTTCTTTCAAATGAGGGATATCTCAAGATGACATTACCCTTCTTAATATCAATTTTAGCCATACTGAAAGTGTCATCACTCAACTCTTCTTTTATCAAACTAACCATTTTCTTTGGCTTGGCAGCTCTCATGTCATCAATCTCACTCTCTTTTTCGTCCATAGAAGTATGAATCAATACTTGCACTATTTTGGACAAACCGCCATTGAAACTAAGGACAACATCCTCTTGTCCCTCTACATACCCATTCACAAGTTTGTAATCTTCCACAACAGTCATTTTCCACATGGCCTTGGGTTTTAAATTCCACCCATGTGTAATTATTTTTAGATAGTTAGATGATACGAGCTCCTCTTTTGACCCACGCCATGATCCATGCTTCAAACCTCCTGTTTTATGTTTTAACACTTGTGAAAAGTGCAAATCATGGACATAAGAATCTTCATGAGATAGGGTATTGCATAAAAGAATCATCCCACGATCAATGTTCTTGAACTTGAAAAGATAAAAGAAATTTGGCCATATTAACGTAGGAGAAGCAACCATGATTTTTTCATTCATTGCAAACAGCATTGTAGTGTCTCTCCTCCATTTACACATGTTCTTCTTCAAATAACTCAAAGAACTCGCTAAATTCAATCCTAACCTTATCTTCCATTTGTGGACCAAAAACCACTTTTGTACACTCCCATGAACAAGATTACGACCTTGTAAATTATCCTTGTAACAATTTAAAGGATTAACAATGGCCATATAAAATAATGGATCATAGTTTGTATTTATGGGTTGATCGCCAGCATGTTCCAATAACATGGCTTCCCAATTAAAGGTACACCACAAGAATAGGAATATAAGCATTATGAACTCCTTCCCTCGTAACTGCTTGGAACTTGGAACTTGGATCACTCCTTCTGCTGGACTCTTAGAAATAGGGTTTGTTATACGATGGGTATCATCTTTCTTAACCACAACCACATCTTTGTGGTCAAAAACCTGCTCGACCTCTTCTGATTCTTCAACCTTTTCTTCAATAATTTTGTTTGTAACAACAAAATCTATTTCTTTCACAAACATTTCAAAATTTTCGTTTCCAACCACGAAATTTTTTTCTTCTTCAACTTCTTCATGATCCTCTTCCCCGTCGGTGTCGTAGGTAGGGCTAGAGTCTTCAACAATTTCTTCTTCAACCACGAAATTGATTTTTTCTACAAATTCCTCTTCAACAAAGAAATTTATTCTTTCACAAAATTCCCCTTCCCCATCGGTGTCGTAGATGGGAATGGAATCTTCTTCCTCCGCTTCTTCATCATATAGCTTGCGCAACATTTTTGGACAACAACTGAATTCAAACAAACTTAGCAGGATTTTTTTTTTGAATAAGAACTTAGTTACACCCAATCGGAACTAGGCTCTGATACCACTTATGATACGTGTGTGGGCTATTTTGTATTGAGATTGAATAGTGTTTGAGACAAAAATAGTAAAAGGATAAATTTGATAAACAAACTAGACCTATAGCTTGTAAATCTGAAGACAAACTAAGACCTATTAGTTTGAATTCGATCAACTCAAGGATCACGTCCAAAAGATGATAATTTGTGAACTATGACAATAATTCAAAGTGGACAAAAGGTTTCTTCTTATTAAAAATTCGTCTATTATTTCCATGCATAAACTTGGCTTTATATGAAGCCTTTATTACAAAGTTGGTGGTTACAAGCCAACCAACCAACTACTCATTAAAGCTAGTAAATGAAAATTAAGGAAACTCTTGAAATAACACAAAAAAACGTCTACCACAGTTAAGAATGACAAAAAAAACGTCCATGTCTTCAATTGTTCTTCAATTGCTAGTAATTGGTTATGAGAAGATGGAAAGAGTGTAACTCCCAAGGATTAAAGAGAGCCATCAATGATAAGAGTGTAACTCCCAAAGTTTAAAGAGGGCCATCAATCATACCCTTCCAAATGTTTCCATAACCATCCAAGCATTGAATCAAACAATCAATGAAGTCTTGGATTTATTAAAGTTTTATTAATTTAATTAAGAAAACCCTAATTCATCAACTAGGTCACCATGCACACCCCATAGGCCATTAAGCCCAAACAACTTTCTAACCCAATATTAAGCTACCCATAACCTTTTGGGCCTTCATTATTCATACACGGATCAGTTCCACAATTGAAGTCTATGCAATTTAGGTAAACTTTGATGAGCACTGTTTAATTATTGAGTTCCACAATAGAAGTCTACGCAATTAAGCAAAGCGTTGATAAGCACTGTTTAATTCTTGAGTTCCACAATAGAAGTATTCTATGCAATTTAGCAATGCTTTGATGAGCATTGTTTAATTCTTGAGTTCCACAATAGAAGTCTATACAATTTAAGCACAGGTTTGATGATCATTGTTTAATTTTTGAGTTTCACAATAGACGAGTATGCAATTTAGCAAAGCTTTGATGAGCATTGTTTAGTTCTTGAATTCCATAATAGAAGTAGTCTTTGCAATTTAGCAAAGATTTGATGAGCATTGTTTAATTCTTGAGTTCTACAATAGATGTCTAAGCAATTTGAGCAAAGCGCTGATGAGTATTGTTTAATTCTTGTGTTCCACAATAGAAGTTGATACAATTGTGCAAAGCTTTGAAGAGCATTGCTTAATTCTTGAGTTCCACAATAGAAGTAATCTATGAAAGTTACCAAAGCTTTGATGAGCATTGTTTAATTCTTGGGTTCCACAATAGAAGTCTATGCAATTTAGCAAAGCTTTGATGAGGGTTGTTTAATTCTTGATTTCCACAATAGAAGTCTATGCAAGTTAGGAAAGTTTTGATGAGCACTGTTTAATTCCTGAGTTCCATACTAGAAGTAATTTATGTAATTTAGCAAAGCTTTGATAAGCAATGTTTAATTCTTGAGTTCTACAGTAGAAGTCTATGCAATTTAGCAAAGCTTTGATGAGTATTGTTTAATTCTAGAGTTCCACAATAGAAGTCGGTGCAATTTAGAAAAGCTTGGATGAGCATTGCTTAATTCTTGAGTTCGACAATAGAAGAGATCTATGAAATTTACCAAAGCGTTAATAAGCATTGTTTAATTCTTGAGTTCCAAAATTGAAGTCTATGCAATTTAGCTAAACTTTGATGAGCACTATTTAATTCTTGAGTTCACAATTGAAGTCTACGTAATTTAGCAAAGTTTTGATAAGCATTGTTTGATTCTTGAGTTCCACAATAGAAGTATTCTATGCAATTTAACAAAGCTTTGATGAGCATTGTTTAATTCTTGAGTTCCACAATAGAAGTTTCTGCAATTAAAGCAAAGGTTTGATGATCATTGTTTAATTCGTGAGTTCCACAATAGAAGTCTATGCGATTTAGCAGAGCTTTAATGAGCATTGTTTAATTCTTGAGTTCCACAATAGAAGTCTATGCAATTTAGCAAAGCTTTGATGAGCATTGTTTAATTCTTGTGTTCCATAATAGAAGTCTGTGCAATTTAAACACAGGTTTGATGATGATTGTTTAATTCTTGAGTTCCACAATAGAAGAGTATGCAATTTAGCAAAGCTTTGATGAGCATTGTTTAATTCTTGAATTCCATAATAGAAGTAGTGTTTGCAATTTAACAAAGATTTGATGAGCATTATTTAATTCTTGAGTTATACAATAGATGTCTAAGCAATTTAGCAAAGCATTGATGAGTATTGTTTAATTCTTGTGTTCCACAATAGAAGTCGATACAATTTAGCGAAGCTTTGATGAGCATTGCTTAATTCTTGAGTTCCACAATAGAAGTAATATATGAAATTTACCAAAGCTTTGATGAGCATTGTTAAATTCTTGGGTTCCACAATAGAAGTCTATGCAATTTAGCAAAAGCTTTGATGAGTGTTGTTTAATTCATTATTTCCACAATAGAAGTCAATACAATTTAGCAAAATTTTGATGAGCATTATTTCATTCATGAGTTCCATTGTAGAAGTAGTCTATGCAATTTAGCAAAGCTTTGATGGGCATTGTTTAATTCTTGAGTTCTACAGTAGAAGTCTATGCAATTTAGCAAAGCTTTGATGAGTATTGTTTAGTTCTAGAGTTCCACAATAGAAGTCGATGCAATTTAGCAAAGCTTGGATGAGCATTGCTTAATTCTTGAGTTCCACAATAGAAGTGATCTATGAAATTTACCAAAGCTTTAATGAGCATTGTTTAATTCTTGAGTTCCTCAATTGAAGTCTATGCAATTTCTCAAAACTTTGATGAGCACTGTTTAATTATTGAGTTCCACGATAGAAGTCTACGCAATTAAGCAAAGCGTTGATAAGCACTGTTTAATTCTTGAGTTCCACAATAGAAGTATTCTATGCAATTTAGCAAAGCGTTGATGAGCATTGTTTAATTCTTGAGTTCCACAAAAGAAGTCCAGGCAATTTAAGCACAATTTTGATGATCATTGTTTAATTCTTGAGTTCCACAATAGAAGAGTATGCAATTTTGCAAAGCTTTGATGAGCATTGTTTAATTCTTGAATTCCATAATAAAAGTAGTCTTTGCAATTTAGCAAAGATTTGGTGAGCATTGTTTAATTCTTGAGATCTACAATAGATGTCTAAGCAATTTAGCAAAGCGTTGATGAGTATTGTTTAATTATTGTGTTCCACAATAGAAGTCGATATACAATTTAGCAAAGCTTTGATGAGCATTGCTTAATTCTTGAGTTCCATAATAGAAGTAATCTATGAAATTTACCAAAGCTTTGATGAGCATTGTTTAATTCTTGGGTTCCACAATAGAAGTCTATGTAATTTAGCAAAGCTTTGATAAGTGTTGTTTAATTCGTGATTTCCACAATAGAAGTCTATGCAAGTCAGCAAGTTTTGAGGAGCATTGTTTAATTCCTGAGTTCCATACTAGAAGTAGTCTATGCAATTTCGAAAAGCTTTGTTGAGCATTGTTTAATTCTTGAGCTTTACAGTAGAAGTCTATGCAATTTAGCAAAGCTTTGATGAGTATTTTTAATTCTAGAGTTCCACAATAGAAGTCGATGAAATTTAGAAAAGCCTGGATGAGCATTGCTTAATTCTTGAGTTCGAAAATAGAAGTGATCTATGAAATTTACCAAAGCTTTAATGAGCATTGTTTAATTCTTGAGTTCCACAATTGAAGTCTATGCAATTTAGCAAAACTTTGATGAGCACTGTATAATTCTTGAGTTCCACAATTGAAGTCTACGCAATTTAGCAAAGCTTTGATAAGCACCGTTTAATTCTGGAGTTCCACAATAGAAGTATTCTATGCAATTTAGCAAAGCTTTGATGAGCTTTGTTTAATTATTCAGTTCCACATTAGAAGTCTATGCAATTTAAGCAAAGCTTTGATGATCATTGTTTAATTCGTGAGTTCCACAATAGAAGTCTATGCAATTTAGCAAAGCTTTGGTGAGCATTGTTTAATTCTTGAATTCCACAATAGAAGTACTCTATGCAATTTAGCAAAGCTTTGATGAGCATTGTTTAATTCTTGAGTTCCACAATAGAGGTCTATGCAATTTAAGAACATGTTTGATGATCATTGTTCAATTCTTCAGGTCCACAATAGAAGAGTATGCAATTTAGCAAAGCTTTGATGAGCATAGTTTAATTCTTGAATTCCATAATAGAACTAGTCTTTGCAATTTAGCAAATATTTGTTGAGCATTGTTTAATTCTTGAGTTCTACAATAGATGTCTAAGCAATTTAGCAAAGCGTTGATGAGTATTGTTTAATTCTTGTGTTCCACAATAGAAGTCGATACAATTTAGCAAAGCTTTGATGAGCATTGCTTAATTCTTGAGTTCCACAATAGAAGTAATCTATGAAATTTACCAAAGCATTGATGAGCATTGTTTAATTCTTAGGTTCCACAATAGAAGTCTATGCAATTTAGCAAAGCTTTGATGAGTGTTGTTTAATTCTTGATTTCCACAATAGAAGTCTATGCAAGTTAGCAAAGTTTTGATGAGCATTGTTAACTCATGAGTTCCATACTAGAAGAAGTCTATGCAATTTAGCAAAGCTTTGATGAGCATTGTTTAATTCTTGAGTTCTACAGTAGAAGTCTATGCAATTTAGCAAAGCTTTGATGAGTATTGTTTAATTCTAAAGTTCCACAATAGAAGTCGATGCAATTTAGCAAGGCTTGGATGAGCATTGCTTAATTTTTGAGTTCCATAATAGAAGTGATCTATGAAATTTACCAAAGATCTAATGAGCATTGTTTACTTCTTGAGTTCCACAATTGAAGTCTATGCAATTTAGCAAGACTTTGATGAGCACAGTTTAATTACTGAGTTCCACAATAGAAGTCTACGCAATTAAGCAAAGCGTGGATAAGCACTGTTTAATTCTTGAGTTCCACAATAGAAGTATTCTATGAAATTTTGCAATGCTTTGATGAGCATTGTTTAATTCTTGAGTTCCACAATAGAAGTCTATGCAATTTAAGCACAGGTTTGATGATCATTGTTTAATTCTTGATTTCGACAATAGAAGAGTATGCAATTTAGCAAAGCTTTGATGAGCATTGTTTAATTCTTGAATTCCATAATAGAAGTAGTCTTTGCAATTTAACAAAGATTTGATGAGCATTGTTTAATTCTTGAGTTCTATAATAGATGTCTAAGCAATTTAGCAAAGCCTTGATGAGTATTGTTTAATTCTTGTGTTCCACAATAGAAGTCGATACAATTTAGCAAAGCTTTGATGAGCATTGCTTAATTCTTGAGTTCCACAATAAAAGTAATATATGAAATTTACCAAAGCTTTGATGAGCATTGTTTAATTCTTGGGTTCCACAATAGAAGTCTATGCAATTTAGCAAAGCGTTGATGAGTGTTGTTTAATTCTTGATTTCCACAATAGAAGTCAATGCAAGTTAGCAAAGTTTTGATGAGCATTGTTTGATTCATGAGTTCCATTGTAGAAGTAGTCTATGCGATTTAGCAAAGCTTTGATGACTATTATTTAAATCTTGTGTTCCACAATAGAACTCGATATACAATTTGGCGAAGCTTTGATGAGCATTGCTTAATTCTTGAGTTCCATAATAGAAGTAATCTACGAAATTTACCAAAGCTTTGATGAGCATTGTTTAATTCTTGGGTTCCACAATAGAAGTCTATGCAATTTAGCAAAGCTTTGATAAGTGTTGTTTAATTCTTGATTTCCACAATAGAAGTCTATGCAAGTTAGCAAAGTTTTGATGAGCATTGTCTAATTCCTGAGTTCCATACAAGAAGTAGTCTATGCAATTTCGCAAAGCTTTGATGAGCATTGTTTAATTCTTGAGCTCTACAGTAGAAGTCTATGCAATTTAGCAAAGCTTTGATGAGTATTGTTTAATTCTAGAGTTCCACAATAGAAGTCGATGCAATTTAGAAAAGCCTGGATGAGCATTGCTTAATTCTTGAGTTCGAAAATAGAAGTGATCTATGAAATTTACCAAAGCTTTAATGAGCATTGTTTAATTCTTGAGTTACACAATTGAAGTCTATGCAATTTAGCAAAACTTTAATGAGCACTGTATAATTCTTGAATTCCACAATTGAAGTCTACACAATTTAGCAAAGCTTTGATAAGCACCGTTTAATTCTTGAGTTCCACAATAGAAGTATTCTATGCAATTTAGCAAAGCGTTGATGAGCTTTGTTTAATTGTTCAGTTCCACAATAGAAGTCTATGCAATTTAAGCAAATCTTTGATGATCATTGTTTAATTCGTGAGTTCCACAATAGAAGTCTATGCAATTTAGTAAAGCTTTGATGAGCATTGTTTAATTCTTGAATTCCACAATAGAAGTACTCTATGCAATTTAGCAAAGCTTTGATGAGCATTGTTTAATTCTTGAGGCCCACAATAGAAGAGTGTGCAATTTAGTAAAGCGTTGATGAGCATAGTTTAATTCTTGAATTCCATAATAGAACTAGTCCTTGCAATTTAGCAAAGATTTGATGAGCATTGTTTAATTCTTGAGTTCTACAATAGATGTCTAAGCAATTTAGCAAAGCGTTGATGAGTATTGTTTAATTCTTGTGTTCCACAATAGAAGTCGATACAATTTAGCAAAGCTTTCATGAGCATTGCTTAATTCTTGAGTTCCACAATAGAAGTAATCTATGAAATTTACCAAAGCTTTGATGAGCATTGTTTAATTCTTGGGTTCCACAATAGAAGTCTATGCAATTTAGCAAAGGTTTGATGAGTGTTGTTTAATTCTTGATTTCCACAATAGAAGTCTATGCAAGTTAGCAAAGTTTAGATGAGCATTGTTAATTCATGAGTTCCATACTAGAAGTAGTCTATGCAATTTAGCAAAGCTTTGATGAGCATTGTTTAATTCTTGAGTTCTACAGTAGAAGTGTACGCAATTTAGCAAAGCTTTGATGAGTATTGTTTAATTCTAAAGTTCCACAATAGAAGTCGATGCAATTTAGCAAGGCTTGGATGAGCATTGCTTAATTCTCGAGTTCCACAATAGAAGTGATCTATGAAATTTGCCAAAGCTTTAATTAGCATTGTTTAATTCTTGAGTTCCACAATTGAAGTCTATGTAATTTAACAAAACTTTGATGAGCACTGTTTAATTATTGAATTCCACAATAGAAGTCTACGCAATTAAGCAAAGCAATGATAAGCACTGTTTAATTCTTGAGTTCCACAATAGAAGTATTCTATGTAATTTAGCAATGCTTTGATGAGCATTGTTTAATTCTTGAGTTCCACAATAGAAGTCTATGCAATTTAAGCACAGGTTTGATGATCATTGTTTAATTCTTGATTTCCACAAATGAAGAGTATGCAATTTAGCAAAGCTTTGCTGAGCATTGTTTAATTCTTGAATTCCATAATAGAAGTAGTCTATGCGATTTAGCAAAGATTTGATAAGTATTATTTAATTCTTGTGTTCCACAATAGAAGTCGATATACAATTTAGCAAAGCTTTGATGAGCATTGCTTAATTCTTGATTTCCATAATAGAAGTAATCTATGAAATTTGCCAAAGCTTTGCTGAGCATTGTTTAATTCTTGGGTTCGACAATAGAAGTCTATGCAATTAAGCAAAGCTTTGATAAGTGTTGTTTAATTCTTGATTTCCACAATAGAAGTCTATGCAAGTTAGCAAAGTTTTGATGAGCATTGTCTAATTCCTGAGTTCCATACTAGAAGTAGTCTATGTAATTTCGCAAAGCTTTGGTGAGCATTGTTTAATTCTTGAGCTACAGTAGAAGTCTATGCAATTTAGCAAAGCTTTGATGAGTATTGTTTAATTCTAGAGTTCCACAATAGAAGTCGATGCAATTTAGAAAAGCCTGGATGAGCATTGCTTAATTCTTGAGTTCGAAAATAGAAGTGATCTATGAAATTTACCAAAGCTTTAATGAGCATTGTTTAATTCTTGAGTTACACAATTGAAGTCTATGCAATTTAGCAAAACTTTAATGAGCACTGTATAATTCTTGAATTTCACAATTGAAGTCTACACAATTTAGCAAAGCTTTGATAAGCACCGTTTAATTCTTGAGTCCCACAATAGAAGTATTCTATGCAATTTAGCAAAGCGTTGATGAGCTTTGTTTAATTGTTCAGTTCCACAATAGAAGTCTATGCAATTTAAGCAAAGCTTTGATGATCATTGTTTAATTCGTCAGTTCCACAATAGAAGTCTATGCAATTTAGTAAAGCTTTGATGAGCATTGTTTAATTCTTGAATTCCACAATAGAAGTACTCTATGCAATTTAGCAAAGCTTTGATGAGCATTGTTTAATTCTTGAGGCCCACAATAGAAGAGTGTGCAATTTAGTAAAGCGTTGATGAGCATAGTTTAATTCTTGAATTCCATAATAGAACTAGTCCTTGCAATTTAGCAAAGATTTGATGAGCATTGTTTAATTCTTGAGTTCTACAATAGATGTCTAAGCAATTTAGCAAAGCGTTGATGAGTATTGTTTAATTCTTGTGTTCCACAATAGAAGTCGATACAATTTAGCAAAGCTTTCATGAGCATTGCTTAATTCTTGAGTTCCACAATAGAAGTAATCTATGAAATTTACCAAAGCTTTGATGAGCATTGTTTAATTCTTGGGTTCCACAACAGAAGTCTATGCAATTTAGCAAAGGTTTGATGAGTGTTGTTTAATTCTTGATTTCCACAATAGAAGTCTATGCAAGTTAGCAAAGTTTAGATGAGCATTGTTAATTCATGAGTTCCATACTAGAAGTAGTCTATGCAATTTAGCAAAGCTTTGATGAGCATTGTTTAATTCTTGAGTTCTACAGTAGAAGTGTACGCAATTTAGCAAAGCTTTTATGAGTATTGTTTAATTCTAAAGTTCCACAATAGAAGTCGATGCAATTTAGCAAGGCTTGGATGAGCATTGCTTAATTCTCGAGTTCCACAATAGAAGTGATCTATGAAATTTGCCAAAGCTTTAATTAGCATTGTTTAATTCTTGAGTTCCACAATTGAAGTCTATGTAATTTAACAAAACTTTGATGAGCACTGTTTAATTATTGAATTCCACAATAGAAGTCTACGCAATTAAGCAAAGCAATGATAAGCACTGTTTAATTCTTGAGTTCCACAATAGAAGTATTCTATGTAATTTAGCAATGCTTTGATGAGCATTGTTTAATTCTTGAGTTCCACAATAGAAGTCTATGCAATTTAAGCACAGGTTTGATGATCATTGTTTAATTCTTGATTTCCACAAATGAAGAGTATGCAATTTAGCAAAGCTTTGCTGAGCATTGTTTAATTCTTGAATTCCATAATAGAAGTAGTCTATGCGATTTAGCAAAGATTTGATAAGTATTATTTAATTCTTGTGTTCCACAATAGAAGTCGATATACAATTTAGCAAAGCTTTGATGAGCATTGCTTAATTCTTGATTTCCATAATAGAAGTAATCTATGAAATTTGCCAAAGCTTTGCTGAGCATTGTTTAATTCTTGGGTTCGACAATAGAAGTCTGTGCAATTAAGCAAAGCTTTGATAAGTGTTGTTTAATTCTTGATTTCCACAATAGAAGTCTATGCAAGTTAGCAAAGTTTTGATGAGCATTGTCTAATTCCTGAGTTCCATACTAGAAGTAGTCTATGTAATTTCGCAAAGCTTTGGTGAGCATTGTTTAATTCTTGAGCTACAGTAGAAGTCTATGCAATTTAGCAAAGCTTTGATGAGTATTGTTTAATTCTAGAGTTCCACAATAGAAGTCGATGCAATTTAGAAAAGCCTGGATGAGCATTGCTTAATTCTTGAGTTCGAAAATAGAAGTGATCTATGAAATTTACCAAAGCTTTAATGAGCATTGTTTAATTCTTGAGTTACACAATTGAAGTCTATGCAATTTAGCAAAACTTTAATGAGCACTGTATAATTCTTGAATTTCACAATTGAAGTCTACACAATTTAGCAAAGCTTTGATAAGCACCGTTTAATTCTTGAGTCCCACAATAGAAGTATTCTATGCAATTTAGCAAAGCGTTGATGAGCTTTGTTTAATTGTTCAGTTCCACAATAGAAGTCTATGCAATTTAAGCAAAGCTTTGATGATCATTGTTTAATTCGTCAGTTCCACAATAGAAGTCTATGCAATTTAGTAAAGCTTTGATGAGCATTGTTTAATTCTTGAATTCCACAATAGAAGTACTCTATGCAATTTAGCAAAGCTTTGATGAGCATTGTTTAATTCTTGAGGCCCACAATAGAAGAGTGTGCAATTTAGTAAAGCGTTGATGAGCATAGTTTAATTCTTGAATTCCATAATAGAACTAGTCCTTGCAATTTAGCAAAGATTTGATGAGCACTGTTTAATTCTTGAGTTCTACAATAGATGTCTAAGCAATTTAGCAAAGCGTTGATGAGTATTGTTTAATTCTTGTGTTCCACAATAGAAGTCGATACAATTTAGCAAAGCTTTCATGAGCATTGCTTAATTCTTGAGTTCCACAATAGAAGTAATCTATGAAATTTACCAAAGCTTTGATGAGCATTGTTTAATTCTTGGGTTCCACAATAGAAGTCTATGCAATTTAGCAAAGGTTTGATGAGTGTTGTTTAATTCTTGATTTCCACAATAGAAGTCTATGCAAGTTAGCAAAGTTTAGATGAGCATTGTTAATTCATGAGTTCCATACTAGAAGTAGTCTATGCAATTTAGCAAAGCTTTGATGAGCATTGTTTAATTCTTGAGTTCTACAGTAGAAGTGTACGCAATTTAGCAAAGCTTTGATGAGTATTGTTTAATTCTAAAGTTCCACAATAGAAGTCGATGCAATTTAGCAAGGCTTGGATGAGCATTGCTTAATTCTCGAGTTCCACAATAGAAGTGATCTATGAAATTTGCCAAAGCTTTAATTAGCATTGTTTAATTCTTGAGTTCCACAATTGAAGTCTATGTAATTTAACAAAACTTTGATGAGCACTGTTTAATTATTGAATTCCACAATAGAAGTCTACGCAATTAAGCAAAGCAATGATAAGCACTCTTTAATTCTTGAGTTCCACAATAGAAGTATTCTATGTAATTTAGCAATGCTTTGATGAGCATTGTTTAATTCTTGAGTTCCACAATAGAAGTCTATGCAATTTAAGCACAGGTTTGATGATCATTGTTTAATTCTTGATTTCCACAAATGAAGAGTATGCAATTTAGCAAAGCTTTGCTGAGCATTGTTTAATTCTTGAATTCCATAATAGAAGTAGTCTATGCGATTTAGCAAAGATTTGATAAGTATTATTTAATTCTTGTGTTCCACAATAGAAGTCGATATACAATTTAGCAAAGCTTTGATGAGCATTGCTTAATTCTTGATTTCCATAATAGAAGTAATCTATGAAATTTGCCAAAGCTTTGCTGAGCATTGTTTAATTCTTGGGTTCGACAATAGAAGTCTGTGCAATTAAGCAAAGCTTTGATAAGTGTTGTTTAATTCTTGATTTCCACAATAGAAGTCTATGCAAGTTAGCAAAGTTTTGATGAGCATTGTCTAATTCCTGAGTTCCATACTAGAAGTAGTCTATGTAATTTCGCAAAGCTTTGGTGAGCATTGTTTAATTCTTGAGCTACAGTAGAAGTCTATGCAATTTAGCAAAGCTTTGATGAGTATTGTTTAATTCTAGAGTTCCACAATAGAAGTCGATGCAATTTAGAAAAGCCTGGATGAGCATTGCTTAATTCTTGAGTTCGAAAATAGAAGTGATCTATGAAATTTACCAAAGCTTTAATGAGCATTGTTTAATTCTTGAGTTACACAATTGAAGTCTATGCAATTTAGCAAAACTTTAATGAGCACTGTATAATTCTTGAATTTCACAATTGAAGTCTACACAATTTAGCAAAGCTTTGATAAGCACCGTTTAATTCTTGAGTCCCACAATAGAAGTATTCTATGCAATTTAGCAAAGCGTTGATGAGCTTTGTTTAATTGTTCAGTTCCACAATAGAAGTCTATGCAATTTAAGCAAAGCTTTGATGATCATTGTTTAATTCGTCAGTTCCACAATAGAAGTCTATGCAATTTAGTAAAGCTTTGATGAGCATTGTTTAATTCTTGAATTCCACAATAGAAGTACTCTATGCAATTTAGCAAAGCTTTGATGAGCATTGTTTAATTCTTGAGGCCCACAATAGAAGAGTGTGCAATTTAGTAAAGCGTTGATGAGCATAGTTTAATTCTTGAATTCCATAATAGAACTAGTCCTTGCAATTTAGCAAAGATTTGATGAGCATTGTTTAATTCTTGAGTTCTACAATAGATGTCTAAGCAATTTAGCAAAGCGTTGATGAGTATTGTTTAATTCTTGTGTTCCACAATAGAAGTCGATACAATTTAGCAAAGCTTTCATGAGCATTGCTTAATTCTTGAGTTCCACAATAGAAGTAATCTATGAAATTTACCAAAGCTTTGATGAGCATTGTTTAATTCTTGGGTTCCACAATAGAAGTCTATGCAATTTAGCAAAGGTTTGATGAGTGTTGTTTAATTCTTGATTTCCACAATAGAAGTCTATGCAAGTTAGCAAAGTTTAGATGAGCATTGTTAATTCATGAGTTCCATACTAGAAGTAGTCTATGCAATTTAGCAAAGCTTTGATGAGCATTGTTTAATTCTTGAGTTCTACAGTAGAAGTGTACGCAATTTAGCAAAGCTTTGATGAGTATTGTTTAATTCTAAAGTTCCACAATAGAAGTCGATGCAATTTAGCAAGGCTTGGATGAGCATTGCTTAATTCTCGAGTTCCACAATAGAAGTGATCTATGAAATTTGCCAAAGCTTTAATTAGCATTGTTTAATTCTTGAGTTCCACAATTGAAGTCTATGTAATTTAACAAAACTTTGATGAGCACTGTTTAATTATTGAATTCCACAATAGAAGTCTACGCAATTAAGCAAAGCAATGATAAGCACTCTTTAATTCTTGAGTTCCACAATAGAAGTATTCTATGTAATTTAGCAATGCTTTGATGAGCATTGTTTAATTCTTGAGTTCCACAATAGAAGTCTATGCAATTTAAGCACAGGTTTGATGATCATTGTTTAATTCTTGATTTCCACAACTGAAGAGTATGCAATTTAGCAAAGCTTTGCTGAGCATTGTTTAATTCTTGAATTCCATAATAGAAGTAGTCTATGCGATTTAGCAAAGATTTGATAAGTATTATTTAATTCTTGTGTTCCACAATAGAAGTCGATATACAATTTAGCAAAGCTTTGATGAGCATTGCTTAATTCTTGATTTCCATAATAGAAGTAATCTATGAAATTTGCCAAAGCTTTGCTGAGCATTGTTTAATTCTTGGGTTCGACAATAGAAGTCTATGCAATTAAGCAAAGCTTTGATAAGTGTTGTTTAATTCTTGATTTCCACAATAGAAGTCTATGCAAGTTAGCAAAGTTTTGATGAGCATTGTCTAATTCCTGAGTTCCATACTAGAAGTAGTCTATGTAATTTCGCAAAGCTTTGGTGAGCATTGTTTAATTCTTGAGCTACAGTAGAAGTCTATGCAATTTAGCAAAGCTTTGATGAGTATTGTTTAATTCTAGAGTTCCACAATAGAAGTCGATGCAATTTAGAAAAGCCTGGATGAGCATTGCTTAATTCTTGAGTTCGAAAATAGAAGTGATCTATGAAATTTACCAAAGCTTTAATGAGCATTGTTTAATTCTTGAGTTACACAATTGAAGTCTATGCAATTTAGCAAAACTTTAATGAGCACTGTATAATTCTTGAATTTCACAATTGAAGTCTACACAATTTAGCAAAGCTTTGATAAGCACCGTTTAATTCTTGAGTCCCACAATAGAAGTATTCTATGCAATTTAGCAAAGCGTTGATGAGCTTTGTTTAATTGTTCAGTTCCACAATAGAAGTCTATGCAATTTAAGCAAAGCTTTGATGATCATTGTTTAATTCGTCAGTTCCACAATAGAAGTCTATGCAATTTAGTAAAGCTTTGATGAGCATTGTTTAATTCTTGAATTCCACAATAGAAGTACTCTATGCAATTTAGCAAAGCTTTGATGAGCATTGTTTAATTCTTGAGGCCCACAATAGAAGAGTGTGCAATTTAGTAAAGCGTTGATGAGCATAGTTTAATTCTTGAATTCCATAATAGAACTAGTCCTTGCAATTTAGCAAAGATTTGATGAGCATTGTTTAATTCTTGAGTTCTACAATAGATGTCTAAGCAATTTAGCAAAGCGTTGATGAGTATTGTTTAATTCTTGTGTTCCACAATAGAAGTCGATACAATTTAGCAAAGCTTTCATGAGCATTGCTTAATTCTTGAGTTCCACAATAGAAGTAATCTATGAAATTTACCAAAGCTTTGATGAGCATTGTTTAATTCTTGGGTTCCACAATAGAAGTCTATGCAATTTAGCAAAGGTTTGATGAGTGTTGTTTAATTCTTGATTTCCACAATAGAAGTCTATGCAAGTTAGCAAAGTTTAGATGAGCATTGTTAATTCATGAGTTCCATACTAGAAGTAGTCTATGCAATTTAGCAAAGCTTTGATGAGCATTGTTTAATTCTTGAGTTCTACAGTAGAAGTGTACGCAATTTAGCAAAGCTTTGATGAGTATTGTTTAATTCTAAAGTTCCACAATAGAAGTCGATGCAATTTAGCAAGGCTTGGATGAGCATTGCTTAATTCTCGAGTTCCACAATAGAAGTGATCTATGAAATTTGCCAAAGCTTTAATTAGCATTGTTTAATTCTTGAGTTCCACCATTGAAGTCTATGTAATTTAACAAAACTTTGATGAGCACTGTTTAATTATTGAATTCCACAATAGAAGTCTACGCAATTAAGCAAAGCAATGATAAGCACTGTTTAATTCTTGAGTTCCACAATAGAAGTATTCTATGTAATTTAGCAATGCTTTGATGAGCATTGTTTAATTCTTGAGTTCCACAATAGAAGTCTATGCAATTTAAGCACAGGTTTGATGATCATTGTTTAATTCTTGATTTCCACAACTGAAGAGTATGCAATTTAGCAAAGCTTTGCTGAGCATTGTTTAATTCTTGAATTCCATAATAGAAGTAGTCTATGCGATTTAGCAAAGATTTGATAAGTATTATTTAATTCTTGTGTTCCACAATAGAAGTCGATATACAATTTAGCAAAGCTTTGATGAGCATTGCTTAATTCTTGATTTCCATAATAGAAGTAATCTATGAAATTTGCCAAAGCTTTGCTGAGCATTGTTTAATTCTTGGGTTCGACAATAGAAGTCTATGCAATTAAGCAAAGCTTTGATAAGTGTTGTTTAATTCTTGATTTCCACAATAGAAGTCTATGCAAGTTAGCAAAGTTTTGATGAGCATTGTCTAATTCCTGAGTTCCATACTAGAAGTAGTCTATGTAATTTCGCAAAGCTTTGGTGAGCATTGTTTAATTCTTGAGCTACAGTAGAAGTCTATGCAATTTAGCAAAGCTTTGATGAGTATTGTTTAATTCTAGAGTTCCACAATAGAAGTCGATGCAATTTAGAAAAGCCTGGATGAGCATTGCTTAATTCTTGAGTTCGAAAATAGAAGTGATCTATGAAATTTACCAAAGCTTTAATGAGCATTGTTTAATTCTTGAGTTACACAATTGAAGTCTATGCAATTTAGCAAAACTTTAATGAGCACTGTATAATTCTTGAATTTCACAATTGAAGTCTACACAATTTAGCAAAGCTTTGATAAGCACCGTTTAATTCTTGAGTCCCACAATAGAAGTATTCTATGCAATTTAGCAAAGCGTTGATGAGCTTTGTTTAATTGTTCAGTTCCACAATAGAAGTCTATGCAATTTAAGCAAAGCTTTGATGATCATTGTTTAATTCGTCAGTTCCACAATAGAAGTCTATGCAATTTAGTAAAGCTTTGATGAGCATTGTTTAATTCTTGAATTCCACAATAGAAGTACTCTATGCAATTTAGCAAAGCTTTGATGAGCATTGTTTAATTCTTGAGGCCCACAATAGAAGAGTGTGCAATTTAGTAAAGCGTTGATGAGCATAGTTTAATTCTTGAATTCCATAATAGAACTAGTCCTTGCAATTTAGCAGAGATTTGATGAGCATTGTTTAATTCTTGAGTTCTACAATAGATGTCTAAGCAATTTAGCAAAGCGTTGATGAGTATTGTTTAATTCTTGTGTTCCACAATAGAAGTCGATACAATTTAGCAAAGCTTTCATGAGCATTGCTTAATTCTTGAGTTCCACAATAGAAGTAATCTATGAAATTTACCAAAGCTTTGATGAGCATTGTTTAATTCTTGGGTTCCACAATAGAAGTCTATGCAATTTAGCAAAGGTTTGATGAGTGTTGTTTAATTCTTGATTTCCACAATAGAAGTCTATGCAAGTTAGCAAAGTTTAGATGAGCATTGTTAATTCATGAGTTCCATACTAGAAGTAGTCTATGCAATTTAGCAAAGCTTTGATGAGCATTGTTTAATTCTTGAGTTCTACAGTAGAAGTGTACGTAATTTAGCAAAGCTTTGATGAGTATTGTTTAATTCTAAAGTTCCACAATAGAAGTCGATGCAATTTAGCAAGGCTTGGATGAGCATTGCTTAATTCTCGAGTTCCACAATAGAAGTGATCTATGAAATTTGCCAAAGCTTTAATTAGCATTGTTTAATTCTTGAGTTCCACAATTGAAGTCTATGTAATTTAACAAAACTTTTATGAGCACTGTTTAATTATTGAATTCCACAATAGAAGTCTACGCAATTAAGCAAAGCAATGATAAGCACTGTTTAATTCTTGAGTTCCACAATAGAAGTATTCTATGTAATTTAGCAATGCTTTGATGAGCATTGTTTAATTCTTGAGTTCCACAATAGAAGTCTATGCAATTTAAGCACAGGTTTGATGATCATTGTTTAATTCTTGATTTCCACAAATGAAGAGTATGCAATTTAGCAAAGCTTTGCTGAGCATTGTTTAATTCTTGAATTCCATAATAGAAGTAGTCTATGCGATTTAGCAAAGATTTGATAAGTATTATTTAATTCTTGTGTTCCACAATAGAAGTCGATATACAATTTAGCAAAGCTTTGATGAGCATTGCTTAATTCTTGATTTCCATAATAGAAGTAATCTATGAAATTTGCCAAAGCTTTGCTGAGCATTGTTTAATTCTTGGGTTCGACAATAGAAGTCTATGCAATTAAGCAAAGCTTTGATAAGTGTTGTTTAATTCTTGATTTCCACAATAGAAGTCTATGCAAGTTAGCAAAGTTTTGATGAGCATTGTCTAATTCCTGAGTTCCATACTAGAAGTAGTCTATGTAATTTCGCAAAGCTTTGGTGAGCATTGTTTAATTCTTGAGCTACAGTAGAAGTCTATGCAATTTAGCAAAGCTTTGATGAGTATTGTTTAATTCTAGAGTTCCACAATAGAAGTCGATGCAATTTAGAAAAGCCTGGATGAGCATTGCTTAATTCTTGAGTTCGAAAATAGAAGTGATCTATGAAATTTACCAAAGCTTTAATGAGCATTGTTTAATTCTTGAGTTACACAATTGAAGTCTATGCAATTTAGCAAAACTTTAATGAGCACTGTATAATTCTTGAATTTCACAATTGAAGTCTACACAATTTAGCAAAGCTTTGATAAGCACCGTTTAATTCTTGAGTCCTACAATAGAAGTATTCTATGCAATTTAGCAAAGCGTTGATGAGCTTTGTTTAATTGTTCAGTTCCACAATAGAAGTCTATGCAATTTAAGCAAAGCTTTGATGATCATTGTTTAATTCGTGAGTTCCACAATAGAAGTCTATGCAATTTAGTAAAGCTTTGATGAGCATTGTTTAATTCTTGAATTCCACAATAGAAGTACTCTATGCAATTTAGCAAAGCTTTGATGAGCATTGTTTAATTCTTGAGGCCCACAATAGAAGAGTGTGCAATTTAGTAAAGCGTTGATGAGCATAGTTTAATTCTTGAATTCCATAATAGAACTAGTCCTTGCAATTTAGCAAAGATTTGATGAGCATTGTTTAATTCTTGAGTTCTACAATAGATGTCTAAGCAATTTAGCAAAGCGTTGATGAGTATTGTTTAATTCTTGTGTTCCACAATAGAAGTCGATACAATTTAGCAAATCTTTCATGAGCATTGCTTAATTCTTGAGTTCCACAATAGAAGTAATCTATGAAATTTACCAAAGCTTTGATGAGCATTGTTTAATTCTTGGGTTCCACAATAGAAGTCTATGCAATTTAGCAAAGGTTTGATGAGTGTTGTTTAATTCTTGATTTCCACAATAGAAGTCTATGCAAGTTAGCAAAGTTTAGATGAGCATTGTTAATTCATGAGTTCCATACTAGAAGTAGTCTATGCAATTTAGCAAAGCTTTGATGAGCATTGTTTAATTCTTGAGTTCTACAGTAGAAGTGTACGCAATTTAGCAAAGCTTTGATGAGTATTGTTTAATTCTAAAGTTCCACAATAGAAG
Source organism: Lactuca virosa (assembly GCF_052849685.1). NCBI lineage: Eukaryota > Viridiplantae > Streptophyta > Magnoliopsida > Asterales > Asteraceae > Lactuca > Lactuca virosa. Next base: position 269,763,169 of record NC_136432.1, on the reverse strand, counting down.
TCGATGCAATTTAGCAAGGCTTGGATGAGCATTGCTTAATTCTCGAGTTCCACAATAGAAGTGATCTATGAAATTTGCCAAAGCTTTAATTAGCATTGTTTAATTCTTGAGTTCCACAATTGAAGTCTATGTAATTTAACAAAACTTTGATGAGCACTGTTTAATTATTGAATTCCACAATAGAAGTCTACGCAATTAAGCAAAGCAATGATAAGCACTGTTTAATTCTTGAGTTCCACAATAGAAGTATTCTATGTAATTTAGCAATGCTTTGATGAGCATTGTTTAATTCTTGAGTTCCACAATAGAAGTCTATGCAATTTAAGCACAGGTTTGATGATCATTGTTTAATTCTTGATTTCCACAACTGAAGAGTATGCAATTTAGCAAAGCTTTGCTGAGCATTGTTTAATTCTTGAATTCCATAATAGAAGTAGTCTATGCGATTTAGCAAAGATTTGATAAGTATTATTTAATTCTTGTGTTCCACAATAGAAGTCGATATACAATTTAGCAAAGCTTTGATGAGCATTGCTTAATTCTTGATTTCCATAATAGAAGTAATCTATGAAATTTGCCAAAGCTTTGCTGAGCATTGTTTAATTCTTGGGTTCGACAATAGAAGTCTATGCAATTAAGCAAAGCTTTGATAAGTGTTGTTTAATTCTTGATTTCCACAATAGAAGTCTATGCAAGTTAGCAAAGTTTTGATGAGCATTGTCTAATTCCTGAGTTCCATACTAGAAGTAGTCTATGTAATTTCGCAAAGCTTTGATGAGCATTGTTTAATTCTTGAGCTCTACAGTAGAAGTCTATGCAATTTAGCAAAGCTTTGATGAGTATTGTTTAATTCTAGAGTTCCACAATAGAAGTCGATGCAATTTAGAAAAGCCTGGATGAGCATTGCTTAATTCTTGAGTTCGAAAATAGAAGTGATATATGAAATTTACCAAAGCTTTAATGAGCATTGTTTAATTCTTGAGTTACACAATTGAAGTCTATGCAATTTAGCAAAACTTTAATGAGCACTGTATAATTCTTGAATTCCACAATTGAAGTCTACACAATTTAGCAAAGCTTTGATAAGCACCGTTTAATTCTTGAGTTCCACAATAGAAGTATTCTATGCAATTTAGCAAAGCGTTGATGAGCTTTGTTTAATTGTTCAGTTCCACAATAGAAGTCTATGCAATTTAAGCAAAGCTTTGATGATCATTGTTTAATTCGTGAGTTCCACAATAGAAGTCTATGCAATTTTGTAAAGCTTTGATGAACATTGTTTAATTCTTGAATTCCACAATAGAAGTACTCTATGCAATTTAGCAAAGCTTTGATGAGCATTGTTTAATTCTTGAGGCCCACAATAGAAGAGTGTGCAATTTAGTAAAGCGTTGATGAGCATAGTTTAATTCTTGAATTCCATAATAGAACTAGTCCTTGCAATTTAGCAAAGATTTGATGAGCATTGTTTAATTCTTGAGTTCTACAATAGATGTCTAAGCAATTTAGCAAAGCGTTGATGAGTATTGTTTAATTCTTGTGTTCCACAATAGAAGTCGATACAATTTAGCAAAGCTTTCATGAGCATTGCTTAATTCTTGAGTTCCACAATAGAAGTAATCTATGAAATTTACCAAAGCTTTGATGAGCATTGTTTAATTCTTGGGTTCCACAATAGAAGTCTATGCAATTTAGCAAAGGTTTGATGAGTGTTGTTTAATTCTTGATTTCCACAATAGAAGTCTATGCAAGTTAGCAAAGTTTAGATGAGCATTGTTAATTCATGAGTTCCATACTAGAAGTAGTCTATGCAATTTAGCAAAGCTTTGATGAGCATTGTTTAATTCTTGAGTTCTATAGTAGAAGTGTACGCAATTTAGCAAAGCTTTGATGAGTATTGTTTAATTCTAAAGTTCCACAATAGAAGTCGATGCAATTTAGCAAGGCTTGGATGAGCATTGCTTAATTCTCGAGTTCCACAATAGAAGTGATCTATGAAATTTGCCAAAGCTTTAATTAGCATTGTTTAATTCTTGAGTTCCACAATTGAAGTCTATGTAATTTAACAAAACTTTGATGAGCACTGTTTAATTATTGAATTCCACAATAGAAGTCTACGCAATTAAGCAAAGCAATGATAAGCACTGTTTAATTCTTGAGTTCCACAATAGAAGTATTCTATGTAATTTAGCAATGCTTTGATGAGCATTGTTTAATTCTTGAGTTCCACAATAGAAGTCTATGCAATTTAAGCACAGGTTTGATGATCATTGTTTAATTCTTGATTTCCACAAATGAAGAGTATGCAATTTAGCAAAGCTTTGCTGAGCATTGTTTAATTCTTGAATTCCATAATAGAAGTAGTCTATGCGATTTAGCAAAGATTTGATAAGTATTATTTAATTCTTGTGTTCCACAATAGAAGTCGATATACAATTTAGCAAAGCTTTGATGAGCATTGCTTAATTCTTGATTTCCATAATAGAAGTAATCTATGAAATTTGCCAAAGCTTTGCTGAGCATTGTTTAATTCTTGGGTTCGACAATAGAAGTCTATGCAATTAAGCAAAGCTTTGATAAGTGTTGTTTAATTCTTGATTTCCACAATAGAAGTCTATGCAAGTTAGCAAAGTTTTGATGAGCATTGTCTAATTCCTGAGTTCCATACTAGAAGTAGTCTATGTAATTTCGCAAAGCTTTGGTGAGCATTGTTTAATTCTTGAGCTACAGTAGAAGTCTATGCAATTTAGCAAAGCTTTGATGAGTATTGTTTAATTCTAGAGTTCCACAATAGAAGTCGATGCAATTTAGAAAAGCCTGGATGAGCATTGCTTAATTCTTGAGTTCGAAAATAGAAGTGATCTATGAAATTTACCAAAGCTTTAATGAGCATTGTTTAATTCTTGAGTTACACAATTGAAGTCTATGCAATTTAGCAAAACTTTAATGAGCACTGTATAATTCTTGAATTTCACAATTGAAGTCTACACAATTTAGCAAAGCTTTGATAAGCACCGTTTAATTCTTGAGTCCTACAATAGAAGTATTCTATGCAATTTAGCAAAGCGTTGATGAGCTTTGTTTAATTGTTCAGTTCCACAATAGAAGTCTATGCAATTTAAGCAAAGCTTTGATGATCATTGTTTAATTCGTGAGTTCCACAATAGAAGTCTATGCAATTTAGTAAAGCTTTGATGAGCATTGTTTAATTCTTGAATTCCACAATAGAAGTACTCTATGCAATTTAGCAAAGCTTTGATGAGCATTGTTTAATTCTTGAGGCCCACAATAGAAGAGTGTGCAATTTAGTAAAGCTTTGATGAGCATTGTTTAATTCTTGAGGCCCACAATAGAAGAGTGTGCAATTTAGCAAAGATTTGATGAGCATTGTTTAATTCTTGAGTTCTACAATAGATGTCTAAGCAATTTAGCAAAGCGTTGATGAGTATTGTTTAATTCTTGTGTTCCACAATAGAAGTCGATACAATTTAGCAAAGCTTTCATGAGCATTGCTTAATTCTTGAGTTCCACAATAGAAGTAATCTATGAAATTTACCAAAGCTTTGATGAGCATTGTTTAATTCTTGGGTTCCACAATAGAAGTCTATGCAATTTAGCAAAGGTTTGATGAGTGTTGTTTAATTCTTGATTTCCACAATAGAAGTCTATGCAAGTTAGCAAAGTTTAGATGAGCATTGTTAATTCATGAGTTCCATACTAGAAGTAGTCTATGCAATTTAGCAAAGCTTTGATGAGCATTGTTTAATTCTTGAGTTCTATAGTAGAAGTGTACGCAATTTAGCAAAGCTTTGATGAGTATTGTTTAATTCTAAAGTTCCACAATAGAAGTCGATGCAATTTAGCAAGGCTTGGATGAGCATTGCTTAATTCTCGAGTTCCACAATAGAAGTGATCTATGAAATTTGCCAAAGCTTTAATTAGCATTGTTTAATTCTTGAGTTCCACAATTGAAGTCTATGTAATTTAACAAAACTTTGATGAGCACTGTTTAATTATTGAATTCCACAATAGAAGTCTACGCAATTAAGCAAAGCAATGATAAGCACTGTTTAATTCTTGAGTTCCACAATAGAAGTATTCTATGTAATTTAGCAATGCTTTGATGAGCATTGTTTAATTCTTGAGTTCCACAATAGAAGTCTATGCAATTTAAGCACAGGTTTGATGATCATTGTTTAATTCTTGATTTCCACAAATGAAGAGTATGCAATTTAGCAAAGCTTTGCTGAGCATTGTTTAATTCTTGAATTCCATAATAGAAGTAGTCTATGCGATTTAGCAAAGATTTGATAAGTATTATTTAATTCTTGTGTTCCACAATAGAAGTCGATATACAATTTAGCAAAGCTTTGATGAGCATTGCTTAATTCTTGATTTCCATAATAGAAGTAATCTATGAAATTTGCCAAAGCTTTGCTGAGCATTGTTTAATTCTTGGGTTCGACAATAGAAGTCTATGCAATTAAGCAAAGCTTTGATAAGTGTTGTTTAATTCTTGATTTCCACAATAGAAGTCTATGCAAGTTAGCAAAGTTTTGATGAGCATTGTCTAATTCCTGAGTTCCATACTAGAAGTAGTCTATGTAATTTCGCAAAGCTTTGGTGAGCATTGTTTAATTCTTGAGCTACAGTAGAAGTCTATGCAATTTAGCAAAGCTTTGATGAGTATTGTTTAATTCTAGAGTTCCACAATAGAAGTCGATGCAATTTAGAAAAGCCTGGATGAGCATTGCTTAATTCTTGAGTTCGAAAATAGAAGTGATCTATGAAATTTACCAAAGCTTTAATGAGCATTGTTTAATTCTTGAGTTACACAATTGAAGTCTATGCAATTTAGCAAAACTTTAATGAGCACTGTATAATTCTTGAATTTCACAATTGAAGTCTACACAATTTAGCAAAGCTTTGATAAGCACCGTTTAATTCTTGAGTCCTACAATAGAAGTATTCTATGCAATTTAGCAAAGCGTTGATGAGCTTTGTTTAATTGTTCAGTTCCACAATAGAAGTCTATGCAATTTAAGCAAAGCTTTGATGATCATTGTTTAATTCGTGAGTTCCACAATAGAAGTCTATGCAATTTAGTAAAGCTTTGATGAGCATTGTTTAATTCTTGAATTCCACAATAGAAGTACTCTATGCAATTTAGCAAAGCTTTGATGAGCATTGTTTAATTCTTGAGGCCCACAATAGAAGAGTGTGCAATTTAGTAAAGCGTTGATGAGCATAGTTTAATTCTTGAATTCCATAATAGAACTAGTCCTTGCAATTTAGCAAAGATTTGATGAGCATTGTTTAATTCTTGAGTTCTAGAATAGATGTCTAAGCAATTTAGCAAAGCGTTGATGAGTATTGTTTAATTCTTGTGTTCCACAATAGAAGTCGATACAATTTAGCAAAGCTTTCATGAGCATTGCTTAATTCTTGAGTTCCACAATAGAAGTAATCTATGAAATTTACCAAAGCTTTGATGAGCATTGTTTAATTCTTGGGTTCCACAATAGAAGTCTATGCAATTTAGCAAAGGTTTGATGAGTGTTGTTTAATTCTTGATTTCCACAATAGAAGTCTATGCAAGTTAGCAAAGTTTAGATGAGCATTGTTAATTCATGAGTTCCATACTAGAAGTAGTCTATGCAATTTAGCAAAGCTTTGATGAGCATTGTTTAATTCTTGAGTTCTACAGTAGAAGTGTACGCAATTTAGCAAAGCTTTGATGAGTATTGTTTAATTCTAAAGTTCCACAATAGAAGTCGATGCAATTTAGCAAGGCTTGGATGAGCATTGCTTAATTCTCGAGTTCCACAATAGAAGTGATCTATGAAATTTGCCAAAGCTTTAATTAGCATTGTTTAATTCTTGAGTTCCACAATTGAAGTCTATGTAATTTAACAAAACTTTGATGAGCACTGTTTAATTATTGAATTCCACAATAGAAGTCTACGCAATTAAGCAAAGCAATGATAAGCACTGTTTAATTCTTGAGTTCCACAATAGAAGTATTCTATGTAATTTAGCAATGCTTTGATGAGCATTGTTTAATTCTTGAGTTCCACAATAGAAGTCTATGCAATTTAAGCACAGGTTTGATGATCATTGTTTAATTCTTGATTTCCACAAATGAAGAGTATGCAATTTAGCAAAGCTTTGCTGAGCATTGTTTAATTCTTGAATTCCATAATAGAAGTAGTCTATGCGATTTAGCAAAGATTTGATAAGTATTATTTAATTCTTGTGTTCCACAATAGAAGTCGATATACAATTTAGCAAAGCTTTGATGAGCATTGCTTAATTCTTGATTTCCATAATAGAAGTAATCTATGAAATTTGCCAAAGCTTTGCTGAGCATTGTTTAATTCTTGGGTTCGACAATAGAAGTCTATGCAATTAAGCAAAGCTTTGATAAGTGTTGTTTAATTCTTGATTTCCACAATAGAAGTCTATGCAAGTTAGCAAAGTTTTGATGAGCATTGTCTAATTCCTGAGTTCCATACTAGAAGTAGTCTATGTAATTTCGCAAAGCTTTGATGAGCATTGTTTAATTCTTGAGCTCTACAGTAGAAGTCTATGCAATTTAGCAAAGCTTTGATGAGTATTGTTTAATTCTAGAGTTCCACAATAGAAGTCGATGCAATTTAGAAAAGCCTGGATGAGCATTGCTTAATTCTTGAGTTCGAAAATAGAAGTGATATATGAAATTTACCAAAGCTTTAATGAGCATTGTTTAATTCTTGAGTTACACAATTGAAGTCTATGCAATTTAGCAAAACTTTAATGAGCACTGTATAATTCTTGAATTCCACAATTGAAGTCTACACAATTTAGCAAAGCTTTGAGAAGCACCGTTTAATTCTTGAGTGCCACAATAGAAGTATTCTATGCAATTTAGCAAAGCGTTGATGAGCTTTGTTTAATTGTTCAGTTCCACAATAGAAGTCTATGCAATTTAAGCAAAGCTTTGATGATCATTGTTTAATTCGTGAGTTCCACAATAGAAGTCTATGCAATTTTGTAAAGCTTTGATGAACATTGTTTAATTCTTGAATTCCACAATAGAAGTACTCTATGCAATTTAGCAAAGCTTTGATGAGCATTGTTTAATTCTTGAGGCCCACAATAGAAGAGTGTGCAATTTAGTAAAGCGTTGATGAGCATAGTTTAATTCTTGAATTCCATAATAGAACTAGTCCTTGCAATTTAGCAAAGATTTGATGAGCATTGTTTAATTCTTGAGTTCTACAATAGATGTCTAAGCAATTTAGCAAAGCGTTGATGAGTATTGTTTAATTCTTGTGTTCCACAATAGAAGTCGATACAATTTAGCAAAGCTTTCATGAGCATTGCTTAATTCTTGAGTTCCACAATAGAAGTAATCTATGAAATTTACCAAAGCTTTGATGAGCATTGTTTAATTCTTGGGTTCCACAATAGAAGTCTATGCAATTTAGCAAAGGTTTGATGAGTGTTGTTTAATTCTTGATTTCCACAATAGAAGTCTATGCAAGTTAGCAAAGTTTAGATGAGCATTGTTAATTCATGAGTTCCATACTAGAAGTAGTCTATGCAATTTAGCAAAGCTTTGATGAGCATTGTTTAATTCTTGAGTTCTACAGTAGAAGTGTACGCAATTTAGCAAAGCTTTGATGAGTATTGTTTAATTCTAAAGTTCCACAATAGAAGTCGATGCAATTTAGCAAGGCTTGGATGAGCATTGCTTAATTCTCGAGTTCCACAATAGAAGTGATCTATGAAATTTGCCAAAGCTTTAATTAGCATTGTTTAATTCTTGAGTTCCACAATTGAAGTCTATGTAATTTAACAAAACTTTGATGAGCACTGTTTAATTATTGAATTCCACAATAGAAGTCTACGCAATTAAGCAAAGCAATGATAAGCACTGTTTAATTCTTGAGTTCCACAATAGAAGTATTCTATGTAATTTAGCAATGCTTTGATGAGCATTGTTTAATTCTTGAGTTCCACAATAGAAGTCTATGCAATTTAAGCACAGGTTTGATGATCATTGTTTAATTCTTGATTTCCACAAATGAAGAGTATGCAATTTAGCAAAGCTTTGCTGAGCATTGTTTAATTCTTGAATTCCATAATAGAAGTAGTCTATGCGATTTAGCAAAGATTTGATAAGTATTATTTAATTCTTGTGTTCCACAATAGAAGTCGATATACAATTTAGCAAAGCTTTGATGAGCATTGCTTAATTCTTGATTTCCATAATAGAAGTAATCTATGAAATTTGCCAAAGCTTTGCTGAGCATTGTTTAATTCTTGGGTTCGACAATAGAAGTCTATGCAATTAAGCAAAGCTTTGATAAGTGTTGTTTAATTCTTGATTTCCACAATAGAAGTCTATGCAAGTTAGCAAAGTTTTGATGAGCATTGTCTAATTCCTGAGTTCCATACTAGAAGTAGTCTATGTAATTTCGCAAAGCTTTGATGAGCATTGTTTAATTCTTGAGCTCTACAGTAGAAGTCTATGCAATTTAGCAAAGCTTTGATGAGTATTGTTTAATTCTAGAGTTCCACAATAGAAGTCGATGCAATTTAGAAAAGCCTGGATGAGCATTGCTTAATTCTTGAGTTCGAAAATAGAAGTGATATATGAAATTTACCAAAGCTTTAATGAGCATTGTTTAATTCTTGAGTTACACAATTGAAGTCTATGCAATTTAGCAAAACTTTAATGAGCACTGTATAATTCTTGAATTCCACAATTGAAGTCTACACAATTTAGCAAAGCTTTGAGAAGCACCGTTTAATTCTTGAGTGCCACAATAGAAGTATTCTATGCAATTTAGCAAAGCGTTGATGAGCTTTGTTTAATTGTTCAGTTCCACAATAGAAGTCTATGCAATTTAAGCAAAGCTTTGATGATCATTGTTTAATTCGTGAGTTCCACAATAGAAGTCTATGCAATTTTGTAAAGCTTTGATGAACATTGTTTAATTCTTGAATTCCACAATAGAAGTACTCTATGCAATTTAGCAAAGCTTTGATGAGCATTGTTTAATTCTTGAGGCCCACAATAGAAGAGTGTGCAATTTAGTAAAGCGTTGATGAGCATAGTTTAATTCTTGAATTCCATAATAGAACTAGTCCTTGCAATTTAGCAAAGATTTGATGAGCATTGTTTAATTCTTGAGTTCTACAATAGATGTCTAAGCAATTTAGCAAAGCGTTGATGAGTATTGTTTAATTCTTGTGTTCCACAATAGAAGTCGATACAATTTAGCAAAGCTTTCATGAGCATTGCTTAATTCTTGAGTTCCACAATAGAAGTAATCTATGAAATTTACCAAAGCTTTGATGAGCATTGTTTAATTCTTGGGTTCCACAATAGAAGTCTATGCAATTTAGCAAAGGTTTGATGAGTGTTGTTTAATTCTTGATTTCCACAATAGAAGTCTATGCAAGTTAGCAAAGTTTAGATGAGCATTGTTAATTCATGAGTTCCATACTAGAAGTAGTCTATGCAATTTAGCAAAGCTTTGATGAGCATTGTTTAATTCTTGAGTTCTACAGTAGAAGTGTACGCAATTTAGCAAAGCTTTGATGAGTATTGTTTAATTCTAAAGTTCCACAATAGAAGTCGATGCAATTTAGCAAGGCTTGGATGAGCATTGCTTAATTCTCGAGTTCCACAATAGAAGTGATCTATGAAATTTGCCAAAGCTTTAATTAGCATTGTTTAATTCTTGAGTTCCACAATTGAAGTCTATGTAATTTAACAAAACTTTGATGAGCACTGTTTAATTATTGAATTCCACAATAGAAGTCTACGCAATTAAGCAAAGCAATGATAAGCACTGTTTAATTCTTGAGTTCCACAATAGAAGTATTCTATGTAATTTAGCAATGCTTTGATGAGCATTGTTTAATTCTTGAGTTCCACAATAGAAGTCTATGCAATTTAAGCACAGGTTTGATGATCATTGTTTAATTCTTGATTTCCACAAATGAAGAGTATGCAATTTAGCAAAGCTTTGCTGAGCATTGTTTAATTCTTGAATTCCATAATAGAAGTAGTCTATGCGATTTAGCAAAGATTTGATAAGTATTATTTAATTCTTGTGTTCCACAATAGAAGTCGATATACAATTTAGCAAAGCTTTGATGAGCATTGCTTAATTCTTGATTTCCATAATAGAAGTAATCTATGAAATTTGCCAAAGCTTTGCTGAGCATTGTTTAATTCTTGGGTTCGACAATAGAAGTCTATGCAATTAAGCAAAGCTTTGATAAGTGTTGTTTAATTCTTGATTTCCACAATAGAAGTCTATGCAAGTTAGCAAAGTTTTGATGAGCATTGTCTAATTCCTGAGTTCCATACTAGAAGTAGTCTATGTAATTTCGCAAAGCTTTGATGAGCATTGTTTAATTCTTGAGCTCTACAGTAGAAGTCTATGCAATTTAGCAAAGCTTTGATGAGTATTGTTTAATTCTAGAGTTCCACAATAGAAGTCGATGCAATTTAGAAAAGCCTGGATGAGCATTGCTTAATTCTTGAGTTCGAAAATAGAAGTGATATATGAAATTTACCAAAGCTTTAATGAGCATTGTTTAATTCTTGAGTTACACAATTGAAGTCTATGCAATTTAGCAAAACTTTAATGAGCACTGTATAATTCTTGAATTCCACAATTGAAGTCTACACAATTTAGCAAAGCTTTGAGAAGCACCGTTTAATTCTTGAGTGCCACAATAGAAGTATTCTATGCAATTTAGCAAAGCGTTGATGAGCTTTGTTTAATTGTTCAGTTCCACAATAGAAGTCTATGCAATTTAAGCAAAGCTTTGATGATCATTGTTTAATTCGTGAGTTCCACAATAGAAGTCTATGCAATTTTGTAAAGCTTTGATGAACATTGTTTAATTCTTGAATTCCACAATAGAAGTACTCTATGCAATTTAGCAAAGCTTTGATGAGCATTGTTTAATTCTTGAGGCCCACAATAGAAGAGTGTGCAATTTAGTAAAGCGTTGATGAGCATAGTTTAATTCTTGAATTCCATAATAGAACTAGTCCTTGCAATTTAGCAAAGATTTGATGAGCATTGTTTAATTCTTGAGTTCTACAATAGATGTCTAAGCAATTTAGCAAAGCGTTGATGAGTATTGTTTAATTCTTGTGTTCCACAATAGAAGTCGATACAATTTAGCAAAGCTTTCATGAGCATTGCTTAATTCTTGAGTTCCACAATAGAAGTAATCTATGAAATTTACCAAAGCTTTGATGAGCATTGTTTAATTCTTGGCTTCCACAATAGAAGTCTATGCAATTTAGCAAAGGTTTGATGAGTGTTGTTTAATTCTTGATTTCCACAATAGAAGTCTATGCAAGTTAGCAAAGTTTAGATGAGCATTGTTAATTCATGAGTTCCATACTAGAAGTAGTCTATGCAATTTAGCAAAGCTTTGATGAGCATTGTTTAATTCTTGAGTTCTACAGTAGAAGTGTACGCAATTTAGCAAAGCTTTGATGAGTATTGTTTAATTCTAAAGTTCCACAATAGAAGTCGATGCAATTTAGCAAGGCTTGGATGAGCATTGCTTAATTCTCGAGTTCCACAATAGAAGTGATCTATGAAATTTGCCAAAGCTTTAATTAGCATTGTTTAATTCTTGAGTTCCACAATTGAAGTCTATGTAATTTAACAAAACTTTGATGAGCACTGTTTAATTATTGAATTCCACAATAGAAGTCTACGCAATTAAGCAAAGCAATGATAAGCACTGTTTAATTCTTGAGTTCCACAATAGAAGTATTCTATGTAATTTACCAATGCTTTGATGAGCATTGTTTAATTCTTGAGTTCCACAATAGAAGTCTATGCAATTTAAGCACAGGTTTGATGATCATTGTTTAATTCTTGATTTCCACAAATGAAGAGTATGCAATTTAGCAAAGCTTTGCTGAGCATTGTTTAATTCTTGAATTCCATAATAGAAGTAGTCTATGCGATTTAGCAAAGATTTGATAAGTATTATTTAATTCTTGTGTTCCACAATAGAAGTCGATATACAATTTAGCAAAGCTTTGATGAGCATTGCTTAATTCTTGATTTCCATAATAGAAGTAATCTATGAAATTTGCCAAAGCTTTGCTGAGCATTGTTTAATTCTTGGGTTCGACAATAGAAGTCTATGCAATTAAGCAAAGCTTTGATAAGTGTTGTTTAATTCTTGATTTCCACAATAGAAGTCTATGCAAGTTAGCAAAGTTTTGATGAGCATTGTCTAATTCCTGAGTTCCATACTAGAAGTAGTCTATGTAATTTCGCAAAGCTTTGATGAGCATTGTTTAATTCTTGAGCTCTACAGTAGAAGTCTATGCAATTTAGCAAAGCTTTGATGAGTATTGTTGAATTCTAGAGTTCCACAATAGAAGTCGATGCAATTTAGAAAAGCCTGGATGAGCATTGCTTAATTCTTGAGTTCGAAAATAGAAGTGATATATGAAATTTACCAAAGCTTTAATGAGCATTGTTTAATTCTTGAGTTACACAATTGAAGTCTATGCAATTTAGCAAAACTTTAATGAGCACTGTATAATTCTTGAATTCCACAATTGAAGTCTACACAATTTAGCAAAGCTTTGATAAGCACCGTTTAATTCTTGAGTTCCACAATAGAAGTATTCTATGCAATTTAGCAAAGCGTTGATGAGCTTTGTTTAATTGTTCAGTTCCACAATAGAAGTCTATGCAATTTAAGCAAAGCTTTGATGATCATTGTTTAATTCGTGAGTTCCACAATAGAAGTCTATGCAATTTTGTAAAGCTTTGATGAACATTGTTTAATTCTTGAATTCCACAATAGAAGTACTCTATGCAATTTAGCAAAACTTTGATGAGCATTGTTTAATTCTTGAGGCCCACAATAGAAGAGTGTGCAATTTAGTAAAGCGTTGATGAGCATAGTTTAATTCTTGAATTCCATAATAGAACTAGTCCTTGCAATTTAGCAAAGATTTGATGAGCATTGTTTAATTCTTGAGTTCTACAATAGATGTCTAAGCAATTTAGCAAAGCGTTGATGAGTATTGTTTAATTCTTGTGTTCCACAATAGAAGTCGATACAATTTAGCAAAGCTTTCATGAGCATTGCTTAATTCTTGAGTTCCACAATAGAAGTAATCTATGAAATTTACCAAAGCTTTGATGAGCATTATTTAATTCTTGGCTTCCACAATAGAAGTCTATGCAATTTAGCAAAGGTTTGATGAGTGTTGTTTAATTCTTGATTTCCACAATAGAAGTCTATGCAAGTTAGCAAAGTTTAGATGAGCATTGTTAATTCATGAGTTCCATACTAGAAGTAGTCTATGCAATTTAGCAAAGCTTTGATGAGCATTGTTTAATTCTTGAGTTCTACAGTAGAAGTGTACGCAATTTAGCAAAGCTTTGATGAGTATTGTTTAATTCTAAAGTTCCACAATAGAAGTCGATGCAATTTAGCAAGGCTTGGATGAGCATTGCTTAATTCTCGAGTTCCACAATAGAAGTGATCTATGAAATTTGCCAAAGCTTTAATTAGCATTGTTTAATTCTTGAGTTCCACAATTGAAGTCTATGTAATTTAACAAAACTTTGATGAGCACTGTTTAATTATTGAATTCCACAATAGAAGTCTACGCAATTAAGCAAAGCAATGATAAGCACTGTTTAATTCTTGAGTTCGACAATAGAAGTATTCTATGTAATTTAGCAATGCTTTGATGAGCATTGTTTAATTCTTGAGTTCCACAATAGAAGTCTATGCAATTTAAGCACAGGTTTGATGATCATTGTTTAATTCTTGATTTCCACAAATGAAGAGTATGCAATTTAGCAAAGCTTTGCTGAGCATTGTTTAATTCTTGAATTCCATAATAGAAGTAGTCTATGCGATTTAGCAAAGATTTGATAAGTATTATTTAATTCTTGTGTTCCACAATAGAAGTCGATATACAATTTAGCAAAGCTTTGATGAGCATTGCTTAATTCTTGATTTCCATAATAGAAGTAATCTATGAAATTTGCCAAAGCTTTGCTGAGCATTGTTTAATTCTTGGGTTCGACAATAGAAGTCTATGCAATTAAGCAAAGCTTTGATAAGTGTTGTTTAATTCTTGATTTCCACAATAGAAGTCTATGCAAGTTAGCAAAGTTTTGATGAGCATTGTCTAATTCCTGAGTTCCATACTAGAAGTAGTCTATGTAATTTCGCAAAGCTTTGATGAGCATTGTTTAATTCTTGAGCTCTACAGTAGAAGTCTATGCAATTTAGCAAAGCTTTGATGAGTATTGTTGAATTCTAGAGTTCCACAATAGAAGTCGATGCAATTTAGAAAAGCCTGGATGAGCATTGCTTAATTCTTGAGTTCGAAAATAGAAGTGATATATGAAATTTACCAAAGCTTTAATGAGCATTGTTTAATTCTTGAGTTACACAATTGAAGTCTATGCAATTTAGCAAAACTTTAATGAGCACTGTATAATTCTTGAATTCCACAATTGAAGTCTACACAATTTAGCAAAGCTTTGATAAGCACCGTTTAATTCTTGAGTTCCACAATAGAAGTATTCTATGCAATTTAGCAAAGCGTTGATGAGCTTTGTTTAATTGTTCAGTTCCACAATAGAAGTCTATGCAATTTAAGCAAAGCTTTGATGATCATTGTTTAATTCGTGAGTTCCACAATAGAAGTCTATGCAATTTTGTAAAGCTTTGATGAACATTGTTTAATTCTTGAATTCCACAATAGAAGTACTCTATGCAATTTAGCAAAACTTTGATGAGCATTGTTTAATTCTTGAGGCCCACAATAGAAGAGTGTGCAATTTAGTAAAGCGTTGATGAGCATAGTTTAATTCTTGAATTCCATAATAGAACTAGTCCTTGCAATTTAGCAAAGATTTGATGAGCATTGTTTAATTCTTGAGTTCTACAATAGATGTCTAAGCAATTTAGCAAAGCGTTGATGAGTATTGTTTAATTCTTGTGTTCCACAATAGAAGTCGATACAATTTAGCAAAGCTTTCATGAGCATTGCTTAATTCTTGAGTTCCACAATAGAAGTAATCTATGAAATTTACCAAAGCTTTGATGAGCATTATTTAATTCTTGGCTTCCACAATAGAAGTCTATGCAATTTAGCAAAGGTTTGATGAGTGTTGTTTAATTCTTGATTTCCACAATAGAAGTCTATGCAAGTTAGCAAAGTTTAGATGAGCATTGTTAATTCATGAGTTCCATACTAGAAGTAGTCTATGCAATTTAGCAAAGCTTTGATGAGCATTGTTTAATTCTTGAGTTCTACAGTAGAAGTGTACGCAATTTAGCAAAGCTTTGATGAGTATTGTTTAATTCTAAAGTTCCACAATAGAAGTCGATGCAATTTAGCAAGGCTTGGATGAGCATTGCTTAATTCTCGAGTTCCACAATAGAAGTGATCTATGAAATTTGCCAAAGCTTTAATTAGCATTGTTTAATTCTTGAGTTCCACAATTGAAGTCTATGTAATTTAACAAAACTTTGATGAGCACTGTTTAATTATTGAATTCCACAATAGAAGTCTACGCAATTAAGCAAAGCAATGATAAGCACTGTTTAATTCTTGAGTTCGACAATAGAAGTATTCTATGTAATTTAGCAATGCTTTGATGAGCATTGTTTAATTCTTGAGTTCCACAATAGAAGTCTATGCAATTTAAGCACAGGTTTGATGATCATTGTTTAATTCTTGATTTCCACAAATGAAGAGTATGCAATTTAGCAAAGCTTTGCTGAGCATTGTTTAATTCTTGAATTCCATAATAGAAGTAGTCTATGCGATTTAGCAAAGATTTGATAAGTATTATTTAATTCTTGTGTTCCACAATAGAAGTCGATATACAATTTAGCAAAGCTTTGATGAGCATTGCTTAATTCTTGATTTCCATAATAGAAGTAATCTATGAAATTTGCCAAAGCTTTGCTGAGCATTGTTTAATTCTTGGGTTCGACAATAGAAGTCTATGCAATTAAGCAAAGCTTTGATAAGTGTTGTTTAATTCTTGATTTCCACAATAGAAGTCTATGCAAGTTAGCAAAGTTTTGATGAGCATTGTCTAATTCCTGAGTTCCATACTAGAAGTAGTCTATGTAATTTCGCAAAGCTTTGGTGAGCATTGTTTAATTCTTGAGCTACAGTAGAAGTCTATGCAATTTAGCAAAGCTTTGATGAGTATTGTTTAATTCTAGAGTTCCACAATAGAAGTCGATGCAATTTAGAAAAGCCTGGATGAGCATTGCTTAATTCTTGAGTTCGAAAATAGAAGTGATCTATGAAATTTACCAAAGCTTTAATGAGCATTGTTTAATTCTTGAGTTACACAATTGAAGTCTATGCAATTTAGCAAAACTTTAATGAGCACTGTATAATTCTTGAATTTCACAATTGAAGTCTACACAATTTAGCAAAGCTTTGATAAGCACCGTTTAATTCTTGAGTCCCACAATAGAAGTATTCTATGCAATTTAGCAAAGCGTTGATGAGCTTTGTTTAATTGTTCAGTTCCACAATAGAAGTCTATGCAATTTAAGCAAAGCTTTGATGATCATTTTTTAATTCGTCAGTTCCACAATAGAAGTCTATGCAATTTAGTAAAGCTTTGATGAGCATTGTTTAATTCTTGAATTCCACAATAGAAGTACTCTATGCAATTTAGCAAAGCTTTGATGAGCATTGTTTAATTCTTGAGGCCCACAATAGAAGAGTGTGCAATTTAGTAAAGCGTTGATGAGCATAGTTTAATTCTTGAATTCCATAATAGAACTAGTCCTTGCAATTTAGCAAAGATTTGATGAGCATTGTTTAATTCTTGAGTTCTACAATAGATGTCTAAGCAATTTAGCAAAGCGTTGATGAGTATTGTTTAATTCTTGTGTTCCACAATAGAAGTCGATACAATTTAGCAAAGTTTTCATGAGCATTGCTTAATTCTTGAGTTCCACAATAGAAGTAATCTATGAAATTTACCAAAGCTTTGATGAGCATTGTTTAATTCTTGGGTTCCACAATAGAAGTCTATGGAATTTAGCAAAGGTTTGATGAGTGTTGTTTAATTCTTGATTTCCACAATAGAAGTCTATGCAAGTTAGCAAAGTTTAGATGAGCATTGTTAATTCATGAGTTCCATACTAGAAGTAGTCTATGCAATTTAGCAAAGCTTTGATGAGCATTGTTTAATTCTTGAGTTCTACAGTAGAAGTGTACCTAATTTAGCAAAGCTTTGATGAGTATTGTTTAATTCTAAAGTTCCACAATAGAAGTCGATGCAATTTAGCAAGGCTTGGATGAGCATTGCTTAATTCTCGAGTTCCACAATAGAAGTGATCTATGAACTTTGCCAAAGCTTTAATTAGCATTGTTTAATTCTTGAGTTCCACAATTGAAGTCTATGTAATTTAAAAAAACTTTGATGAGCACTGTTTAATTATTGAATTCCACAATAGAAGTCTACGCAATTAAGCAAAGCAATGATAAGCACTGTTTAATTCTTGAGTTCCACAATAGAAGTATTCTATGTAATTTAGCAATGCTTTGATGAGCATTGTTTAATTCTTGAGTTCCACAATAGAAGTCTATGCAATTTAAGCACATGTTTGATGATCATTGTTTAATTCTTGATTTCCACAAATGAAGAGTATGCAATTTAGCAAAGCTTTGCTGAGCATTGTTTAATTCTTGAATTCCATAATAGAAGTAGTCTATGCGATTTAGCAAAGATTTGATAAGTATTATTTAATTCTTGTGTTCCACAATAGAAGTCGATATACAATTTAGCAAAGCTTTGATGAGCATTGCTTAATTCTTGATTTCCATAATAGAAGTAATCTATGAAATTTGCCAAAGCTTTGCTGAGCATTGTTTAATTCTTGGGTTCGACAATAGAAGTCTATGCAATTAAGCAAAGCTTTGATAAGTGTTGTTTAATTCTTGATTTCCACAATAGAAGTCTATGCAAGTTAGCAAAGTTTTGATGAGCATTGTCTAATTCCTGAGTTCCATACTAGAAGTAGTCTATGTAATTTCGCAAAGCTTTGGTGAGCATTGTTTAATTCTTGAGCTACAGTAGAAGTCTATGCAATTTAGCAAAGCTTTGATGAGTATTGTTTAATTCTAGAGTTCCACAATAGAAGTCGATGCAATTTAGAAAAGCCTGGATGAGCATTGCTTAATTCTTGAGTTCGAAAATAGAAGTGATCTATGAAATTTACCAAAGCTTTAATGAGCATTGTTTAATTCTTGAGTTACACAATTGAAGTCTATGCAATTTAGCAAAACTTTAATGAGCACTGTATAATTCTTGAATTTCACAATTGAAGTCTACACAATTTAGCAAAGCTTTGATAAGCACCGTTTAATTCTTGAGTCCCACAATAGAAGTATTCTATGCAATTTAGCAAAGCGTTGATGAGCTTTGTTTAATTGTTCAGTTCCACAATAGAAGTCTATGCAATTTAAGCAAAGCTTTGATGATCATTTTTTAATTCGTCAGTTCCACAATAGAAGTCTATGCAATTTAGTAAAGCTTTGATGAGCATTGTTTAATTCTTGAATTCCACAATAGAAGTACTCTATGCAATTTAGCAAAGCTTTGATGAGCATTGTTTAATTCTTGAGGCCCACAATAGAAGAGTGTGCAATTTAGTAAAGCGTTGATGAGCATAGTTTAATTCTTGAATTCCATAATAGAACTAGTCCTTGCAATTTAGCAAAGATTTGATGAGCATTGTTTAATTCTTGAGTTCTACAATAGATGTCTAAGCAATTTAGCAAAGCGTTGATGAGTATTGTTTAATTCTTGTGTTCCACAATAGAAGTCGATACAATTTAGCAAAGTTTTCATGAGCATTGCTTAATTCTTGAGTTCCACAATAGAAGTAATCTATGAAATTTACCAAAGCTTTGATGAGCATTGTTTAATTCTTGGGTTCCACAATAGAAGTCTATGGAATTTAGCAAAGGTTTGATGAGTGTTGTTTAATTCTTGATTTCCACAATAGAAGTCTATGCAAGTTAGCAAAGTTTAGATGAGCATTGTTAATTCATGAGTTCCATACTAGAAGTAGTCTATGCAATTTAGCAAAGCTTTGATGAGCATTGTTTAATTCTTGAGTTCTACAGTAGAAGTGTACCTAATTTAGCAAAGCTTTGATGAGTATTGTTTAATTCTAAAGTTCCACAATAGAAGTCGATGCAATTTAGCAAGGCTTGGATGAGCATTGCTTAATTCTCGAGTTCCACAATAGAAGTGATCTATGAACTTTGCCAAAGCTTTAATTAGCATTGTTTAATTCTTGAGTTCCACAATTGAAGTCTATGTAATTTAAAAAAACTTTGATGAGCACTGTTTAATTATTGAATTCCACAATAGAAGTCTACGCAATTAAGCAAAGCAATGATAAGCACTGTTTAATTCTTGAGTTCCACAATAGAAGTATTCTATGTAATTTAGCAATGCTTTGATGAGCATTGTTTAATTCTTGAGTTCCACAATAGAAGTCTATGCAATTTAAGCACATGTTTGATGATCATTGTTTAATTCTTGATTTCCACAAATGAAGAGTATGCAATTTAGCAAAGCTTTGCTGAGCATTGTTTAATTCTTGAATTCCATAATAGAAGTAGTCTATGCGATTTAGCAAAGATTTGATAAGTATTATTTAATTCTTGTGTTCCACAATAGAAGTCGATATACAATTTAGCAAAGCTTTGATGAGCATTGCTTAATTCTTGATTTCCATAATAGAAGTAATCTATGAAATTTGCCAAAGCTTTGCTGAGCATTGTTTAATTCTTGGGTTCGACAATAGAAGTCTATGCAATTAAGCAAAGCTTTGATAAGTGTTGTTTAATTCTTGATTTCCACAATAGAAGTCTATGCAAGTTAGCAAAGTTTTGATGAGCATTGTCTAATTCCTGAGTTCCATACTAGAAGTAGTCTATGTAATTTCGCAAAGCTTTGGTGAGCATTGTTTAATTCTTGAGCTACAGTAGAAGTCTATGCAATTTAGCAAAGCTTTGATGAGTATTGTTTAATTCTAGAGTTCCACAATAGAAGTCAATGCAGTTTAGAAAAGCCTGGATGAGCATTGCTTAATTCTTGAGTTCGAAAATAGAAGTGATCTATGAAATTTACCAAAGCTTTAATGAGCATTGTTTAATTCTTGAGTTACACAATTGAAGTCTATGCAATTTAGCAAAACTTTAATGAGCACTGTATAATTCTTGAATTTCACAATTGAAGTCTACACAATTTAGCAAAGCTTTGATAAGCACCGTTTAATTCTTGAGTCCCACAATAGAAGTATTCTATGCAATTTAGCAAAGCGTTGATGAGCTTTGTTTAATTGTTCAGTTCCACAATAGAAGTCTATGCAATTTAAGCAAAGCTTTGATGATCATTGTTTAATTCGTGAGTTCCACAATAGAAGTCTATGCAATTTAGTAAAGCTTTGATGAGCATTGTTTAATTCTTGAGGCCCACAATAGAAGAGTGTGCAATTTAGTAAAGCGTTGATGAGCATAGTTTAATTCTTGAATTCCATAATAGAACTAGTCCTTGCAATTTAGCAAAGATTTGATGAGCATTGTTTAATTCTTGAGTTCTACAATAGATGTCTAAGCAATTTAGCAAAGCGTTGATGAGTATTGTTTAATTCTTGTGTTCCACAATAGAAGTCGATACAATTTAGCAAAGCTTTCATGAGCATTGCTTAATTCTTGAGTTCCACAATAGAAGTAATCTATGAAATTTACCAAAGCTTTGATGAGCATTGTTTAATTCTTGGGTTCCACAATAGAAGTCTATGCAATTTAGCAAAGGTTTGATGAGTGTTGTTTAATTCTTGATTTCCACAATAGAAGTCTATGCAAGTTAGCAAAGTTTAGATGAGCATTGTTAATTCATGAGTTCCATACTAGAAGTAGTCTATGCAATTTAGCAAAGCTTTGATGAGCATTGTTTAATTCTTGAGTTCTACAGTAGAAGTGTACGTAATTTAGCAAAGCTTTGATGAGTATTGTTTAATTCTAAAGTTCCACAATAGAAGTCGATGCAATTTAGCAAGGCTTGGATGAGCATTGCTTAATTCTCGAGTTCCACAATAGAAGTGATCTATGAAATTTGCCAAAGCTTTAATTAGCATTGTTTAATTCTTGAGTTCCACAATTGAAGTCTATGTAATTTAACAAAACTTTGATGAGCACTGTTTAATTATTGAATTCCACAATAGAAGTCTACGCAATTAAGCAAAGCAATGATAAGCACTGTTTAATTCTTGAGTTCCACAATAGAAGTATTCTATGTAATTTAGCAATGCTTTGATGAGCATTGTTTAATTCTTGAGTTCCACAATAGAAGTCTATGCAATTTAAACACATGTTTGATGATCATTGTTTAATTCTTGATTTCCACAAATGAAGAGTATGCAATTTAGCAAAGCTTTGCTGAGCATTGTTTAATTCTTGAATTCCATAATAGAAGTAGTCTATGCGATTTAGCAAAGATTTGATAAGTATTATTTAATTCTTGTGTTCCACAATAGAAGTCGATATACAATTTAGCAAAGCTTTGATGAGCATTGCTTAATTCTTGATTTCCATAATAGAAGTAATCTATGAAATTTGCCAAAGCTTTGCTGAGCATTGTTTAATTCTTGGGTTCGACAATAGAAGTCTATGCAATTAAGCAAAGCTTTGATAAGTGTTGTTTAATTCTTGATTTCCACAATAGAAGTCTATGCAAGTTAGCAAAGTTTTGATGAGCATTGTCTAATTCCTGAGTTCCATACTAGAAGTAGTCTATGTAATTTCGCAAAGCTTTGGTGAGCATTGTTTAATTCTTGAGCTACAGTAGAAGTCTATGCAATTTAGCAAAGCTTTGATGAGTATTGTTTAATTCTAGAGTTCCACAATAGAAGTCAATGCAATTTAGAAAAGCCTGGATGAGCATTGCTTAATTCTTGAGTTCGAAAATAGAAGTGATCTATGAAATTTACCAAAGCTTTAATGAGCATTGTTTAATTCTTGAGTTACACAATTGAAGTCTATGCAATTTAGCAAAACTTTAATGAGCACTGTATAATTCTTGAATTTCACAATTGAAGTCTACACAATTTAGCAAAGCTTTGATAAGCACCGTTTAATTCTTGAGTCCCACAATAGAAGTATTCTATGCAATTTAGCAAAGCGTTGATGAGCTTTGTTTAATTGTTCAGTTCCACAATAGAAGTCTATGCAATTTAAGCAAAGCTTTGATGATCATTGTTTAATTCGTGAGTTCCACAATAGAAGTCTATGCAATTTAGTAAAGCTTTGATGAGCATTGTTTAATTCTTGAGGCCCACAATAGAAGAGTGTGCAATTTAGTAAAGCGTTGATGAGCATAGTTTAATTCTTGAATTCCATAATAGAACTAGTCCTTGCAATTTAGCAAAGATTTGATGAGCATTGTTTAATTCTTGAGTTCTACAATAGATGTCTAAGCAATTTAGCAAAGCGTTGATGAGTATTGTTTAATTCTTGTGTTCCACAATAGAAGTCGATACAATTTAGCAAAGCTTTCATGAGCATTGCTTAATTCTTGAGTTCCACAATAGAAGTAATCTATGAAATTTACCAAAGCTTTGATGAGCATTGTTTAATTCTTGGGTTCCACAATAGAAGTCTATGCAATTTAGCAAAGGTTTGATGAGTGTTGTTTAATTCTTGATTTCCACAATAGAAGTCTATGCAAGTTAGCAAAGTTTAGATGAGCATTGTTAATTCATGAGTTCCATACTAGAAGTAGTCTATGCAATTTAGCAAAGCTTTGATGAGCATTGTTTAATTCTTGAGTTCTACAGTAGAAGTGTACGTAATTTAGCAAAGCTTTGATGAGTATTGTTTAATTCTAAAGTTCCACAATAGAAGTCGATGCAATTTAGCAAGGCTTGGATGAGCATTGCTTAATTCTCGAGTTCCACAATAGAAGTGATCTATGAAATTTGCCAAAGCTTTAATTAGCATTGTTTAATTCTTGAGTTCCACAATTGAAGTCTATGTAATTTAACAAAACTTTGATGAGCACTGTTTAATTATTGAATTCCACAATAGAAGTCTACGCAATTAAGCAAAGCAATGATAAGCACTGTTTAATTCTTGAGTTCCACAATAGAAGTATTCTATGTAATTTAGCAATGCTTTGATGAGCATTGTTTAATTCTTGAGTTCCACAATAGAAGTCTATGCAATTTAAACACATGTTTGATGATCATTGTTTAATTCTTGATTTCCACAAATGAAGAGTATGCAATTTAGCAAAGCTTTGCTGAGCATTGTTTAATTCTTGAATTCCATAATAGAAGTAGTCTATGCGATTTAGCAAAGATTTGATAAGTATTATTTAATTCTTGTGTTCCACAATAGAAGTCGATATACAATTTAGCAAAGCTTTGATGAGCATTGCTTAATTCTTGATTTCCATAATAGAAGTAATCTATGAAATTTGCCAAAGCTTTGCTGAGCATTGTTTAATTCTTGGGTTCGACAATAGAAGTCTATGCAATTAAGCAAAGCTTTGATAAGTGTTGTTTAATTCTTGATTTCCACAATAGAAGTCTATGCAAGTTAGCAAAGTTTTGATGAGCATTGTCTAATTCCTGAGTTCCATACTAGAAGTAGTCTATGTAATTTCGCAAAGCTTTGGTGAGCATTGTTTAATTCTTGAGCTACAGTAGAAGTCTATGCAATTTAGCAAAGCTTTGATGAGTATTGTTTAATTCTAGAGTTCCACAATAGAAGTCAATGCAATTTAGAAAAGCCTGGATGAGCATTGCTTAATTCTTGAGTTCGAAAATAGAAGTGATCTATGAAATTTACCAAAGCTTTAATGAGCATTGTTTAATTCTTGAGTTACACAATTGAAGTCTATGCAATTTAGCAAAACTTTAATGAGCACTGTATAATTCTTGAATTTCACAATTGAAGTCTACACAATTTAGCAAAGCTTTGATAAGCACCGTTTAATTCATGAGTCCCACAATAGAAGTATTCTATGCAATTTAGCAAAGCGTTGATGAGCTTTGTTTAATTGTTCAGTTCCACAATAGAAGTCTATGCAATTTAAGCAAAGCTTTGATGATCATTGTTTAATTCGTGAGTTCCACAATAGAAGTCTATGCAATTTAGTAAAGCTTTGATGAGCATTGTTTAATTCTTGAATTCCACAATAGAAGTACTCTATGCAATTTAGCAAAGCTTTGATGAGCATTGTTTAATTCTTGAGGCCCACAATAGAAGAGTGTGCAATTTAGTAAAGCGTTGATGAGCATAGTTTAATTCTTGAATTCCATAATAGAACTAGTCCTTGCAATTTAGCAAAGATTTGATGAGCATTGTTTAATTCTTGAGTTCTACAATAGATGTCTAAGCAATTTAGCAAAGCGTTGATGAGTATTGTTTAATTCTTGTGTTCCACAATAGAAGTCGATACAATTTAGCAAAGCTTTCATGAGCATTGCTTAATTCTTGAGTTCCACAATAGAAGTAATCTATGAAATTTACCAAAGCTTTGATGAGCATTGTTTAATTCTTGGGTTCCACAATAGAAGTCTATGCAATTTAGCAAAGGTTTGATGAGTGTTGTTTAATTCTTGATTTCCACAATAGAAGTCTATGCAAGTTAGCAAAGTTTAGATGAGCATTGTTAATTCATGAGTTCCATACTAGAAGTAGTCTATGCAATTTAGCAAAGCTTTGATGAGCATTGTTTAATTCTTGAGTTCTACAGTAGAAGTGTACGTAATTTAGCAAAGCTTTGATGAGTATTGTTTAATTCTAAAGTTCCACAATAGAAGTCGATGCAATTTAGCAAGGCTTGGATGAGCATTGCTTAATTCTCGAGTTCCACAATAGAAGTGATCTATGAAATTTGCCAAAGCTTTAATTAGCATTGTTTAATTCTTGAGTTCCACAATTGAAGTCTATGTAATTTAACAAAACTTTGATGAGCACTGTTTAATTATTGAATTCCACAATAGAAGTCTACGCAATTAAGCAAAGCAATGATAAGCACTGTTTAATTCTTGAGTTCCACAATAGAAGTATTCTATGTAATTTAGCAATGCTTTGATGAGCATTGTTTAATTCTTGAGTTCCACAATAGAAGTCTATGCAATTTAAACACATGTTTGATGATCATTGTTTAATTCTTGATTTCCACAAATGAAGAGTATGCAATTTAGCAAAGCTTTGCTGAGCATTGTTTAATTCTTGAATTCCATAATAGAAGTAGTCTATGCGATTTAGCAAAGATTTGATAAGTATTATTTAATTCTTGTGTTCCACAATAGAAGTCGATATACAATTTAGCAAAGCTTTGATGAGCATTGCTTAATTCTTGATTTCCATAATAGAAGTAATCTATGAAATTTGCCAAAGCTTTGCTGAGCATTGTTTAATTCTTGGGTTCGACAATAGAAGTCTATGCAATTAAGCAAAGCTTTGATAAGTGTTGTTTAATTCTTGATTTCCACAATAGAAGTTTATGCAAGTTAGCAAAGTTTTGATGAGCATTGTCTAATTCCTGAGTTCCATACTAGAAGTAGTCTATGTAATTTCGCAAAGCTTTGGTGAGCATTGTTTAATTCTTGAGCTACAGTAGAAGTCTATGCAATTTAGCAAAGCTTTGATGAGTATTGTTTAATTCTAGAGTTCCACAATAGAAGTCAATGCAATTTAGAAAAGCCTGGATGAGCATTGCTTAATTCTTGAGTTCGAAAATAGAAGTGATCTATGAAATTTACCAAAGCTTTAATGAGCATTGTTTAATTCTTGAGTTACACAATTGAAGTCTATGCAATTTAGCAAAACTTTAATGAGCACTGTATAATTCTTGAATTTCACAATTGAAGTCTACACAATTTAGCAAAGCTTTGATAAGCACCGTTTAATTCATGAGTCCCACAATAGAAGTATTCTATGCAATTTAGCAAAGCGTTGATGAGCTTTGTTTAATTGTTCAGTTCCACAATAGAAGTCTATGCAATTTAAGCAAAGCTTTGATGATCATTGTTTAATTCGTGAGTTCCACAATAGAAGTCTATGCAATTTAGTAAAGCTTTGATGAGCATTGTTTAATTCTTGAATTCCACAATAGAAGTACTCTATGCAATTTAGCAAAGCTTTGATGAGCATTGTTTAATTCTTGAGGCCCACAATAGAAGAGTGTGCAATTTAGTAAAGCGTTGATGAGCATAGTTTAATTCTTGAATTCCATAATAGAAGTAGTCCTTGCAATTTAGCAAAGATTTGATGAGCATTGTTTAATTCTTGAGTTCTACAATAGATGTCTAAGCAATTTAGCAAAGCGTTGATGAGTATTGTTTAATTCTTGTGTTCCACAATAGAAGTCGATACAATTTAGCAAAGCTTTCATGAGCATTGCTTAATTCTTGAGTTCCACAATAGAAGTAATCTATGAAATTTACCAAAGCTTTGATGAGCATTGTTTAATTCTTGGGTTCCACAATAGAAGTCTATGCAATTTAGCAAAGGTTTGATGAGTGTTGTTTAATTCTTGATTTCCACAATAGAAGTCTATGCAAGTTAGCAAAGTTTAGATGAGCATTGTTAATTCATGAGTTCCATACTAGAAGTAGTCTATGCAATTTAGCAAAGCTTTGATGAGCATTGTTTAATTCTTGAGTTCTACAGTAGAAGTGTACGTAATTTAGCAAAGCTTTGATGAGTATTGTTTAATTCTAAAGTTCCACAATAGAAGTCGATGCAATTTAGCAAGGCTTGGATGAGCATTGCTTAATTCTCGAGTTCCACAATAGAAGTGATCTATGAAATTTGCCAAAGCTTTAATTAGCATTGTTTAATTCTTGAGTTCCACAATTGAAGTCTATGTAATTTAACAAAACTTTGATGAGCACTGTTTAATTATTGAATTCCACAATAGAAGTCTACGCAATTAAGCAAAGCAATGATAAGCACTGTTTAATTCTTGAGTTCCACAATAGAAGTATACTATGTAATTTACCAATGCTTTGATGAGCATTGTTTAATTCTTGAGTTCCACAATAGAAGTCTATGCAATTTAAGCACATGTTTGATGATCATTGTTTAATTCTTGATTTCCACAAATGAAGAGTATGCAATTTAGCAAAGCTTTGCTGAGCATTGTTTAATTCTTGAATTCCATAATAGAAGTAGTCTATGCGATTTAGCAAAGATTTGATAAGTATTATTTAATTCTTGTGTTCCACAATAGAAGTCGATATACAATTTAGCAAAGCTTTGATGAGCATTGCTTAATTCTTGATTTCCATAATAGAAGTAATCTATGAAATTTGCCAAAGCTTTGCTGAGCATTGTTTAATTCTTGGGTTCGACAATAGAAGTCTATGCAATTAAGCAAAGCTTTGATAAGTGTTGTTTAATTCTTGATTTCCACAATAGAAGTCTATGCAAGTTAGCAAAGTTTTGATGAGCATTGTCTAATTCCTGAGTTCCATACTAGAAGTAGTCTATGTAATTTCGCAAAGCTTTGGTGAGCATTGTTTAATTCTTGAGCTACAGTAGAAGTCTATGCAATTTAGCAAAGCTTTGATGAGTATTGTTTAATTCTAGAGTTCCACAATAGAAGTCGATGCAATTTAGAAAAGCCTGGATGAGCATTGCTTAATTCTTGAGTTCGAAAATAGAAGTGATATATGAAATTTACCAAAGCTTTAATGAGCATTGTTTAATTCTTGAGTTACACAATTGAAGTCTATGCAATTTAGCAAAACTTTAATGAGCACTGTATAATTCTTGAATTCCACAATTGAAGTCTACACAATTTAGCAAAGCTTTGATAAGCACCGTTTAATTCTTGAGTTCCACAATAGAAGTATTCTATGCAATTTAGCAAAGCGTTGATGAGCTTTGTTTAATTGTTCAGTTCCACAATAGAAGTCTATGCAATTTAAGCAAAGCTTTGATGATCATTGTTTAATTCGTGAGTTCCACAATAGAAGTCTATGCAATTTAGTAAAGCTTTGATGAACATTGTTTAATTCTTGAATTCCACAATAGAAGTACTCTATGCAATTTAGCAAAGCTTTGATGAGCATTGTTTAATTCTTGAGGCCCACAATAGAAGAGTGTGCAATTTAGTAAAGCGTTGATGAGCATAGTTTAATTCTTGAATTCCATAATAGAACTAGTCCTTGCAATTTAGCAAAGATTTGATGAGCATTGTTTAATTCTTGAGTTCTACAATAGATGTCTAAGCAATTTAGCAAAGCGTTGATGAGTATTGTTTAATTCTTGTGTTCCACAATAGAAGTCGATACAATTTAGCAAAGCTTTCATGAGCATTGCTTAATTCTTGAGTTCCACAATAGAAGTAATCTATGAAATTTACCAAAGCTTTGATGAGCATTGTTTAATTCTTGGGTTCCACAATAGAAGTCTATGCAATTTAGCAAAGGTTTGATGAGTGTTGTTTAATTCTTGATTTCCACAATAGAAGTCTATGCAAGTTAGCAAAGTTTAGATGAGCATTGTTAATTCATGAGTTCCATACTAGAAGTAGTCTATGCAATTTAGCAAAGCTTTGATGAGCATTGTTTAATTCTTGAGTTCTACAGTAGAAGTGTACGCAATTTAGCAAAGCTTTGATGAGTATTGTTTAATTCTAAAGTTCCACAATAGAAGTCGATGCAATTTAGCAAGGCTTGGATGAGCATTGCTTAATTCTCGAGTTCCACAATAGAAGTGATCTATGAAATTTGCCAAAGCTTTAATTAGCATTGTTTAATTCTTGAGTTCCACAATTGAAGTCTATGTAATTTAACAAAACTTTGATGAGCACTGTTTAATTATTGAATTCCACAATAGAAGTCTACGCAATTAAGCAAAGCAATGATAAGCACTGTTTAATTCTTGAGTTCCACAATAGAAGTATTCTATGTAATTTAGCAATGCTTTGATGAGCATTGTTTAATTCTTGAGTTCCACAATAGAAGTCTATGCAATTTAAGCACAGGTTTGATGATCATTGTTTAATTCTTGATTTCCACAAATGAAGAGTATGCAATTTAGCAAAGCTTTGCTGAGCATTGTTTAATTCTTGAATTCCATAATAGAAGTAGTCTATGCGATTTAGCAAAGATTTGATAAGTATTATTTAATTCTTGTGTTCCACAATAGAAGTCGATATACAATTTAGCAAAGCTTTGATGAGCATTGCTTAATTCTTGATTTCCATAATAGAAGTAATCTATGAAATTTGCCAAAGCTTTGCTGAGCATTGTTTAATTCTTGGGTTCGACAATAGAAGTCTATGCAATTAAGCAAAGCTTTGATAAGTGTTGTTTAATTCTTGATTTCCACAATAGAAGTCTATGCAAGTTAGCAAAGTTTTGATGAGCATTGTCTAATTCCTGAGTTCCATACTAGAAGTAGTCTATGTAATTTCGCAAAGCTTTGGTGAGCATTGAAAATTCTTGAGCTACAGTAGAAGTCTATGCAATTTAGCAAAGCTTTGATGAGTATTGTTTAATTCTAGAGTTCCACAATAGAAGTCAATGCAATTTAGAAAAGCCTGGATGAGCATTGCTTAATTCTTGAGTTCGAAAATAGAAGTGATCTATGAAATTTACCAAAGCTTTAATGAGCATTGTTTAATTCTTGAGTTACACAATTGAAGTCTATGCAATTTAGCAAAACTTTAATGAGCACTGTATAATTCTTGAATTTCACAATTGAAGTCTACACAATTTAGCAAAGCTTTGATAAGCACCGTTTAATTCTTGAGTCCCACAATAGAAGTATTCTATGCAATTTAGCAAAGCGTTGATGAGCTTTGTTTAATTGTTCAGTTCCACAATAGAAGTCTATGCAATTTAAGCAAAGCTTTGATGATCATTGTTTAATTCGTGAGTTCCACAATAGAAGTCTATGCAATTTAGTAAAGCTTTGATGAGCATTGTTTAATTCTTGAATTCCACAATAGAAGTACTCTATGCAATTTAGCAAAGCTTTGATGAGCATTGTTTAATTCTTGAGGCCCACAATAGAAGAGTGTGCAATTTAGTAAAGCGTTGATGCGCATAGTTTAATTCTTGAATTCCATAATAGAACTAGTCCTTGCAATTTAGCAAAGATTTGATGAGCATTGTTTAATTCTTGAGTTCTACAATAGATGTCTAAGCAATTTAGCAAAGCGTTGATGAGTATTGTTTAATTCTTGTTTTCCACAATAGAAGTCGATACAATTTAGCAAAGCTTTCATGAGCATTGCTTAATTCTTGAGTTCCACAATAGAAGTAATCTATGAAATTTACCAAAGCTTTGATGAGCATTGTTTAATTCTTGGGTTCCACAATAGAAGTCTATGCAATTTAGCAAAGGTTTGATGAGTGTTGTTTAATTCTTGATTTCCACAATAGAAGTCTATGCAAGTTAGCAAAGTTTAGATGAGCATTGTTAATTCATGAGTTCCATACTAGAAGTAGTCTATGCAATTTAGCAAAGCTTTGATGAGCATTGTTTAATTCTTGAGTTCTACAGTAGAAGTGTACGCAATTTAGCAAAGCTTTGATGAGTATTGTTTAATTCTAAAGTTCCACAATAGAAGTCGATGCAATTTAGCAAGGCTTGGATGAGCATTGCTTAATTCTCGAGTTCCACAATAGAAGTGATCTATGAAATTTGCCAAAGCTTTAATTAGCATTGTTTAATTCTTGAGTTCCACAATTGAAGTCTATGTAATTTAACAAAACTTTGATGAGCACTGTTTAATTATTGAATTCCACAATAGAAGTCTACGCAATTAAGCAAAGCAATGATAAGCACTGTTTAATTCTTGAGTTCCACAATAGAAGTATTCTATGTAATTTAGCAATGCTTTGATGAGCATTGTTTAATTCTTGAGTTCCACAATAGAAGTCTATGCAATTTAAGCACAGGTTTGATGATCATTGTTTAATTCTTGATTTCCACAACTGAAGAGTATGCAATTTAGCAAAGCTTTGCTGAGCATTGTTTAATTCTTGAATTCCATAATAGAAGTAGTCTATGCGATTTAGCAAAGATTTGATAAGTATTATTTAATTCTTGTGTTCCACAATAGAAGTCGATATACAATTTAGCAAAGCTTTGATGAGCATTGCTTAATTCTTGATTTCCATAATAGAAGTCTATGCAATTAAGCAAAGCTTTGATAAGTGTTGTTTAATTCTTGATTTCCACAATAGAAGTCTATGCAAGTTAGCAAAGTTTTGATGAGCATTGTCTAATTCCTGAGTTCCATACTAGAAGTAGTCTATGTAATTTCGCAAAGCTTTGATGAGCATTGTTTAATTCTTGAGCTCTTCAGTAGAAGTCTATGCATTTTAGCAAAGCTTTGATGAGTATTGTTTAATTCTAGAGTTCCACAATAGAAGTCGATGCAATTTAGAAAAGCCTGGATGAGCATTGCTTAATTCTTGAGTTCGAAAATAGAAGTGATATATGAAATTTACCAAAGCTTTAATGAGCATTGTTTAATTCTTGAGTTACACAATTAAAGTCTATGCAATTTAGCAAAACTTTAATGAGCACTGTATAATTCTTGAATTCCACAATTGAAGTCTACACAATTTAGCAAAGCTTTGATAAGCACCGTTTAATTCTTGAGTTCCACAATAGAAGTATTCTATGCAATTTAGCAAAGCGTTGATGAGCTTTGTTTAATTGTTCAGTTCCACAATAGAAGTCTATGCAATTTAAGCAAAGCTTTGATGATCATTGTTTAATTCGTGAGTTCCACAATAGAAGTCTATGCAATTTTGTAAAGCTTTGATGAACATTGTTTAATTCTTGAATTCCACAATAGAAGTACTCTATGCAATTTAGCAAAGCTTTGATGAGCATTGTTTAATTCTTGAGGCCCACAATAGAAGAGTGTGCAATTTAGTAAAGCGTTGATGAGCAAAGTTTAATTCTTGAATTCCATAATAGAACTAGTCCTTGCAATTTAGCAAAGATTTGATGAGCATTGTTTAATTCTTGAGTTCTACAATAGATGTCTAAGCAATTTAGCAAAGCGTTGATGAGTATTGTTTAATTCTTGTGTTCCACAATAGAAGTCGATACAATTTAGCAAAGCTTTCATGAGCATTGCTTAATTCTTGAGTTCCACAATAGAAGTAATCTATGAAATTTACCAAAGCTTTGATGAGCATTGTTTAATTCTTGGGTTCCACAATAGAAGTCTATGCAATTTAGCAAAGGTTTGATGAGTGTTGTTTAATTCTTGATTTCCACAATAGAAGTCTATGCAAGTTAGCAAAGTTTAGATGAGCATTGTTAATTCATGAGTTCCATACTAGAAGTAGTCTATGCAATTTAGCAAAGCTTTGATGAGCATTGTTTAATTCTTGAGTTCTACAGTAGAAGTGTACGCAATTTAGCAAAGCTTTGATGAGTATTGTTTAATTCTAAAGTTCCACAATAGAAGTCGATGCAATTTAGCAAGGCTTGGATGAGCATTGCTTAATTCTCGAGTTCCACAATAGAAGTGATCTATGAAATTTGCCAAAGCTTTAATTAGCATTGTTTAATTCTTGAGTTCCACAATTGAAGTCTATGTAATTTAACAAAACTTTGATGAGCACTGTTTAATTATTGAATTCCACAATAGAAGTCTACGCAATTAAGCAAAGCAATGATAAGCACTGTTTAATTCTTGAGTTCCACAATAGAAGTATTCTATGTAATTTAGCAATGCTTTGATGAGCATTGTTTAATTCTTGAGTTCCACAATAGAAGTCTATGCAATTTAAGCACAGGTTTGATGATCATTGTTTAATTCTTGATTTCCACAAATGAAGAGTATGCAATTTAGCAAAGCTTTGCTGAGCATTGTTTAATTCTTGAATTCCATAATAGAAGTAGTCTATGCGATTTAGCAAAGATTTGATAAGTATTATTTAATTCTTGTGTTCCACAATAGAAGTCGATATACAATTTAGCAAAGCTTTGATGAGCATTGCTTAATTCTTGATTTCCATAATAGAAGTAATCTATGAAATTTGCCAAAGCTTTGCTGAGCATTGTTTAATTCTTGGGTTCGACAATAGAAGTCTATGCAATTAAGCAAAGCTTTGATAAGTGTTGTTTAATTCTTGATTTCCACAATAGAAGTCTATGCAAGTTAGCAAAGTTTTGATGAGCATTGTCTAATTCCTGAGTTCCATACTAGAAGTAGTCTATGTAATTTCGCAAAGCTTTGGTGAGCATTGTTTAATTCTTCAGCTACAGTAGAAGTCTATGCAATTTAGCAAAGCTTTGATGAGTATTGTTTAATTCTAGAGTTCCACAATAGAAGTCGATGCAATTTAGAAAAGCCTGGATGAGCATTGCTTAATTCTTGAGTTCGAAAATAGAAGTGATCTATGAAATTTACCAAAGCTTTAATGAGCATTGTTTAATTCTTGAGTTACACAATTGAAGTCTATGCAATTTAGCAAAACTTTAATGAGCACTGTATAATTCTTGAATTTCACAATTGAAGTCTACACAATTTAGCAAAGCTTTGATAAGCACCGTTTAATTCTTGAGTCCCACAATAGAAGTATTCTATGCAATTTAGCAAAGCGTTGATGAGCTTTGTTTAATTGTTCAGTTCCACAATAGAAGTCTATGCAATTTAAGCAAAGCTTTGATGATCATTGTTTAATTCGTGAGTTCCACAATAGAAGTCTATGCAATTTAGTAAAGCTTTGATGAGCATTGTTTAATTCTTGAATTCCACAATAGAAGTACTCTATGCAATTTAGCAAAGCTTTGATGAGCATTGTTTAATTCTTGAGGCCCACAATAGAAGAGTGTGCAATTTAGTAAAGCGTTGATGAGCATAGTTTAATTCTTGAATTCCATAATAGAACTAGTCCTTGCAATTTAGCAAAGATTTGATGAGCATTGTTTAATTCTTGAGTTCTACAATAGATGTCTAAGCAATTTAGCAAAGCGTTGATGAGTATTGTTTAATTCTTGTTTTCCACAATAGAAGTCGATACAATTTAGCAAAGCTTTCATGAGCATTGCTTAATTCTTGAGTTCCACAATAGAAGTAATCTATGAAATTTACCAAAGCTTTGATGAGCATTGTTTAATTCTTGGGTTCCACAATAGAAGTCTATGCAATTTAGCAAAGGTTTGATGAGTGTTGTTTAATTCTTGATTTCCACAATAGAAGTCTATGCAAGTTAGCAAAGTTTAGATGAGCATTGTTAATTCATGAGTTCCATACTAGAAGTAGTCTATGCAATTTAGCAAAGCTTTGATGAGCATTGTTTAATTCTTGAGTTCTACAGTAGAAGTGTACGCAATTTAGCAAAGCTTTGATGAGTATTGTTTAATTCTAAAGTTCCACAATAGAAGTCGATGCAATTTAGCAAGGCTTGGATGAGCATTGCTTAATTCTCGAGTTCCACAATAGAAGTGATCTATGAAATTTGCCAAAGCTTTAATTAGCATTGTTTAATTTGTGAGTTCCACAATTGAAGTCTATGTAATTTAACAAAACTTTGATGAGCACTGTTTAATTATTG
This sequence comes from Lactuca virosa, assembly GCF_052849685.1. Taxonomy (NCBI): domain Eukaryota; kingdom Viridiplantae; phylum Streptophyta; class Magnoliopsida; order Asterales; family Asteraceae; genus Lactuca; species Lactuca virosa. The sequence continues at coordinate 269,728,531 of NC_136432.1, read as the reverse complement.
AATTCCACAATAGAAGTCTACGCAATTAAGCAAAGCAATGATAAGCACTGTTTAATTCTTGAGTTCCACAATAGAAGTATTCTATGTAATTTAGCAATGCTTTGATGAGCATTGTTTAATTCTTGAGTTCCACAATAGAAGTCTATGCAATTTAAGCACAGGTTTGATGATCATTGTTTAATTCTTGATTTCCACAACTGAAGAGTATGCAATTTAGCAAAGCTTTGCTGAGCATTGTTTAATTCTTGAATTCCATAATAGAAGTAGTCTATGCGATTTAGCAAAGATTTGATAAGTATTATTTAATTCTTGTGTTCCACAATAGAAGTCGATATACAATTTAGCAAAGCTTTGATGAGCATTGCTTAATTCTTGATTTCCATAATAGAAGTCTATGCAATTAAGCAAAGCTTTGATAAGTGTTGTTTAATTCTTGATTTCCACAATAGAAGTCTATGCAAGTTAGCAAAGGTTTGATGAGCATTGTCTAATTCCTGAGTTCCATACTAGAAGTAGTCTATGTAATTTCGCAAAGCTTTGATGAGCATTGTTTAATTCTTGAGCTCTTCAGTAGAAGTCTATGCATTTTAGCAAAGCTTTGATGAGTATTGTTTAATTCTAGAGTTCCACAATAGAAGTCGATGCAATTTAGAAAAGCCTGGATGAGCATTGCTTAATTCTTGAGTTCGAAAATAGAAGTGATATATGAAATTTACCAAAGCTTTAATGAGCATTGTTTAATTCTTGAGTTACACAATTAAAGTCTATGCAATTTAGCAAAACTTTAATGAGCACTGTATAATTCTTGAATTCCACAATTGAAGTCTACACAATTTAGCAAAGCTTTGATAAGCACCGTTTAATTCTTGAGTTCCACAATAGAAGTATTCTATGCAATTTAGCAAAGCGTTGATGAGCTTTGTTTAATTGTTCAGTTCCACAATAGAAGTCTATGCAATTTAAGCAAAGCTTTGATGATCATTGTTTAATTCGTGAGTTCCACAATAGAAGTCTATGCAATTTTGTAAAGCTTTGATGAACATTGTTTAATTCTTGAATTCCACAATAGAAGTACTCTATGCAATTTAGCAAAGCTTTGATGAGCATTGTTTAATTCTTGAGGCCCACAATAGAAGAGTGTGCAATTTAGTAAAGCGTTGATGAGCATAGTTTAATTCTTGAATTCCATAATAGAACTAGTCCTTGCAATTTAGCAAAGATTTGATGAGCATTGTTTAATTCTTGAGTTCTACAATAGATGTCTAAGCAATTTAGCAAAGCGTTGATGAGTATTGTTTAATTCTTGTGTTCCACAATAGAAGTCGATACAATTTAGCAAAGCTTTCATGAGCATTGCTTAATTCTTGAGTTCCACAATAGAAGTAATCTATGAAATTTACCAAAGCTTTGATGAGCATTGTTTAATTCTTGGGTTCCACAATAGAAGTCTATGCAATTTAGCAAAGGTTTGATGAGTGTTGTTTAATTCTTGATTTCCACAATAGAAGTCTATGCAAGTTAGCAAAGTTTAGATGAGCATTGTTAATTCATGAGTTCCATACTAGAAGTAGTCTATGCAATTTAGCAAAGCTTTGATGAGCATTGTTTAATTCTTGAGTTCTACAGTAGAAGTGTACGCAATTTAGCAAAGCTTTGATGAGTATTGTTTAATTCTAAAGTTCCACAATAGAAGTCGATGCAATTTAGCAAGGCTTGGATGAGCATTGCTTAATTCTCGAGTTCCACAATAGAAGTGATCTATGAAATTTGCCAAAGCTTTAATTAGCATTGTTTAATTCTTGAGTTCCACAATTGAAGTCTATGTAATTTAACAAAACTTTGATGAGCACTGTTTAATTATTGAATTCCACAATAGAAGTCTACGCAATTAAGCAAAGCAATGATAAGCACTGTTTAATTCTTGAGTTCCACAATAGAAGTATTCTATGTAATTTAGCAATGCTTTGATGAGCATTGTTTAATTCTTGAGTTCCACAATAGAAGTCTATGCAATTTAAGCACAGGTTTGATGATCATTGTTTAATTCTTGATTTCCACAAATGAAGAGTATGCAATTTAGCAAAGCTTTGCTGAGCATTGTTTAATTCTTGAATTCCATAATAGAAGTAGTCTATGCGATTTAGCAAAGATTTGATAAGTATTATTTAATTCTTGTATTCCACAATAGAAGTCGATATACAATTTAGCAAAGCTTTGATGAGCATTGCTTAATTCTTGATTTCCATAATAGAAGTAATCTATGAAATTTGCCAAAGCTTTGCTGAGCATTGTTTAATTCTTGGGTTCGACAATAGAAGTCTATGCAATTAAGCAAAGCTTTGATAAGTGTTGTTTAATTCTTGATTTCCACAATAGAAGTCTATGCAAGTTAGCAAAGTTTTGATGAGCATTGTCTAATTCCTGAGTTCCATACTAGAAGTAGTCTATGTAATTTCGCAAAGCTTTGGTGAGCATTGTTTAATTCTTGAGCTATAGTAGAAGTCTATGCAATTTAGCAAAGCTTTGATGAGTATTGTTTAATTCTAGAGTTCCACAATAGAAGTCGATGCAATTTAGAAAAGCCTGGATGAGCATTGCTTAATTCTTGAGTTCGAAAATAGAAGTGATCTATGAAATTTACCAAAGCTTTAATGAGCATTGTTTAATTCTTGAGTTACACAATTGAAGTCTATGCAATTTAGCAAAACTTTAATGAGCACTGTATAATTCTTGAATTTCACAATTGAAGTCTACACAATTTAGCAAAGCTTTGATAAGCACCGTTTAATTCTTGAGTCCTACAATAGAAGTATTCTATGCAATTTAGCAAAGCGTTGATGAGCTTTGTTTAATTGTTCAGTTCCACAATAGAAGTCTATGCAATTTAAGCAAAGCTTTGATGATCATTGTTTAATTTGTGAGTTCCACAATAGAAGTCTATGCAATTTAGTAAAGCTTTGATGAGCATTGTTTAATTCTTGAATTCCACAATAGAAGTACTCTATGCAATTTAGCAAAGCTTTGATGAGCATTGTTTAATTCTTGAGGCCCACAATAGAAGAGTGTGCAATTTAGTAAAGCGTTGATGAGCATAGTTTAATTCTTGAATTCCATAATAGAACTAGTCCTTGCAATTTAGCAAAGATTTGATGAGCATTGTTTAATTCTTGAGTTCTACAATAGATGTCTAAGCAATTTAGCAAAGCGTTGATGAGTATTGTTTAATTCTTGTGTTCCACAATAGAAGTCGATACAATTTAGCAAAGCTTTCATGAGCATTGCTTAATTCTTGAGTTCCACAATAGAAGTAATCTATGAAATTTACCAAAGCTTTGATGAGCATTGTTTAATTCTTGGGTTCCACAATAGAAGTCTATGCAATTTAGCAAAGGTTTGATGAGTGTTGTTTAATTCTTGATTTCCACAATAGAAGTCTATGCAAGTTAGCAAAGTTTAGATGAGCATTGTTAATTCATGAGTTCCATACTAGAAGTAGTCTATGCAATTTAGCAAAGCTTTGATGAGCATTGTTTAATTCTTGAGTTCTACAGTAGAAGTGTACGCAATTTAGCAAAGCTTTGATGAGTATTGTTTAATTCTAAAGTTCCACAATAGAAGTCGATGCAATTTAGCAAGGCTTGGATGAGCATTGCTTAATTCTCGAGTTCCACAATAGAAGTGATCTATGAAATTTGCCAAAGCTTTAATTAGCATTGTTTAATTCTTGAGTTCCACAATTGAAGTCTATGTAATTTAACAAAACTTTGATGAGCACTGTTTAATTATTGAATTCCACAATAGAAGTCTACGCAATTAAGCAAAGCAATGATAAGCACTGTTTAATTCTTGAGTTCCACAATAGAAGTATTCTATGTAATTTAGCAATGCTTTGATGAGCATTGTTTAATTCTTGAGTTCCACAATAGAAGTCTATGCAATTTAAGCACAGGTTTGATGATCATTGTTTAATTCTTGATTTCCACAAATGAAGAGTATGCAATTTAGCAAAGCTTTGCTGAGCATTGTTTAATTCTTGAATTCCATAATAGAAGTAGTCTATGCGATTTAGCAAAGATTTGATAAGTATTATTTAATTCTTGTGTTCCACAATAGAAGTCGATATACAATTTAGCAAAGCTTTGATGAGCATTGCTTAATTCTTGATTTCCATAATAGAAGTAATCTATGAAATTTGCCAAAGCTTTGCTGAGCATTGTGTAATTCTTGGGTTCGACAATAGAAGTCTATGCAATTAAGCAAAGCTTTGATAAGTGTTGTTTAATTCTTGATTTCCACAATAGAAGTCTATGCAAGTTAGCAAAGTTTTGATGAGCATTGTCTAATTCCTGAGTTCCATACTAGAAGTAGTCTATGTAATTTCGCAAAGCTTTGGTGAGCATTGTTTAATTCTTGAGCTACAGTAGAAGTCTATGCAATTTAGCAAAGCTTTGATGAGTATTGTTTAATTCCAGAGTTCCACAATAGAAGTCGATGCAATTTAGAAAAGCCTGGATGAGCATTGCTTAATTCTTGAGTTCGAAAATAGAAGTGATCTATGAAATTTACCAAAGCTTTAATGAGCATTGTTTAATTCTTGAGTTACACAATTGAAGTCTATGCAATTTAGCAAAACTTTAATGAGCACTGTATAATTCTTGAATTCCACAATTGAAGTCTACACAATTTAGCAAAGCTTTGATAAGCACCGTTTAATTCTTGAGTCCCACAATAGAAGTATTCTATGCAATTTAGCAAAGCGTTGATGAGCTTTGTTTAATTGTTCAGTTCCACAATAGAAGTCTATGCAATTTAAGCAAAGCTTTGATGATCATTGTTTAATTCGTGAGTTCCACAATAGAAGTCTATGCAATTTAGTAAAGCTTTGATGAGCATTGTTTAATTCTTGAATTCCACAATAGAAGTACTCTATGCAATTTAGCAAAGCTTTGATGAGCATTGTTTAATTCTTGAGGCCCACAATAGAAGAGTGTGCAATTTAGTAAAGCGTTGATGAGCATAGTTTAATTCTTGAATTCCATAATAGAACTAGTCCTTGCAATTTAGCAAAGATTTGATGAGCATTGTTTAATTCTTGAGTTCTACAATAGATGTCTAAGCAATTTAGCAAAGCGTTGATGAGTATTGTTTAATTCTTGTGTTCCACAATAGAAGTTGATACAATTTAGCAAAGCTTTCATGAGCATTGCTTAATTCTTGAGTTCCACAATAGAAGTAATCTATGAAATTTACCAAAGCTTTGATGAGCATTGTTTAATTCTTGGGTTCCACAATAGAAGTCTATGCAATTTAGCAAAGGTTTGATGAGTGTTGTTTAATTCTTGATTTCCACAATAGAAGTCTATGCAAGTTAGCAAAGTTTAGATGAGCATTGTTAATTCATGAGTTCCATACTAGAAGTAGTCTATGCAATTTAGCAAAGCTTTGATGAGCATTGTTTAATTCTTGAGTTCTACAGTAGAAGTGTATGCAATTTAGCAAAGCTTTGATGAGTATTGTTTAATTCTAAAGTTCCACAATAGAAGTCGATGCAATTTAGCAAGGCTTGGATGAGCATTGCTTAATTCTCGAGTTCCACAATAGAAGTGATCTATGAAATTTGCCAAAGCTTTAATTAGCATTGTTTAATTCTTGAGTTCCACAATTGAAGTCTATGTAATTTAACAAAACTTTGATGAGCACTGTTTAATTATTGAATTCCACAATAGAAGTCTACGCAATTAAGCAAAGCAATGATAAGCACTGTTTAATTCTTGAGTTCCACAATAGAAGTATTCTATGTAATTTAGCAATGCTTTGATGAGCATTGTTTAATTCTTGAGTTCCACAATAGAAGTCTATGCAATTTAAGCACAGGTTTGATGATCATTGTTTAATTCTTGATTTCCACAAATGAAGAGTATGCAATTTAGCAAAGCTTTGCTGAGCATTGTTTAATTCTTGAATTCCATAATAGAAGTAGTCTATGCGATTTAGCAAAGATTTGATAAGTATTATTTAATTCTTGTGTTCCACAATAGAAGTCGATATACAATTTAGCAAAGCTTTGATGAGCATTGCTTAATTCTTGATTTCCATAATAGAAGTAATCTATGAAATTTGCCAAAGCTTTGCTGAGCATTGTTTAATTCTTGGGTTCGACAATAGAAGTCTATGCAATTAAGCAAAGCTTTGATAAGTGTTGTTTAATTCTTGATTTCCACAATAGAAGTCTATGCAAGTTAGCAAAGTTTTGATGAGCATTGTCTAATTCCTGAGTTCCATACTAGAAGTAGTCTATGTAATTTTGCAAAGCTTTGATGAGCATTGTTTAATTCTTGAGCTCTACAGTAGAAGTCTATGCAATTTAGCAAAGCTTTGATGTGTATTGTTTAATTCTAGAGTTCCACAATAGAAGTCGATGCAATTTAGAAAAGCCTGGATGAGCATTGCTTAATTCTTGAGTTCGAAAATAGAAGTGATATATGAAATTTACCAAAGCTTTAATGAGCATTGTTTAATTCTTGAGTTACACAATTGAAGTCTATGCAATTTAGCAAAACTTTAATGAGCACTGTATAATTCTTGAATTCCACAATTGAAGTCTACACAATTTAGCAAAGCTTTGATAAGCACCGTTTAATTCTTGAGTCCCACAATAGAAGTATTCTATGCAATTTAGCAAAGCGTTGATGAGCTTTGTTTAATTGTTCAGTTCCACAATAGAAGTCTATGCAATTTAAGCAAAGCTTTGATGATCATTTTTTAATTCGTGAGTTCCACAATAGAAGTCTATGCAATTTAGTAAAGCTTTGATGAGCATTGTTTAATTCTTGAATTCCACAATAGAAGTACTCTATGCAATTTAGCAAAGCTTTGATGAGCATTGTTTAATTCTTGAGGCCCACAATAGAATAGTGTGCAATTTAGTAAAGCGTTGATGAGCATAGTTTAATTCTTGAATTCCATAATAGAACTAGTCCTTGCAATTTAGCAAAGATTTGATGAGCATTGTTTAATTCTTGAGTTCTACAATAGATGTCTAAGCAATTTAGCAAAGCGTTGATGAGTATTGTTTAATTCTTGTGTTCCACAATAGAAGTCGATACAATTTAGCAAAGCTTTCATGAGCATTGCTTAATTCTTGAGTTCCACAATAGAAGTAATCTATGAAATTTACCAAAGCTTTGATGAGCATTGTTTAATTCTTGGGTTCCACAATAGAAGTCTATGCAATTTAGCAAAGGTTTGATGAGTGTTGTTTAATTCTTGATTTCCACAATAGAAGTCTATGCAAGTTAGCAAAGTTTAGATGAGCATTGTTAATTCATGAGTTCCATACTAGAAGTAGTCTATGCAATTTAGCAAAGCTTTGATGAGCATTGTTTAATTCTTGAGTTCTACAGTAGAAGTGTACGCAATTTAGCAAAGCTTTGATGAGTATTGTTTAATTCTAAAGTTCCACAATAGAAGTCGATGCAATTTAGCAAGGCTTGGATGAGCATTGCTTAATTCTCGAGTTCCACAATAGAAGTGATCTATGAAATTTGCCAAAGCTTTAATTAGCATTGTTTAATTCTTGAGTTCCACAATTGAAGTCTATGTAATTTAACAAAACTTTGATGAGCACTGTTTAATTATTGAATTCCACAATAGAAGTCTACGCAATTAAGCAAAGCAATGATAAGCACTGTTTAATTCTTGAGTTCCACAATAGAAGTATTCTATGTAATTTAGCAATGCTTTGATGAGCATTGTTTAATTCTTGAGTTCCACAATAGAAGTCTATGCAATTTAAGCACAGGTTTGATGATCATTGTTTAATTCTTGATTTCCACAAATGAAGAGTATGCAATTTAGCAAAGCTTTGCTGAGCATTGTTTAATTCTTGAATTCCATAATAGAAGTAGTCTATGCGATTTAGCAAAGATTTGATAAGTATTATTTAATTCTTGTGTTCCACAATAGAAGTCGATATACAATTTAGCAAAGCTTTGATGAGCATTGCTTAATTCTTGATTTCCATAATAGAAGTAATCTATGAAATTTGCCAAAGCTTTGCTGAGCATTGTTTAATTCTTGGGTTCGACAATAGAAGTCTATGCAATTAAGCAAAGCTTTGATAAGTGTTGTTTAATTCTTGATTTCCACAATAGAAGTCTATGCAAGTTAGCAAAGTTTTGATGAGCATTGTCTAATTCCTGAGTTCCATACTAGAAGTAGTCTATGTAATTTCGCAAAGCTTTGGTGAGCATTGTTTAATTCTTGAGCTACAGTAGAAGTCTATGCAATTTAGCAAAGCTTTGATGAGTATTGTTTAATTCTAGAGTTCCTCAATAGAAGTCGATGCAATTTAGAAAAGCCTGGATGAGCATTGCTTAATTCTTGAGTTCGAAAATAGAAGTGATCTATGAAATTTACCAAAGCTTTAATGAGCATTGTTTAATTCTTGAGTTACACAATTGAAGTCTATGCAATTTAGCAAAACTTTAATGAGCACTGTATAATTCTTGAATTTCACAATTGAAGTCTACACAATTTAGCAAAGCTTTGATAAGCACCGTTTAATTCTTGAGTCCCACAATAGAAGTATTCTATGCAATTTAGCAAAGCGTTGATGAGCTTTGTTTAATTGTTCAGTTCCACAATAGAAGTCTATGCAATTTAAGCAAAGCTTTGATGATCATTTTTTAATTCGTGAGTTCCATAATAGAAGTCTATGCAATTTAGTAAAGCTTTGATGAGCATTGTTTAATTCTTGAATTCCACAATAGAAGTACTCTATGCAATTTAGCAAAGCTTTGATGAGCATTGTTTAATTCTTGAGGCCCACAATAGAAGAATGTGCAATTTAGTAAAGCGTTGATGAGCATAGTTTAATTCTTGAATTCCATAATAGAACTAGTCCTTGCAATTTAGCAAAGATTTGATGAGCATTGTTTAATTCTTGAGTTCTACAATAGATGTCTAAGCAATTTAGCAAAGCGTTGATGAGTATTGTTTAATTCTTGTGTTCCACAATAGAAGTCGATACAATTTAGCAAAGCTTTCATGAGCATTGCTTAATTCTTGAGTTCCACAATAGAAGTAATCTATGAAATTTACCAAAGCTTTGATGAGCATTGTTTAATTCTTGGGTTCCACAATAGAAGTCTATGCAATTTAGCAAAGGTTTGATGAGTGTTGTTTAATTCTTGATTTCCACAATAGAAGTCTATGCAAGTTAGCAAAGTTTAGATGAGCATTGTTAATTCATGAGTTCCATACTAGAAGTAGTCTATGCAATTTAGCAAAGCTTTGATGAGCATTGTTTAATTCTTGAGTTCTACAGTAGAAGTGTACGCAATTTAGCAAAGCTTTGATGAGTATTGTTTAATTCTAAAGTTCCACAATAGAAGTCGATGCAATTTAGCAAGGCTTGGATGAGCATTGCTTAATTCTCGAGTTCCACAATAGAAGTGATCTATGAAATTTGCCAAAGCTTTAATTAGCATTGTTTAATTCTTGAGTTCCACAATTGAAGTCTATGTAATTTAACAAAACTTTGATGAGCACTGTTTAATTATTGAATTCCACAATAGAAGTCTACGCAATTAAGCAAAGCAATGATAAGCACTGTTTAATTCTTGAGTTCCACAATAGAAGTATTCTATGTAATTTAGCAATGCTTTGATGAGCATTGTTTAATTCTTGAGTTCCACAATAGAAGTCTATGCAATTTAAGCACAGGTTTGATGATCATTGTTTAATTCTTGATTTCCACAAATGAAGAGTATGCAATTTAGCAAAGCTTTGCTGAGCATTGTTTAATTCTTGAATTCCATAATAGAAGTAGTCTATGCGATTTAGCAAAGATTTGATAAGTATTATTTAATTCTTGTGTTCCACAATAGAAGTCGATATACAATTTAGCAAAGCTTTGATGAGCATTGCTTAATTCTTGATTTCCATAATAGAAGTAATCTATGAAATTTGCCAAAGCTTTGCTGAGCATTGTGTAATTCTTGGGTTCGACAATAGAAGTCTATGCAATTAAGCAAAGCTTTGATAAGTGTTGTTTAATTCTTGATTTCCACAATAGAAGTCTATGCAAGTTAGCAAAGTTTTGATGAGCATTGTCTAATTCCTGAGTTCCATACTAGAAGTAGTCTATGTAATTTCGCAAAGCTTTGGTGAGCATTGTTTAATTCTTGAGCTACAGTAGAAGTCTATGCAATTTAGCAAAGCTTTGATGAGTATTGTTTAATTCCAGAGTTCCACAATAGAAGTCGATGCAATTTAGAAAAGCCTGGATGAGCATTGCTTAATTCTTGAGTTCGAAAATAGAAGTGATCTATGAAATTTACCAAAGCTTTAATGAGCATTGTTTAATTCTTGAGTTACACAATTGAAGTCTATGCAATTTAGCAAAACTTTAATGAGCACTGTATAATTCTTGAATTCCACAATTGAAGTCTACACAATTTAGCAAAGCTTTGATAAGCACCGTTTAATTCTTGAGTCCCACAATAGAAGTATTCTATGCAATTTAGCAAAGCGTTGATGAGCTTTGTTTAATTGTTCAGTTCCACAATAGAAGTCTATGCAATTTAAGCAAAGCTTTGATGATCATTGTTTAATTCGTGAGTTCCACAATAGAAGTCTATGCAATTTAGTAAAGCTTTGATGAGCATTGTTTAATTCTTGAATTCCACAATAGAAGTACTCTATGCAATTTAGCAAAGCTTTGATGAGCATTGTTTAATTCTTGAGGCCCACAATAGAAGAGTGTGCAATTTAGTAAAGCGTTGATGAGCATAGTTTAATTCTTGAATTCCATAATAGAACTAGTCCTTGCAATTTAGCAAAGATTTGATGAGCATTGTTTAATTCTTGAGTTCTACAATAGATGTCTAAGCAATTTAGCAAAGCGTTGATGAGTATTGTTTAATTCTTGTGTTCCACAATAGAAGTTGATACAATTTAGCAAAGCTTTCATGAGCATTGCTTAATTCTTGAGTTCCACAATAGAAGTAATCTATGAAATTTACCAAAGCTTTGATGAGCATTGTTTAATTCTTGGGTTCCACAATAGAAGTCTATGCAATTTAGCAAAGGTTTGATGAGTGTTGTTTAATTCTTGATTTCCACAATAGAAGTCTATGCAAGTTAGCAAAGTTTAGATGAGCATTGTTAATTCATGAGTTCCATACTAGAAGTAGTCTATGCAATTTAGCAAAGCTTTGATGAGCATTGTTTAATTCTTGAGTTCTACAGTAGAAGTGTACGCAATTTAGCAAAGCTTTGATGAGTATTGTTTAATTCTAAAGTTCCACAATAGAAGTCGATGCAATTTAGCAAGGCTTGGATGAGCATTGCTTAATTCTCGAGTTCCACAATAGAAGTGATCTATGAAATTTGCCAAAGCTTTAATTAGCATTGTTTAATTCTTGAGTTCCACAATTGAAGTCTATGTAATTTAACAAAACTTTGATGAGCACTGTTTAATTATTGAATTCCACAATAGAAGTCTACGCAATTAAGCAAAGCAATGATAAGCACTGTTTAATTCTTGAGTTCCACAATAGAAGTATTCTATGTAATTTAGCAATGCTTTGATGAGCATTGTTTAATTCTTGAGTTCCACAATAGAAGTCTATGCAATTTAAGCACAGGTTTGATGATCATTGTTTAATTCTTGATTTCCACAAATGAAGAGTATGCAATTTAGCAAAGCTTTGCTGAGCATTGTTTAATTCTTGAATTCCATAATAGAAGTAGTCTATGCGATTTAGCAAAGATTTGATAAGTATTATTTAATTCTTGTGTTCCACAATAGAAGTCGATATACAATTTAGCAAAGCTTTGATGAGCATTGCTTAATTCTTGATTTCCATAATAGAAGTAATCTATGAAATTTGCCAAAGCTTTGCTGAGCATTGTTTAATTCTTGGGTTTGACAATAGAAGTCTATGCAATTAAGCAAAGCTTTGATAAGTGTTGTTTAATTCTTGATTTCCACAATAGAAGTCTATGCAAGTTAGCAAAGTTTTGATGAGCATTGTCTAATTCCTGAGTTCCATACTAGAAGTAGTCTATGTAATTTCGCAAAGCTTTGATGAGCATTGTTTAATTCTTGAGCTCTACAGTAGAAGTCTATGCAATTTAGCAAAGCTTTGATGTGTATTGTTTAATTCTAGAGTTCCACAATATAAGTCGATGCAATTTAGAAAAGCCTGGATGAGCATTGCTTAATTCTTGAGTTCGAAAATAGAAGTGATATATGAAATTTACCAAAGCTTTAATGAGCATTGTTTAATTCTTGAGTTACATAATTGAAGTTTATGCAATTTAGCAAAACTTTAATGAGCACTGTATAATTCTTGAATTCCACAATTGAAGTCTACACAATTTAGCAAAGCTTTGATAAGCACCGTTTAATTCTTGAGTTCCACAATAGAAGTATTCTATGCAATTTAGCAAAGCGTTGATGAGCTTTGTTTAATTGTTCAGTTCCACAATAGAAGTCTATGCAATTTAAGCAAAGCTTTGATGATCATTATTTAATTCGTGAGTTCCACAATAGAAGTCTATGCAATTTTGTAAAGCTTTGATGAACATTGTTTAATTCTTGAATTCCACAATAGAAGTACTCTATGCAATTTAGCAAAGCTTTGATGAGCATTGTTTAATTCTTGAGGCCCACAATAGAAGAGTGTGCAATTTAGTAAAGCGTTGATGAGCATAGTTTAATTCTTGAATTCCATAATAGAACTAGTCCTTGCAATTTAGCAAAGATTTGATGAGCATTGTTTAATTCTTGAGTTCTACAATAGATGTCTAAGCAATTTAGCAAAGCGTTGATAAGTATTGTTTAATTCTTGTGTTCCACAATAGAAGTCGATACAATTTAGCAAAGCTTTCATGAGCATTGCTTAATTCTTGAGTTCCACAATAGAAGTAATCTATGAAATTTACCAAAGCTTTGATGAGCATTGTTTAATTCTTGGGTTCCACAATAGAAGTCTATGCAATTTAGCAAAGGTTTGATGAGTGTTGTTTAATTCTTGATTTCCACAATAGAAGTCTATGCAAGTTAGCAAAGTTTAGATGAGCATTGTTAATTCATGAGTTCCATACTAGAAGTAGTCTATGCAATTTAGCAAAGCTTTGATGAGCATTGTTTAATTCTTGAGTTCTACAGTAGAAGTGTACGCAATTTAGCAAAGCTTTGATGAGTATTGTTTAATTCTAAAGTTCCACAATAGAAGTCGATGCAATTTAGCAAGGCTTGGATGAGCATTGCTTAATTCTCGAGTTCCACAATAGAAGTGATCTATGAAATTTGCCAAAGCTTTAATAGCATTGTTTAATTCTTGAGTTCCACAATTGAAGTCTATGTAATTTAACAAAACTTTGATGAGCACTGTTTAATTATTGAATTCCACAATAGAAGTCTACGCAATTAAGCAAAGCAATGATAAGCACTGTTTAATTCTTGAGTTCCACAATAGAAGTATTCTATGTAATTTAGCAATGCTTTGATGAGCATTGTTTAATTCTTGAGTTCCACAATAGAAGTCTATGCAATTTAAGCACAGGTTTGATGATCATTGTTTAATTCTTGATTTCCACAAATGAAGAGTATGCAATTTAGCAAAGCTTTGCTGAGCATTGTTTAATTCTTGAATTCCATAATAGAAGTAGTCTATGCGATTTAGCAAAGATTTGATAAGTATTATTTAATTCTTGTGTTCCACAATAGAAGTCGATATACAATTTAGCAAAGCTTTGATGAGCATTGCTTAATTCTTGATTTCCGTAATAGAAGTAATCTATGAAATTTGCCAAAGCTTTGCTGAGCATTGTTTAATTCTTGGGTTCGACAATAGAAGTCTATGCAATTAAGCAAAGCTTTGATAAGTGTTGTTTAATTCTTGATTTCCACAATAGAAGTCTATGCAAGTTAGCAAAGTTTTGATGAGCATTGTCTAATTCCTGAGTTCCATACTAGAAGTAGTCTATGCAATTTCGCAAAGCTTTGGTGAGCATTGTTTAATTCTTGAGCTACAGTAGAAGTCTATGCAATTTAGCAAAGCTTTGATGAGTATTGTTTAATTCTAGAGTTCCACAATAGAAGTCGATGCAATTTAGAAAAGCCTGGATGAGCATTGCTTAATTCTTGAGTTCGAAAATAGAAGTGATCTATGAAATTTACCAAAGCTTTAATGAGCATTGTTTAATTCTTGAGTTACACAATTGAAGTCTATGCAATTTAGCAAAACTTTAATGAGCACTGTATAATTCTTGAATTTCACAATTGAAGTCTACACAATTTAGCAAAGCTTTGATAAGCACCGTTTAATTCTTGAGTCCCACAATAGAAGTATTCTATGCAATTTAGCAAAGCGTTGATGAGCTTTGTTTAATTGTTCAGTTCCACAATAGAAGTCTATGCAATTTAAGCAAAGCTTTGATGATCATTTTTTAATTCGTGAGTTCCACAATAGAAGTCTATGTAATTTAGTAAAGCTTTGATGAGCATTGTTTAATTCTTGAATTCCACAATAGAAGTACTCTATGCAATTTAGCAAAGCTTTGATGAGCATTGTTTAATTCTTGAGGCCCACAATAGAAGAGTGTGCAATTTAGTAAAGCGTTGATGAGCATAGTTTAATTCTTGAATTCCATAATAGAACTAGTCCTTGCAATTTAGCAAAGATTTGATGAGCATTGTTTAATTCTTGAGTTCTACAATAGATGTCTAAGCAATTTAGCAAAGCGTTGATGAGTATTGTTTAATTCTTGTGTTCCACAATAGAAGTCGATACAATTTAGCAAAGCTTTCATGAGCATTGCTTAATTCTTGAGTTCCACAATAGAAGTAATCTATGAAATTTACCAAAGCTTTGATGAGCATTGTTTAATTCTTGGGTTCCACAATAGAAGTCTATGCAATTTAGCAAAGGTTTGATGAGTGTTGTTTAATTCTTGATTTCCACAATAGAAGTCTATGCAAGTTAGCAAAGTTTAGATGAGCATTGTTAATTCATGAGTTCCATACTAGAAGTAGTCTATGCAATTTAGCAAAGCTTTGATGAGCATTGTTTAATTCTTGAGTTCTACAGTAGAAGTGTACGCAATTTAGCAAAGCTTTGATGAGTATTGTTTAATTCTAAAGTTCCACAATAGAAGTCGATGCAATTTAGCAAGGCTTGGATGAGCATTGCTTAATTCTCGAGTTCCACAATAGAAGTGATCTATGAAATTTGCCAAAGCTTTAATTAGCATTGTTTAATTCTTGAGTTCCACAATTGAAGTCTATGTAATTTAACAAAACTTTGATGAGCACTGTTTAATTATTGAATTCCACAATAGAAGTCTACGCAATTAAGCAAAGCAATGATAAGCACTGTTTAATTCTCGAGTTCCACAATAGAAGTATTCTATGTAATTTAGCGATGCTTTGATGAGCATTGTTTAATTCTTGAGTTCCACAATAGAAGTCTATGCAATTTAAGCACAGGTTTGATGATCATTGTTTAATTCTTGATTTCCACAAATGAAGAGTATGCAATTTAGCAAAGCTTTGCTGAGCATTGTTTAATTCTTGAATTCCATAATAGAAGTAGTCTATGCGATTTAGCAAAGATTTGATAAGTATTATTTAATTCTTGTGTTCCACAATAGAAGTCGATATACAATTTAGCAAAGCTTTGATGAGCATTGCTTAATTCTTGATTTCCATAATAGAAGTAATCTATGAAATTTGCCAAAGCTTTGCTGAGCATTGTTTAATTCTTGGGTTCGACAATAGAAGTCTATGCAATTAAGCAAAGCTTTGATAAGTGTTGTTTAATTCTTGATTTCCACAATAGAAGTCTATGCAAGTTAGCAAAGTTTTGATGAGCATTGTCTAATTCCTGAGTTCCATACTAGAAGTAGTCTATGTAATTTCGCAAAGCTTTGGTGAGCATTGTTTAATTCTTACGCTACAGTAGAAGTCTATGCAATTTAGCAAAGCTTTGATGAGTATTGTTTAATTCTAGAGTTCCACAATAGAAGTCGATGCAATTTAGAAAAGCCTGGATGAGCATTGCTTAATTCTTGAGTTCGAAAATAGAAGTGATCTATGAAATTTACCAAAGCTTTAATGAGCATTGTTTAATTCTTGAGTTACACAATTGAAGTCTATGCAATTTAGCAAAACTTTAATGAGCACTGTATAATTCTTGAATTTCACAATTGAAGTCTACACAATTTAGCAAAGCTTTGATAAGCACCGTTTAATTCTTGAGTCCCACAATAGAAGTATTCTATGCAATTTAGCAAAGCGTTGATGAGCTTTGTTTAATTGTTCAGTTCCACAATAGAAGTCTATGCAATTTAAGCAAAGCTTTGATGATCATTGTTTAATTCGTGAGTTCCACAATAGAAGTCTATGCAATTTAGTAAAGCTTTGATGAGCATTGTTTAATTCTTGAATTCCACAATAGAAGTACTCTATGCAATTTAGCAAAGCTTTGATGAGCATTGTTTAATTCTTGAGGCCCACAATAGAAGAGTGTGCAATTTAGTAAAGCGTTGATGAGCATAGTTTAATTCTTGAATTCCATAATAGAACTAGTCCTTGCAATTTAGCAAAGATTTGATGAGCATTGTTTAATTCTTGAGTTCTATAATAGATGTCTAAGCAATTTAGCAAAGCGTTGATGAGTATTGTTTAATTCTTGTGTTCCACAATAGAAGTCGATACAATTTAGCAAAGCTTTCATGAGCATTGCTTAATTCTTGAGTTCCACAATAGAAGTAATCTATGAAATTTACCAAAGCTTTGATGAGCATTGTTTAATTCTTGGGTTCCACAATAGAAGTCTATGCAATTTAGCAAAGGTTTGATGAGTGTTGTTTAATTCTTGATTTCCACAATAGAAGTCTATGCAAGTTAGCAAAGTTTAGATGAGCATTGTTAATTCATGAGTTCCATACTAAAAGTAGTCTATGCAATTTAGCAAAGCTTTGATGAGCATTGTTTAATTCTTGAGTTCTACAGTAGAAGTGTACGCAATTTAGCAAAGCTTTGATGAGTATTGTTTAATTCTAAAGTTCCACAATAGAAGTCGATGCAATTTAGCAAGGCTTGGATGAGCATTGCTTAATTCTCGAGTTCCACAATAGAAGTGATCTATGAAATTTGCCAAAGCTTTAATTAGCATTGTTTAATTCTTGAGTTCCACAATTGAAGTCTATGTAATTTAACAAAACTTTGATGAGCACTGTTTAATTATTGAATTCCACAATAGAAGTCTACGCAATTAAGCAAAGCAATGATAAGCACTGTTTAATTCTTGAGTTCCACAATAGAAGTATTCTATGTAATTTAGCAATGCTTTGATGAGCATTGTTTAATTCTTGAGTTCCACAATAGAAGTCTATGCAATTTAAGCACAGGTTTGATGATCATTGTTTAATTCTTGATTTCCACAAATGAAGAGTATGCAATTTAGCAAAGCTTTGCTGAGCATTGTTTAATTCTTGAATTCCATAATAGAAGTAGTCTATGCGATTTAGCAAAGATTTGATAAGTATTATTTAATTCTTGTGTTCCACAATAGAAGTCGATATACAATTTAGCAAAGCTTTGATGAGCATTGCTTAATTCTTGATTTCCATAATAGAAGTAATCTATGAAATTTGCCAAAGCTTTGCTGAGCATTGTTTAATTCTTGGGTTCGACAATAGAAGTCTATGCAATTAAGCAAAGCTTTGATAAGTGTTGTTTAATTCTTGATTTCCACAATAGAAGTCTATGCAAGTTAGCAAAGTTTTGATGAGCATTGTCTAATTCCTGAGTTCCATACTAGAAGTAGTCTATGCAATTTCGCAAAGCTTTGGTGAGCATTGTTTAATTCTTGAGCTACAGTAGAAGTCTATGCAATTTAGCAAAGCTTTGATGAGTATTGTTTAATTCTAGAGTTCCACAATAGAAGTCGATGCAATTTAGAAAAGCCTGGATGAGCATTGCTTAATTCTTGAGTTCGAAAATAGAAGTGATCTATGAAATTTACCAAAGCTTTAATGAGCATTGTTTAATTCTTGAGTTACACAATTGAAGTCTATGCAATTTAGCAAAACTTTAATGAGCACTGTATAATTCTTGAATTTCACAATTGAAGTCTACACAATTTAGCAAAGCTTTGATAAGCACCGTTTAATTCTTGAGTCCCACAATAGAAGTATTCTATGCAATTTAGCAAAGCGTTGATGAGCTTTGTTTAATTGTTCAGTTCCACAATAGAAGTCTATGCAATTTAAGCAAAGCTTTGATGATCATTTTTTAATTCGTGAGTTCCACAATAGAAGTCTATGTAATTTAGTAAAGCTTTGATGAGCATTGTTTAATTCTTGAATTCCACAATAGAAGTACTCTATGCAATTTAGCAAAGCTTTGATGAGCATTGTTTAATTCTTGAGGCCCACAATAGAAGAGTGTGCAATTTAGTAAAGCGTTGATGAGCATAGTTTAATTCTTGAATTCCATAATAGAACTAGTCCTTGCAATTTAGCAAAGATTTGATGAGCATTGTTTAATTCTTGAGTTCTACAATAGATGTCTAAGCAATTTAGCAAAGCGTTGATGAGTATTGTTTAATTCTTGTGTTCCACAATAGAAGTCGATACAATTTAGCAAAGCTTTCATGAGCATTGCTTAATTCTTGAGTTCCACAATAGAAGTAATCTATGAAATTTACCAAAGCTTTGATGAGCATTGTTTAATTCTTGGGTTCCACAATAGAAGTCTATGCAATTTAGCAAAGGTTTGATGAGTGTTGTTTAATTCTTGATTTCCACAATAGAAGTCTATGCAAGTTAGCAAAGTTTAGATGAGCATTGTTAATTCATGAGTTCCATACTAGAAGTAGTCTATGCAATTTAGCAAAGCTTTGATGAGCATTGTTTAATTCTTGAGTTCTACAGTAGAAGTGTACGCAATTTAGCAAAGCTTTGATGAGTATTGTTTAATTCTAAAGTTCCACAATAGAAGTCGATGCAATTTAGCAAGGCTTGGATGAGCATTGCTTAATTCTCGAGTTCCACAATAGAAGTGATCTATGAAATTTGCCAAAGCTTTAATTAGCATTGTTTAATTCTTGAGTTCCACAATTGAAGTCTATGTAATTTAACAAAACTTTGATGAGCACTGTTTAATTATTGAATTCCACAATAGAAGTCTACGCAATTAAGCAAAGCAATGATAAGCACTGTTTAATTCTCGAGTTCCACAATAGAAGTATTCTATGTAATTTAGCGATGCTTTGATGAGCATTGTTTAATTCTTGAGTTCCACAATAGAAGTCTATGCAATTTAAGCACAGGTTTGATGATCATTGTTTAATTCTTGATTTCCACAAATGAAGAGTATGCAATTTAGCAAAGCTTTGCTGAGCATTGTTTAATTCTTGAATTCCATAATAGAAGTAGTCTATGCGATTTAGCAAAGATTTGATAAGTATTATTTAATTCTTGTGTTCCACAATAGAAGTCGATATACAATTTAGCAAAGCTTTGATGAGCATTGCTTAATTCTTGGTTTCCATAATAGAAGTAATCTATGAAATTTGCCAAAGCTTTGCTGAGCATTGTTTAATTCTTGGGTTCGACAATAGAAGTCTATGCAATTAAGCAAAGCTTTGATAAGTGTTGTTTAATTCTTGATTTCCACAATAGAAGTCTATGCAAGTTAGCAAAGTTTTGATGAGCATTGTCTAATTCCTGAGTTCCATACTAGAAGTAGTCTATGTAATTTCGCAAAGCTTTGGTGAGCATTGTTTAATTCTTAAGCTACAGTAGAAGTCTATGCAATTTAGCAAAGCTTTGATGAGTATTGTTTAATTCTAGAGTTCCACAATAGAAGTCGATGCAATTTAGAAAAGCCTGGATGAGCATTGCTTAATTCTTGAGTTCGAAAATAGAAGTGATCTATGAAATTTACCAAAGCTTTAATGAGCATTGTTTAATTCTTGAGTTACACAATTGAAGTCTATGCAATTTAGCAAAACTTTAATGAGCACTGTATAATTCTTGAATTTCACAATTGAAGTCTACACAATTTAGCAAAGCTTTGATAAGCACCGTTTAATTCTTGAGTCCCACAATAGAAGTATTCTATGCAATTTAGCAAAGCGTTGATGAGCTTTGTTTAATTGTTCAGTTCCACAATAGAAGTCTATGCAATTTAAGCAAAGCTTTGATGATCATTGTTTAATTCGTGAGTTCCACAATAGAAGTCTATGCAATTTAGTAAAGCTTTGATGAGCATTGTTTAATTCTTGAATTCCACAATAGAAGTACTCTATGCAATTTAGCAAAGCTTTGATGAGCATTGTTTAATTCTTGAGGCCCACAATAGAAGAGTGTGCAATTTAGTAAAGCGTTGATGAGCATAGTTTAATTCTTGAATTCCATAATAGAACTAGTCCTTGCAATTTAGCAAAGATTTGATGAGCATTGTTTAATTCTTGAGTTCTATAATAGATGTCTAAGCAATTTAGCAAAGCGTTGATGAGTATTGTTTAATTCTTGTGTTCCACAATAGAAGTCGATACAATTTAGCAAAGCTTTCATGAGCATTGCTTAATTCTTGAGTTCCACAATAGAAGTAATCTATGAAATTTACCAAAGCTTTGATGAGCATTGTTTAATTCTTGGGTTCCACAATAGAAGTCTATGCAATTTAGCAAAGGTTTGATGAGTGTTGTTTAATTCTTGATTTCCACAATAGTAGTCTATGCAAGTTAGCAAAGTTTAGATGAGCATTGTTAATTCATGAGTTCCATACTAAAAGTAGTCTATGCAATTTAGAAAAGCTTTGATGAGCATTGTTTAATTCTTGAGTTCTACAGTAGAAGTGTACGCAATTTAGCAAAGCTTTGATGAGTATTGTTTAATTCTAAAGTTCCACAATAGAAGTCGATGCAATTTAGCAAGGCTTGGATGAGCATTGCTTAATTCTCGAGTTCCACAATAGAAGTGATCTATGAAATTTGCCAAAGCTTTAATTAGCATTGTTTAATTCTTGAGTTCCACAATTGAAGTCTATGTAATTTAACAAAACTTTGATGAGCACTGTTTAATTATTGAATTCCACAATAGAAGTCTACGCAATTAAGCAAAGCAATGATAAGCACTGTTTAATTCTTGAGTTCCACAATAGAAGTATTCTATGTAATTTAGCAATGCTTTGATGAGCATTGTTTAATTCTTGAGTTCCACAATAGAAGTCTATGCAATTTAAGCACAGGTTTGATGATCATTGTTTAATTCTTGATTTCCACAAATGAAGAGTATGCAATTTAGCAAAGCTTTGCTGAGCATTGTTTAATTCTTGAATTCCATAATAGAAGTAGTCTATGCGATTTAGCAAAGATTTGATAAGTATTATTTAATTCTTGTGTTCCACAATAGAAGTCGATATACAATTTAGCAAAGCTTTGATGAGCATTGCTTAATTCTTGATTTCCATAATAGAAGTAATCTATGAAATTTGCCAAAGCTTTGCTGAGCATTGTTTAATTCTTGGGTTCGACAATAGAAGTCTATGCAATTAAGCAAAGCTTTGATAAGTGTTGTTTAATTCTTGATTTCCACAATAGAAGTCTATGCAAGTTAGCAAAGTTTTGATGAGCATTGTCTAATTCCTGAGTTCCATACTAGAAGTAGTCTATGCAATTTCGCAAAGCTTTGGTGAGCATTGTTTAATTCTTGAGCTACAGTAGAAGTCTATGCAATTTAGCAAAGCTTTGATGAGTATTGTTTAATTCTAGAGTTCCACAATAGAAGTCGATGCAATTTAGAAAAGCCTGGATGAGCATTGCTTAATTCTTGAGTTCGAAAATAGAAGTGATCTATGAAATTTACCAAAGCTTTAATGAGCATTGTTTAATTCTTGAGTTACACAATTGAAGTCTATGCAATTTAGCAAAACTTTAATGAGCACTGTATAATTCTTGAATTTCACAATTGAAGTCTACACAATTTAGCAAAGCTTTGATAAGCACCGTTTAATTCTTGAGTCCCACAATAGAAGTATTCTATGCAATTTAGCAAAGCGTTGATGAGCTTTGTTTAATTGTTCAGTTCCACAATAGAAGTCTATGCAATTTAAGCAAAGCTTTGATGATCATTTTTTAATTCGTGAGTTCCACAATAGAAGTCTATGCAATTTAGTAAAGCTGTGATGAGCATTGTTTAATTCTTGAATTCCACAATAGAAGTACTCTATGCAATTTAGCAAAGCTTTGATGAGCATTGTTTAATTCTTGAGGCCCACAATAGAAGAGTGTGCAATTTAGTAAAGCGTTGATGAGCATAGTTTAATTCTTGAATTCCATAATAGAACTAGTCCTTGCAATTTAGCAAAGATTTGATGAGCATTGTTTAATTCTTGAGTTCTATAATAGATGTCTAAGCAATTTAGCAAAGCGTTGATGAGTATTGTTTAATTCTTGTGTTCCACAATAGAAGTCGATACAATTTAGCAAAGCTTTCATGAGCATTGCTTAATTCTTGAGTTCCACAATAGAAGTAATCTATGAAATTTACCAAAGCTTTGATGAGCATTGTTTAATTCTTGGGTTCCACAATAGAAGTCTATGCAATTTAGCAAAGGTTTGATGAGTGTTGTTTAATTCTTGATTTCCACAATAGAAGTCTATGCAAGTTAGCAAAGTTTAGATGAGCATTGTTAATTCATGAGTTCCATACTAAAAGTAGTCTATGCAATTTAGCAAAGCTTTGATGAGCATTGTTTAATTCTTGAGTTCTACAGTAGAAGTGTACGCAATTTAGCAAAGCTTTGATGAGTATTGTTTAATTCTAAAGTTCCACAATAGAAGTCGATGCAATTTAGCAAGGCTTGGATGAGCATTGCTTAATTCTCGAGTTCCACAATAGAAGTGATCTATGAAATTTGCCAAAGCTTTAATTAGCATTGTTTAATTCTTAAGTTCCACAATTGAAGTCTATGTAATTTAACAAAACTTTGATGAGCACTGTTTAATTATTGAATTCCACAATAGAAGTCTACGCAATTAAGCAAAGCAATGATAAGCACTGTTTAATTCTTGAGTTCCACAATAGAAGTATTCTATGTAATTTAGCAATGCTTTGATGAGCATTGTTTAATTCTTGAGTTCCACAATAGAAGTCTATGCAATTTAAGCACAGGTTTGATGATCATTGTTTAATTCTTGATTTCCACAAATGAAGAGTATGCAATTTAGCAAAGCTTTGCTGAGCATTGTTTAATTCTTGAATTCCATAATAGAAGTAGTCTATGCGATTTAGCAAAGATTTGATAAGTATTATTTAATTCTTGTGTTCCACAATAGAAGTCGATATACAATTTAGCAAAGCTTTGATGAGCATTGCTTAATTCTTGATTTCCATAATAGAAGTAATCTATGAAATTTGCCAAAGCTTTGCTGAGCATTGTTTAATTCTTGGGTTCGACAATAGAAGTCTATGCAATTAAGCAAAGCTTTGATAAGTGTTGTTTAATTCTTGATTTCCACAATAGAAGTCTATGCAAGTTAGCAAAGTTTTGATGAGCATTATCTAATTCCTGAGTTCCATACTAGAAGTAGTCTATGTAATTTCGCAAAGCTTTGGTGAGCATTGTTTAATTCTTGAGCTACAGTAGAAGTCTATGCAATTTAGCAAAGCTTTGATGAGTATTGTTTAATTCTAGAGTTCCACAATAGAAGTCGATGCAATTTAGAAAAGCCTGGATGAGCATTGCTTAATTCTTGAGTTCGAAAATAGAAGTGATCTATGAAATTTACCAAAGCTTTAATGAGCATTGTTTAATTCTTGAGTTACACAATTGAAGTCTATGCAATTTAGCAAAACTTTAATGAGCACTGTATAATTCTTGAATTTCACAATTGAAGTCTACACAATTTAGCAAAGCTTTGATAAGCACCGTTTAATTCTTGAGTCCCACAATAGAAGTATTCTATGCAATTTAGCAAAGCGTTGATGAGCTTTGTTTAATTGTTCAGTTCCACAATAGAAGTCTATGCAATTTAAGCAAAGCTTTGATGATCATTGTTTAATTCGTGAGTTCCACAATAGAAGTCTATGCAATTTAGTAAAGCTTTGATGAGCATTGTTTAATTCTTGAATTCCACAATAGAAGTACTCTATGCAATTTAGCAAAGCTTTGATGAGCATTGTTTAATTCTTGAGGCCCACAATAGAAGAGTGTGCAATTTAGTAAAGCGTTGATGAGCATAGTTTAATTCTTGAATTCCATAATAGAACTAGTCCTTGCAATTTAGCAAAGATTTGATGAGCATTGTTTAATTCTTGAGTTCTACAATAGATGTCTAAGCAATTTAGCAAAGCGTTGATGAGTATTGTTTAATTCTTGTGTTCCACAATAGAAGTCGATACAATTTAGCAAAGCTTTCATGAGCATTGCTTAATTCTTGAGTTCCACAATAGAAGTAATCTATGAAATTTACCAAAGCTTTGATGAGCATTGTTTAATTCTTGGGTTCCACAATAGAAGTCTATGCAATTTAGCAAAGGTTTGATGAGTGTTGTTTAATTCTTGATTTCCACAATAGAAGTCTATGCAAGTTAGCAAAGTTTAGATGAGCATTGTTAATTCATGAGTTCCATACTAGAAGTAGTCTATGCAATTTAGCAAAGCTTTGATGAGCATTGTTTAATTCTTGAGTTCTACAGTAGAAGTGTACACAATTTAGCAAAGCTTTGATGAGTATTGTTTAATTCTAAAGTTCCACAATAGAAGTCGATGCAATTTAGCAAGGCTTGGATGAGCATTGCTTAATTTTCGAGTTCCACAATAGAAGTGATCTATGAAATTTGCCAAAGCTTTAATTAGCATTGTTTAATTCTTGAGTTCCACAATTGAAGTCTATGTAATTTAACAAAACTTTGATGAGCACTGTTTAATTATTGAATTCCACAATAGAAGTCTACGCAATTAAGCAAAGCAATGATAAGCACTGTTTAATTCTTGAGTTCCACAATAGAAGTATTCTATGTAATTTAGCAATGCTTTGATGAGCATTGTTTAATTCTTGAGTTCCACAATAGAAGTCTATGCAATTTAAGCACAGGTTTGATGATCATTGTTTAATTCTTGATTTCCACAAATGAAGAGTATGCAATTTAGCAAAGCTTTGCTGAGCATTGTTTAATTCTTGAATTCCATAATAGAAGTAGTCTATGCGATTTAGCAAAGATTTGATAAGTATTATTTAATTCTTGTGTTCCACAATAGAAGTCGATATACAATTTAGCAAAGCTTTGATGAGCATTGCTTAATTCTTGATTTCCATAATAGAAGTAATCTATGAAATTTGCCAAAGCTTTGCTGAGCATTGTTTAATTCTTGGGTTCGACAATAGAAGTCTATGCAATTAAGCAAAGCTTTGATAAGTGTTGTTTAATTCTTGATTTCCACAATAGAAGTCTATGCAAGTTAGCAAAGTTTTGATGAGCATTGTCTAATTCCTGAGTTCCATACTAGAAGTAGTCTATGTAATTTCGCAAAGCTTTGGTGAGCATTGTTTAATTCTTGAGCTACAGTAGAAGTCTATGCAATTTAGCAAAGCTTTGATGAGTATTGTTTAATTCTAGAGTTCCACAATAGAAGTCGATGCAATTTAGAAAAGCCTGGATGAGCATTGCTTAATTCTTGAGTTCGAAAATAGAAGTGATCTATGAAATTTACCAAAGCTTTAATGAGCATTGTTTAATTCTTGAGTTACACAATTGAAGTCTATGCAATTTAGCAAAACTTTAATGAGCACTGTAAAATTCTTGAATTTCACAATTGAAGTCTACACAATTTAGCAAAGCTTTGATAAGCACCGTTTAATTCTTGAGTCCCACAATAGAAGTATTCTATGCAATTTAGCAAAGCGTTGATGAGCTTTGTTTAATTGTTCAGTTCCACAATAGAAGTCTATGCAATTTAAGCAAAGCTTTGATGATCATTTTTTAATTCGTGAGTTCCACAATAGAAGTCTATGCAATTTAGTAAAGCTTTGATGAGCATTGTTTAATTCTTGAATTCCACAATAGAAGTACTCTATGCAATTTAGCAAAGCTTTGATGAGCATTGTTTAATTCTTGAGGCCCACAATAGAAGAGTGTGCAATTTAGTAAGGCGTTGATGAGCATAGTTTAATTCTTGAATTCCATAATAGAACTAGTCCTTGCAATTTAGCAAAGATTTGATGAGCATTGTTTAATTCTTGAGTTCTACAATAGATGTCTAAGCAATTTAGCAAAGCGTTGATGAGTATTGTTTAATTCTTGTGTTCCACAATAGAAGTCGATACAATTTAGCAAAGCTTTCATGAGCATTGCTTAATTCTTGAGTTCCACAATAGAAGTAATGTATGAAATTTACCAAAGCTTTGATGAGCATTGTTTAATTCTTGGGTTCCACAATAGAAGTCTATGCAATTTAGCAAAGGTTTGATGAGTGTTGTTTAATTCTTGATTTCCACAATAGAAGTCTATGCAAGTTAGCAAAGTTTAGATGAGCATTGTTAATTCATGAGTTCCATACTAGAAGTAGTCTATGCAATTTAGCAAAGCTTTGATGAGCATTGTTTAATTCTTGAGTTCTACAGTAGAAGTGTACGCAATTTAGCAAAGCTTTGATGAGTATTGTTTAATTCTAAAGTTCCACAATAGAAGTCGATGCAATTTAGCAAGGCTTGGATGAGCATTGCTTAATTCTCGAGTTCCACAATAGAAGTGATCTATGAAATTTGCCAAAGCTTTAATTAGCATTGTTTAATTCTTGAGTTCCACAATTGAAGTCTATGTAATTTAACAAAACTTTGATGAGCACTGTTTAATTATTGAATTCCACAATAGAAGTCTACGCAATTAAGCAAAGCAATGATAAGCACTGTTTAATTCTTGAGTTCCACAATAGAAGTATTCTATGTAATTTAGCAATGCTTTGATGAGCATTGTTTAATTCTTGAGTTCCACAATAGAAGTCTATGCAATTTAAGCACAGGTTTGATGATCATTGTTTAATTCTTGATTTCCACAAATGAAGAGTATGCAATTTAGCAAAGCTTTGCTGAGCATTGTTTAATTCTTGAATTCCATAATAGAAGTAGTCTATGCGATTTAGCAAAGATTTGATAAGTATTATTTAATTCTTGTGTTCCACAATAGAAGTCGATATACAATTTAGCAAAGCTTTGATGAGCATTGCTTAATTCTTGATTTCCATAATAGAAGTAATCTATGAAATTTGCCAAAGCTTTGCTGAGCATTGTTTAATTCTTGGGTTCGACAATAGAAGTCTATGCAATTAAGCAAAGCTTTGATAAGTGTTGTTTAATTCTTGATTTCCACAATAGAAGTCTATGCAAGTTAGCAAAGTTTTGATGAGCATTATCTAATTCCTGAGTTCCATACTAGAAGTAGTCTATGTAATTTCGCAAAGCTTTGGTGAGCATTGTTTAATTCTTGAGCTACAGTAGAAGTCTATGCAATTTAGCAAAGCTTTGATGAGTATTGTTTAATTCTAGAGTTCCACAATAGAAGTCGATGCAATTTAGAAAAGCCTGGATGAGCATTGCTTAATTCTTGAGTTCGAAAATAGAAGTGATCTATGAAATTTACCAAAGCTTTAATGAGCATTGTTTAATTCTTGAGTTACACAATTGAAGTCTATGCAATTTAGCAAAACTTTAATGAGCACTGTATAATTCTTGAATTTCACAATTGAAGTCTACACAATTTAGCAAAGCTTTGATAAGCACCGTTTAATTCTTGAGTCCCACAATAGAAGTATTCTATGCAATTTAGCAAAGCGTTGATGAGCTTTGTTTAATTGTTCAGTTCCACAATAGAAGTCTATGCAATTTAAGCAAAGCTTTGATGATCATTGTTTAATTCGTGAGTTCCACAATAGAAGTCTATGCAATTTAGTAAAGCTTTGATGAGCATTGTTTAATTCTTGAATTCCACAATAGAAGTACTCTATGCAATTTAGCAAAGCTTTGATGAGCATTGTTTAATTCTTGAGGCCCACAATAGAAGAGTGTGCAATTTAGTAAAGCGTTGATGAGCATAGTTTAATTCTTGAATTCCATAATAGAACTAGTCCTTGCAATTTAGCAAAGATTTGATGAGCATTGTTTAATTCTTGAGTTCTACAATAGATGTCTAAGCAATTTAGCAAAGCGTTGATGAGTATTGTTTAATTCTTGTGTTCCACAATAGAAGTCGATACAATTTAGCAAAGCTTTCATGAGCATTGCTTAATTCTTGAGTTCCACAATAGAAGTAATGTATGAAATTTACCAAAGCTTTGATGAGCATTGTTTAATTCTTGGGTTCCACAATAGAAGTCTATGCAATTTAGCAAAGGTTTGATGAGTGTTGTTTAATTCTTGATTTCCACAATAGAAGTCTATGCAAGTTAGCAAAGTTTAGATGAGCATTGTTAATTCATGAGTTCCATACTAGAAGTAGTCTATGCAATTTAGCAAAGCTTTGATGAGCATTGTTTAATTCTTGAGTTCTACAGTAGAAGTGTACGCAATTTAGCAAAGCTTTGATGAGTATTGTTTAATTCTAAAGTTCCACAATAGAAGTCGATGCAATTTAGCAAGGCTTGGATGAGCATTGCTTAATTTTCGAGTTCCACAATAGAAGTGATCTATGAAATTTGCCAAAGCTTTAATTAGCATTGTTTAATTCTTGAGTTCCACAATTGAAGTCTATGTAATTTAACAAAACTTTGATGAGCACTGTTTAATTATTGAATTCCACAATAGAAGTCTACGCAATTAAGCAAAGCAATGATAAGCACTGTTTAATTCTTGAGTTCCACAATAGAAGTATTCTATGTAATTTAGCAATGCTTTGATGAGCATTGTTTAATTCTTGAGTTCCACAATAGAAGTCTATGCAATTTAAGCACATGTTTGATGATCATTGTTTAATTCTTGATTTCCACAAATGAAGAGTATGCAATTTAGCAAAGCTTTGCTGAGCATTGTTTAATTCTTGAATTCCATAATAGAAGTAGTCTATGCGATTTAGCAAAGATTTGATAAGTATTATTTAATTCTTGTGTTCCACAATAGAAGTCGATATACAATTTAGCAAAGCTTTGATGAGCATTGCTTAATTCTTGATTTCCATAATAGAAGTAATCTATGAAATTTGCCAAAGCTTTGCTGAGCATTGTTTAATTCTTGGGTTCGACAATAGAAGTCTATGCAATTAAGCAAAGCTTTGATAAGTGTTGTTTAATTCTTGATTTCCACAATAGAAGTCTATGCAAGTTAGCAAAGTTTTGATGAGCATTGTCTAATTCCTGAGTTCCATACTAGAAGTAGTCTATGTAATTTCGCAAAGCTTTGGTGAGCATTGTTTAATTCTTGAGCTACAGTAGAAGTCTATGCAATTTAGCAAAGCTTTGATGAGTATTGTTTAATTCTAGAGTTCCACAATAGAAGTCGATGCAATTTAGAAAAGCCTGGATGAGCATTGCTTAATTCTTGAGTTCGAAAATAGAAGTGATCTATGAAATTTACCAAAGCTTTAATGAGCATTGTTTAATTCTTGAGTTACACAATTGAAGTCTATGCAATTTAGCAAAACTTTAATGAGCACTGTAAAATTCTTGAATTTCACAATTGAAGTCTACACAATTTAGCAAAGCTTTGATAAGCACCGTTTAATTCTTGAGTCCCACAATAGAAGTATTCTATGCAATTTAGCAAAGCGTTGATGAGCTTTGTTTAATTGTTCAGTTCCACAATAGAAGTCTATGCAATTTAAGCAAAGCTTTGATGATCATTTTTTAATTCGTGAGTTCCACAATAGAAGTCTATGCAATTTAGTAAAGCTTTGATGAGCATTGTTTAATTCTTGAATTCCACAATAGAAGTACTCTATGCAATTTAGCAAAGCTTTGATGAGCATTGTTTAATTCTTGAGGCCCACAATAGAAGAGTGTGCAATTTAGTAAGGCGTTGATGAGCATAGTTTAATTCTTGAATTCCATAATAGAACTAGTCCTTGCAATTTAGCAAAGATTTGATGAGCATTGTTTAATTCTTGAGTTCTACAATAGATGTCTAAGCAATTTAGCAAAGCGTTGATGAGTATTGTTTAATTCTTGTGTTCCACAATAGAAGTCGATACAATTTAGCAAAGCTTTCATGAGCATTGCTTAATTCTTGAGTTCCACAATAGAAGTAATGTATGAAGTTTACCAAAGCTTTGATGAGCATTGTTTAATTCTTGGGTTCCACAATAGAAGTCTATGCAATTTAGCAAAGGTTTGATGAGTGTTGTTTAATTCTTGATTTCCACAATAGAAGTCTATGCAAGTTAGCAAAGTTTAGATGAGCATTGTTAATTCATGAGTTCCATACTAGAAGTAGTCTATGCAATTTAGCAAAGCTTTGATGAGCATTGTTTAATTCTTGAGTTCTACAGTAGAAGTGTACGCAATTTAGCAAAGCTTTGATGAGTATTGTTTAATTCTAAAGTTCCACAATAGAAGTCGATGCAATTTAGCAAGGCTTGGATGAGCATTGCTTAATTCTCGAGTTCCACAATAGAAGTGATCTATGAAATTTGCCAAAGCTTTAATTAGCATTGTTTAATTCTTGAGTTCCACAATTGAAGTCTATGTAATTTAACAAAACTTTGATGAGCACTGTTTAATTATTGAATTCCACAATAGAAGTCTACGCAATTAAGCAAAGCAATGATAAGCACTGTTTAATTCTTGAGTTCCACAATAGAAGTATTCTATGTAATTTAGCAATGCTTTGATGAGCATTGTTTAATTCTTGAGTTCCACAATAGAAGTCTATGCAATTTAAGCACAGGTTTGATGATCATTGTTTAATTCTTGATTTCCACAAATGAAGAGTATGCAATTTAGCAAAGCTTTGCTGAGCATTGTTTAATTCTTGAATTCCATAATAGAAGTAGTCTATGCGATTTAGCAAAGATTTGATAAGTATTATTTAATTCTTGTGTTCCACAATAGAAGTCGATATACAATTTAGCAAAGCTTTGATGAGCATTGCTTAATTCTTGATTTCCATAATAGAAGTAATCTATGAAATTTGCCAAAGCTTTGCTGAGCATTGTTTAATTCTTGGGTTCGACAATAGAAGTCTATGCAATTAAGCAAAGCTTTGATAAGTGTTGTTTAATTCTTGATTTCCACAATAGAAGTCTATGCAAGTTAGCAAAGTTTTGATGAGCATTGTCTAATTCCTGAGTTCCATACTAGAAGTAGTCTATGTAATTTCGCAAAGCTTTGGTGAGCATTGTTTAATTCTTGAGCTACAGTAGAAGTCTATGCAATTTAGCAAAGCTTTGATGAGTATTGTTTAATTCTAGAGTTCCACAATAGAAGTCGATGCAATTTAGAAAAGCCTGGATGAGCATTGCTTAATTCTTGAGTTCGAAAATAGAAGTGATCTATGAAATTTACCAAAGCTTTAATGAGCATTGTTTAATTCTTGAGTTACACAATTGAAGTCTATGCAATTTAGCAAAACTTTAATGAGCACTGTATAATTCTTGAATTTCACAATTGAAGTCTACACAATTTAGCAAAGCTTTGATAAGCACCGTTTAATTCTTGAGTCCCACAATAGAAGTATTGTATGCAATTTAGCAAAGCGTTGATGAGCTTTGTTTAATTGTTCAGTTCCACAATAGAAGTCTATGCAATTTAAGCAAAGCTTTGATGATCATTGTTTAATTCGTGAGTTCCACAATAGAAGTCTATGCAATTTAGTAAAGCTTTGATGAGCATTGTTTAATTCTTGAATTCCACAATAGAAGTACTCTATGCAATTTAGCAAAGCTTTGATGAGCATTGTTTAATTCTTGAGGCCCACAATAGAAGAGTGTGCAATTTAGTAAAGCGTTGATGAGCATAGTTTAATTCTTGAATTCCATAATAGAACTAGTCCTTGCAATTTAGCAAAGATTTGATGAGCATTGTTTAATTCTTGAGTTCTACAATAGATGTCTAAGCAATTTAGCAAAGCGTTGATGAGTATTGTTTAATTCTTGTGTTCCACAATAGAAGTCGATACAATTTAGCAAAGCTTTCATGAGCATTGCTTAATTCTTGAGTTCCACAATAGAAGTAATCTATGAAATTTACCAAAGCTTTGATGAGCATTGTTTAATTCTTGGGTTCCACAATAGAAGTCTATGCAATTTAGCAAAGGTTTGATGAGTGTTGTTTAATTCTTGATTTCCACAATAGAAGTCTATGCAAGTTAGCAAAGTTTAGATGAGCATTGTTAATTCATGAGTTCCATACTAGAAGTAGTCTATGCAATTTAGCAAAGCTTTGATGAGCATTGTTTAATTCTTGAGTTCTACAGTAGAAGTGTACGCAATTTAGCAAAGCTTTGATGAGTATTGTTTAATTCTAAAGTTCCACAATAGAAGTCGATGCAATTTAGCAAGGCTTGGATGAGCATTGCTTAATTCTCGAGTTCCACAATAGAAGTGATCTATGAAATTTGCCAAAGCTTTAATTAGCATTGTTTAATTCTTGAGTTCCACAATTGAAGTCTAGGTAATTTAACAAAACTTTGATGAGCACTGTTTAATTATTGAATTCCACAATAGAAGTCTACGCAATTAAGCAAAGCAATGATAAGCACTGTTTAATTCTTGAGTTCCACAATAGAAGTATTCTATGTAATTTAGCAATGCTTTGATGAGCATTGTTTAATTCTTGAGTTCCACAATAGAAGTCTATGCAATTTAAGCACAGGTTTGATGATCATTGTTTAATTCTTGATTTCC
Source organism: Lactuca virosa (assembly GCF_052849685.1). Lineage (NCBI taxonomy): Eukaryota > Viridiplantae > Streptophyta > Magnoliopsida > Asterales > Asteraceae > Lactuca > Lactuca virosa. The sequence continues at coordinate 269,695,672 of NC_136432.1, read as the reverse complement.
ACAAATGAAGAGTATGCAATTTAGCAAAGCTTTGCTGAGCATTGTTTAATTCTTGAATTCCATAATAGAAGTAGTCTATGCGATTTAGCAAAGATTTGATAAGTATTATTTAATTCTTGTGTTCCACAATAGAAGTCGATATACAATTTAGCAAAGCTTTGATGAGCATTGCTTAATTCTTGATTTCCATAATAGAAGTAATCTATGAAATTTGCCAAAGCTTTGCTGAGCATTGTTTAATTCTTGGGTTCGACAATAGAAGTCTATGCAATTAAGCAAAGCTTTGATAAGTGTTGTTTAATTCTTGATTTCCACAATAGAAGTCTATGCAAGTTAGCAAAGTCTTGATGAGCATTGTCTAATTCCTGAGTTCCATACTAGAAGTAGTCTATGTAATTTCGCAAAGCTTTGGTGAGCATTGTTTAATTCTTGAGCTACAGTAGAAGTCTATGCAATTTAGCAAAGCTTTGATGAGTATTGTTTAATTCCAGAGTTCCACAATAGAAGTCGATGCAATTTAGAAAAGCCTGGATGAGCATTGCTTAATTCTTGAGTTCGAAAATAGAAGTGATCTATGAAATTTACCAAAGCTTTAATGAGCATTGTTTAATTCTTGAGTTACACAATTGAAGTCTATGCAATTTAGCAAAACTTTAATGAGCACTGTATAATTCTTGAATTCCACAATTGAAGTCTACACAATTTAGCAAAGCTTTGATAAGCACCGTTTAATTCTTGAGTTCCACAATAGAAGTATTCTATGCAATTTAACAAAGCGTTGATGAGCTTTGTTTAATTGTTCAGTTCCACAATAGAAGTCTATGCAATTTAAGCAAAGCTTTGATGATCATTGTTTAATTCGTGAGTTCCACAATAGAAGTCTATGCAATTTAGTAAAGCTTTGATGAGCATTGTTTAATTCTTGAATTCCACAATAGAAGTACTCTATGCAATTTAGCAAAGCTTTGATGAGCATTGTTTAATTCTTGAGGCCCACAATAGAAGAGTGTGCAATTTAGTAAAGCGTTGATGAGCATAGTTTAATTCTTGAATTCCATAATAGAACTAGTCCTTGCAATTTAGCAAAGATTTGATGAGCATTGTTTAATTCTTGAGTTCTACAATAGATGTCTAAGCAATTTAGCAAAGCGTTGATGAGTATTGTTTAATTCTTGTGTTCCACAATAGAAGTCGATACAATTTAGCAAAGCTTTCATGAGCATTGCTTAATTCTTGAGTTCCACAATAGAAGTAATCTATGAAATTTACCAAAGCTTTGATGAGCATTGTTTAATTCTTGGGTTCCACAATAGAAGTCTATGCAATTTAGCAAAGGTTTGATGAGTGTTGTTTAATTCTTGATTTCCACAATAGAAGTCTATGCAAGTTAGCAAAGTTTAGATGAGCATTGTTAATTCATGAGTTCCATACTAGAAGTAGTCTATGCAATTTAGCAAAGCTTTGATGAGCATTGTTTAATTCTTGAGTTCTACAGTAGAAGTGTACGCAATTTAGCAAAGCTTTGATGAGTATTGTTTAATTCTGAAGTTCCACAATAGAAGTCGATGCAATTTAGCAAGGCTTGGATGAGCATTGCTTATTTCTCGAGTTCCACAATAGAAGTGATCTATGAAATTTGCCAAAGCTTTAATTAGCATTGTTTAATTCTTGAGTTCCACAATTGAAGTCTATGTAATTTAACAAAACTTTGATGAGCACTGTTTAATTATTGAATTCCACAATAGAAGTCTACGCAATTAAGCAAAGCAATGATAAGCACTGTTTAATTCTTGAGTTCCACAATAGAAGTATTCTATGTAATTTAGCAATGCTTTGATGAGCATTGTTTAATTCTTGAGTTCCACAACAGAAGTCTATGCAATTTAAGCACAGGTTTGATGATCATTGTTTAATTCTTGATTTCCACAAATGAAGAGTATGCAATTTAGCAAAGCTTTGCTGAGCATTGTTTAATTCTTGAATTCCATAATAGAAGTAGTCTATGCGATTTAGCAAAGATTTGATAAGTATTATTTAATTCTTGTGTTCCACAATAGAAGTCGATATACAATTTAGCAAAGCTTTGATGAGCATTGCTTAATTCTTGATTTCCATAATAGAAGTAATCTATGAAATTTGCCAAAGCTTTGCTGAGCATTGTTTAATTCTTGGGTTCGACAATAGAAGTCTATGCAATTAAGCAAAGCTTTGATAAGTGTTGTTTAATTCTTGATTTCCACAATAGAAGTCTATGCATGTTAGCAAAGTTTTGATGAGCATTGTCTAATTCCTGAGTTCCATACTAGAAGTAGTCTATGTAATTTCGCAAAGCTTTGATGAGCATTGTTTAATTCTTGAGCTCTACAGTAGAAGTCTATGCAATTTAGCAAAGCTTTGATGAGTATTGTTTAATTCTAGAGTTCCACAATAGAAGTCGATGCAATTTAGAAAAGCCTGGATGAGCATTGCTTAATTCTTGAGTTCGAAAATAGAAGTGATCTATGAAATTTACCAAAGCTTTAATGAGCATTGTTTAATTCTTGAGTTACACAATTGAAGTCTATGCAATTTAGCAAAACTTTAATGAGCACTGTAAAATTCTTGAATTTCACAATTGAAGTCTACACAATTTAGCAAAGCTTTGATAAGCACCGTTTAATTCTTGAGTCCCACAATAGAAGTATTCTATGCAATTTAGCAAAGCGTTGATGAGCTTTGTTTAATTGTTCAGTTCCACAATAGAAGTCTATGCAATTTAAGCAAAGCTTTGATGATCATTTTTTAATTCGTGAGTTCCACAATAGAAGTCTATGCAATTTAGTAAAGCTTTGATGAGCATTGTTTAATTCTTGAATTCCACAATAGAAGTACTCTATGCAATTTAGCAAAGCTTTGATGAGCATTGTTTAATTCTTGAGGCCCACAATAGAAGAGTGTGCAATTTAGTAAGGCGTTGATGAGCATAGTTTAATTCTTGAATTCCATAATAGAACTAGTCCTTGCAATTTAGCAAAGATTTGATGAGCATTGTTTAATTCTTGAGTTCTACAATAGATGTCTAAGCAATTTAGCAAAGCGTTGATGAGTATTGTTTAATTCTTGTGTTCCACAATAGAAGTCGATACAATTTAGCAAAGCTTTCATGAGCATTGCTTAATTCTTGAGTTCCACAATAGAAGTAATGTATGAAATTTACCAAAGCTTTGATGAGCATTGTTTAATTCTTGGGTTCCACAATAGAAGTCTATGCAATTTAGCAAAGGTTTGATGAGTGTTGTTTAATTCTTGATTTCCACAATAGAAGTCTATGCAAGTTAGCAAAGTTTAGATGAGCATTGTTAATTCATGAGTTCCATACTAGAAGTAGTCTATGCAATTTAGCAAAGCTTTGATGAGCATTGTTTAATTCTTGAGTTCTACAGTAGAAGTGTACGCAATTTAGCAAAGCTTTGATGAGTATTGTTTAATTCTAAAGTTCCACAATAGAAGTCGATGCAATTTAGCAAGGCTTGGATGAGCATTGCTTAATTCTCGAGTTCCACAATAGAAGTGATCTATGAAATTTGCCAAAGCTTTAATTAGCATTGTTTAATTCTTGAGTTCCACAATTGAAGTCTATGTAATTTAACAAAACTTTGATGAGCACTGTTTAATTATTGAATTCCACAATAGAAGTCTACGCAATTAAGCAAAGCAATGATAAGCACTGTTTAATTCTTGAGTTCCACAATAGAAGTATTCTATGTAATTTAGCAATGCTTTGATGAGCATTGTTTAATTCTTGAGTTCCACAATAGAAGTCTATGCAATTTAAGCACAGGTTTGATGATCATTGTTTAATTCTTGATTTCCACAAATGAAGAGTATGCAATTTAGCAAAGCTTTGCTGAGCATTGTTTAATTCTTGAATTCCATAATAGAAGTAGTCTATGCGATTTAGCAAAGATTTGATAAGTATTATTTAATTCTTGTGTTCCACAATAGAAGTCGATATACAATTTAGCAAAGCTTTGATGAGCATTGCTTAATTCTTGATTTCCATAATAGAAGTAATCTATGAAATTTGCCAAAGCTTTGCTGAGCATTGTTTAATTCTTGGGTTCGACAATAGAAGTCTATGCAATTAAGCAAAGCTTTGATAAGTGTTGTTTAATTCTTGATTTCCACAATAGAAGTCTATGCAAGTTAGCAAAGTTTTGATGAGCATTGTCTAATTCCTGAGTTCCATACTAGAAGTAGTCTATGTAATTTCGCAAAGCTTTGGTGAGCATTGTTTAATTCTTGAGCTACAGTAGAAGTCTATGCAATTTAGCAAAGCTTTGATGAGTATTGTTTAATTCTAGAGTTCCACAATAGAAGTCGATGCAATTTAGAAAAGCCTGGATGAGCATTGCTTAATTCTTGAGTTCGAAAATAGAAGTGATCTATGAAATTTACCAAAGCTTTAATGAGCATTGTTTAATTCTTGAGTTACACAATTGAAGTCTATGCAATTTAGCAAAACTTTAATGAGCACTGTATAATTCTTGAATTTCACAATTGAAGTCTACACAATTTAGCAAAGCTTTGATAAGCACCGTTTAATTCTTGAGTCCCACAATAGAAGTATTGTATGCAATTTAGCAAAGCGTTGATGAGCTTTGTTTAATTGTTCAGTTCCACAATAGAAGTCTATGCAATTTAAGCAAAGCTTTGATGATCATTGTTTAATTCGTGAGTTCCACAATAGAAGTCTATGCAATTTAGTAAAGCTTTGATGAGCATTGTTTAATTCTTGAATTCCACAATAGACGTACTCTATGCAATTTAGCAAAGCTTTGATGAGCATTGTTTAATTCTTGAGGCCCACAATAGAAGAGTGTGCAATTTAGTAAAGCGTTGATGAGCATAGTTTAATTCTTGAATTCCATAATAGAACTAGTCCTTGCAATTTAGCAAAGATTTGATGAGCATTGTTTAATTCTTGAGTTCTACAATAGATGTCTAAGCAATTTAGCAAAGCGTTGATGAGTATTGTTTAATTCTTGTGTTCCACAATAGAAGTCGATACAATTTAGCAAAGCTTTCATGAGCATTGCTTAATTCTTGAGTTCCACAATAGAAGTAATCTATGAAATTTACCAAAGCTTTGATGAGCATTGTTTAATTCTTGGGTTCCACAATAGAAGTCTATGCAATTTAGCAAAGGTTTGATGAGTGTTGTTTAATTCTTGATTTCCACAATAGAAGTCTATGCAAGTTAGCAAAGTTTAGATGAGCATTGTTAATTCATGAGTTCCATACTAGAAGTAGTCTATGCAATTTAGCAAAGCTTTGATGAGCATTGTTTAATTCTTGAGTTCTACAGTAGAAGTGTACGCAATTTAGCAAAGCTTTGATGAGTATTGTTTAATTCTGAAGTTCCACAATAGAAGTCGATGCAATTTAGCAAGGCTTGGATGAGCATTGCTTAATTCTCGAGTTCCACAATAGAAGTGATCTATGAAATTTGCCAAAGCTTTAATTAGCATTGTTTAATTCTTGAGTTCCACAATTGAAGTCTAGGTAATTTAACAAAACTTTGATGAGCACTGTTTAATTATTGAATTCCACAATAGAAGTCTACGCAATTAAGCAAAGCAATGATAAGCACTGTTTAATTCTTGAGTTCCACAATAGAAGTATTCTATGTAATTTAGCAATGCTTTGATGAGCATTGTTTAATTCTTGAGTTCCACAATAGAAGTCTATGCAATTTAAGCACAGGTTTGATGATCATTGTTTAATTCTTGATTTCCACAAATGAAGAGTATGCAATTTAGCAAAGCTTTGCTGAGCATTGTTTAATTCTTGAATTCCATAATAGAAGTAGTCTATGCGATTTAGCAAAGATTTGATAAGTATTATTTAATTCTTGTGTTCCACAATAGAAGTCGATATACAATTTAGCAAAGCTTTGATGAGCATTGCTTAATTCTTGATTTCCATAATAGAAGTAATCTATGAAATTTGCCAAAGCTTTGCTGAGCATTGTTTAATTCTTGGGTTCGACAATAGAAGTCTATGCAATTAAGCAAAGCTTTGATAAGTGTTGTTTAATTCTTGATTTCCACAATAGAAGTCTATGCAAGTTAGCAAAGTCTTGATGAGCATTGTCTAATTCCTGAGTTCCATACTAGAAGTAGTCTATGTAATTTCGCAAAGCTTTGGTGAGCATTGTTTAATTCTTGAGCTACAGTAGAAGTCTATGCAATTTAGCAAAGCTTTGATGAGTATTGTTTAATTCCAGAGTTCCACAATAGAAGTCGATGCAATTTAGAAAAGCCTGGATGAGCATTGCTTAATTCTTGAGTTCGAAAATAGAAGTGATCTATGAAATTTACCAAAGCTTTAATGAGCATTGTTTAATTCTTGAGTTACACAATTGAAGTCTATGCAATTTAGCAAAACTTTAATGAGCACTGTATAATTCTTGAATTCCACAATTGAAGTCTACACAATTTAGCAAAGCTTTGATAAGCACCGTTTAATTCTTGAGTTCCACAATAGAAGTATTCTATGCAATTTAACAAAGCGTTGATGAGCTTTGTTTAATTGTTCAGTTCCACAATAGAAGTCTATGCAATTTAAGCAAAGCTTTGATGATCATTGTTTAATTCGTGAGTTCCACAATAGAAGTCTATGCAATTTAGTAAAGCTTTGATGAGCATTGTTTAATTCTTGAATTCCACAATAGAAGTACTCTATGCAATTTAGCAAAGCTTTGATGAGCATTGTTTAATTCTTGAGGCCCACAATAGAAGAGTGTGCAATTTAGTAAAGCGTTGATGAGCATAGTTTAATTCTTGAATTCCATAATAGAACTAGTCCTTGCAATTTAGCAAAGATTTGATGAGCATTGTTTAATTCTTGAGTTCTACAATAGATGTCTAAGCAATTTAGCAAAGCGTTGATGAGTATTGTTTAATTCTTGTGTTCCACAATAGAAGTCGATACAATTTAGCAAAGCTTTCATGAGCATTGCTTAATTCTTGAGTTCCACAATAGAAGTAATCTATGAAATTTACCAAAGCTTTGATGAGCATTGTTTAATTCTTGGGTTCCACAATAGAAGTCTATGCAATTTAGCAAAGGTTTGATGAGTGTTGTTTAATTCTTGATTTCCACAATAGAAGTCTATGCAAGTTAGCAAAGTTTAGATGAGCATTGTTAATTCATGAGTTCCATACTAGAAGTAGTCTATGCAATTTAGCAAAGCTTTGATGAGCATTGTTTAATTCTTGAGTTCTACAGTAGAAGTGTACGCAATTTAGCAAAGCTTTGATGAGTATTGTTTAATTCTGAAGTTCCACAATAGAAGTCGATGCAATTTAGCAAGGCTTGGATGAGCATTGCTTATTTCTCGAGTTCCACAATAGAAGTGATCTATGAAATTTGCCAAAGCTTTAATTAGCATTGTTTAATTCTTGAGTTCCACAATTGAAGTCTATGTAATTTAACAAAACTTTGATGAGCACTGTTTAATTATTGAATTCCACAATAGAAGTCTACGCAATTAAGCAAAGCAATGATAAGCACTGTTTAATTCTTGAGTTCCACAATAGAAGTATTCTATGTAATTTAGCAATGCTTTGATGAGCATTGTTTAATTCTTGAGTTCCACAATAGAAGTCTATGGAATTTAAGCACAGGTTTGATGATCATTGTTTAATTCTTGATTTCCACAAATGAAGAGTATGCAATTTAGCAAAGCTTTGCTGAGCATTGTTTAATTCTTGAATTCCATAATAGAAGTAGTCTATGCGATTTAGCAAAGATTTGATAAGTATTATTTAATTCTTGTGTTCCACAATAGAAGTCGATATACAATTTAGCAAAGCTTTGATGAGCATTGCTTAATTCTTGATTTCCATAATAGAAGTAATCTATGAAATTTGCCAAAGCTTTGCTGAGCATTGTTTAATTCTTGGGTTCGACAATAGAAGTCTATGCAATTAAGCAAAGCTTTGATAAGTGTTGTTTAATTCTTGATTTCCACAATAGAAGTCTATGCATGTTAGCAAAGTTTTGATGAGCATTGTCTAATTCCTGAGTTCCATACTAGAAGTAGTCTATGTAATTTCGCAAAGCTTTGATGAGCATTGTTTAATTCTTGAGCTCTACAGTAGAAGTCTATGCAATTTAGCAAAGCTTTGATGAGTATTGTTTAATTCTAGAGTTCCACAATAGAAGTCGATGCAATTTAGAAAAGCCTGGATGAGCATTGCTTAATTCTTGAGTTCGAAAATAGAAGTGATCTATGAAATTTACCAAAGCTTTAATGAGCATTGTTTAATTCTTGAGTTACACAATTGAAGTCTATGCAATTTAGCAAAACTTTAATGAGCACTGTATAATTCTTGAATTCCACAATTGAAGTCTACACAATTTAGCAAAGCTTTGATAAGCACCGTTTAATTCTTGAGTTCCACAATAGAAGTATTCTATGCAATTTAGCAAAGCGTTGATGAGCTTTGTTTAATTGTTCAGTTCCACAATAGAAGTCTATGCAATTTAAGCAAAGCTTTGATGATCATTGTTTAATTCGTGAGTTCCACAATACAAGTCTATGCAATTTAGTAAAGCTTTGATGAGCATTGTTTAATTCTTGAATTCCACAATAGAAGTACTCTATGCAATTTAGCAAAGCTTTGATGAGCATTGTTTAATTCTTGAGGCCCACAATAGAAGAGTGTGCAATTTAGTAAAGCGTTGATGAGCATAGTTTAATTCTTGAATTCCATAATAGAACTAGTCCTTGCAATTTAGCAAAGATTTGATGAGCATTGTTTAATTCTTGAGTTCTACAATAGATGTCTAAGCAATTTAGCAAAGCGTTGATGAGTATTGTTTAATTCTTGTGTTCCACAATAGAAGTCGATACAATTTAGCAAAGCTTTCATGAGCATTGCTTAATTCTTGAGTTCCACAATAGAAGTAATCTATGAAATTTACCAAAGCTTTGATGAGCATTGTTTAATTCTTGGGTTCCACAATAGAAGTCTATGCAATTTAGCAAAGGTTTGATGAGTGTTGTTTAATTCTTGATTTCCACAATAGAAGTCTATGCAAGTTAGCAAAGTTTAGATGAGCATTGTTAATTCATGAGTTCCATACTAGAAGTAGTCTATGCAATTTAGCAAAGCTTTGATGAGCATTGTTTAATTCTTGAGTTCTACAGTAGAAGTGTACGCAATTTAGCAAAGCTTTGATGAGTATTGTTTAATTCTAAAGTTCCACAATAGAAGTCGATGCAATTTAGCAAGGCTTGGATGAGCATTGCTTAATTCTCGAGTTCCACAATAGAAGTGATCTATGAAATTTGCCAAAGCTTTAATTAGCATTGTTTAATTCTTGAGTTCCACAATTGAAGTCTATGTAATTTAACAAAACTTTGATGAGCACTGTTTAATTATTGAATTCCACAATAGAAGTCTACGCAATTAAGCAAAGCAATGATAAGCACTGTTTAATTCTTGAGTTCCACAATAGAAGTATTCTATGTAATTTAGCAATGCTTTGATGAGCATTGTTTAATTCTTGAGTTCCACAATAGAAGTCTATGCAATTTAAGCACAGGTTTGATGATCATTGTTTAATTCTTGATTTCCACAAATGAAGAGTATGCAATTTAGCAAAGCTTTGCTGAGCATTGTTTAATTCTTGAATTCCATAATAGAAGTAGTCTATGCGATTTAGCAAAGATTTGATAAGTATTATTTAATTCTTGTGTTCCACAATAGAAGTCGATATACAATTTAGCAAAGCTTTGATGAGCATTGCTTAATTCTTGATTTCCATAATAGAAGTAATCTATGAAATTTGCCAAAGCTTTGCTGAGCATTGTTTAATTCTTGGGTTCGACAATAGAAGTCTATGCAATTAAGCAAAGCTTTGATAAGTGTTGTTTAATTCTTGATTTCCACAATAGAAGTCTATGCAAGTTAGCAAAGTCTTGATGAGCATTGTCTAATTCCTGAGTTCCATACTAGAAGTAGTCTATGTAATTTCGCAAAGCTTTGGTGAGCATTGTTTAATTCTTGAGCTACAGTAGAAGTCTATGCAATTTAGCAAAGCTTTGATGAGTATTGTTTAATTCCAGAGTTCCACAATAGAAGTCGATGCAATTTAGAAAAGCCTGGATGAGCATTGCTTAATTCTTGAGTTCGAAAATAGAAGTGATCTATGAAATTTACCAAAGCTTTAATGAGCATTGTTTAATTCTTGAGTTACACAATTGAAGTCTATGCAATTTAGCAAAACTTTAATGAGCACTGTATAATTCTTGAATTCCACAATTGAAGTCTACACAATTTAGCAAAGCTTTGATAAGCACCGTTTAATTCTTGAGTTCCACAATAGAAGTATTCTATGCAATTTAACAAAGCGTTGATGAGCTTTGTTTAATTGTTCAGTTCCACAATAGAAGTCTATGCAATTTAAGCAAAGCTTTGATGATCATTGTTTAATTCGTGAGTTCCACAATAGAAGTCTATGCAATTTAGTAAAGCTTTGATGAGCATTGTTTAATTCTTGAATTCCACAATAGAAGTACTCTATGCAATTTAGCAAAGCTTTGATGAGCATTGTTTAATTCTTGAGGCCCACAATAGAAGAGTGTGCAATTTAGTAAAGCGTTGATGAGCATAGTTTAATTCTTGAATTCCATAATAGAACTAGTCCTTGCAATTTAGCAAAGATTTGATGAGCATTGTTTAATTCTTGAGTTCTACAATAGATGTCTAAGCAATTTAGCAAAGCGTTGATGAGTATTGTTTAATTCTTGTGTTCCACAATAGAAGTCGATACAATTTAGCAAAGCTTTCATGAGCATTGCTTAATTCTTGAGTTCCACAATAGAAGTAATCTATGAAATTTACCAAAGCTTTGATGAGCATTGTTTAATTCTTGGGTTCCACAATAGAAGTCTATGCAATTTAGCAAAGGTTTGATGAGTGTTGTTTAATTCTTGATTTCCACAATAGAAGTCTATGCAAGTTAGCAAAGTTTAGATGAGCATTGTTAATTCATGAGTTCCATACTAGAAGTAGTCTATGCAATTTAGCAAAGCTTTGATGAGCATTGTTTAATTCTTGAGTTCTACAGTAGAAGTGTACGCAATTTAGCAAAGCTTTGATGAGTATTGTTTAATTCTGAAGTTCCACAATAGAAGTCGATGCAATTTAGCAAGGCTTGGATGAGCATTGCTTATTTCTCGAGTTCCACAATAGAAGTGATCTATGAAATTTGCCAAAGCTTTAATTAGCATTGTTTAATTCTTGAGTTCCACAATTGAAGTCTATGTAATTTAACAAAACTTTGATGAGCACTGTTTAATTATTGAATTCCACAATAGAAGTCTACGCAATTAAGCAAAGCAATGATAAGCACTGTTTAATTCTTGAGTTCCACAATAGAAGTATTCTATGTAATTTAGCAATGCTTTGATGAGCATTGTTTAATTCTTGAGTTCCACAATAGAAGTCTATGCAATTTAAGCACAGGTTTGATGATCATTGTTTAATTCTTGATTTCCACAAATGAAGAGTATGCAATTTAGCAAAGCTTTGCTGAGCATTGTTTAATTCTTGAATTCCATAATAGAAGTAGTCTATGCGATTTAGCAAAGATTTGATAAGTATTATTTAATTCTTGTGTTCCACAATAGAAGTCGATATACAATTTAGCAAAGCTTTGATGAGCATTGCTTAATTCTTGATTTCCATAATAGAAGTAATCTATGAAATTTGCCAAAGCTTTGCTGAGCATTGTTTAATTCTTGGGTTCGACAATAGAAGTCTATGCAATTAAGCAAAGCTTTGATAAGTGTTGTTTAATTCTTGATTTCCACAATAGAAGTCTATGCATGTTAGCAAAGTTTTGATGAGCATTGTCTAATTCCTGAGTTCCATACTAGAAGTAGTCTATGTAATTTCGCAAAGCTTTGATGAGCATTGTTTAATTCTTGAGCTCTACAGTAGAAGTCTATGCAATTTAGCAAAGCTTTGATGAGTATTGTTTAATTCTAGAGTTCCACAATAGAAGTCGATGCAATTTAGAAAAGCCTGGATGAGCATTGCTTAATTCTTGAGTTCGAAAATAGAAGTGATCTATGAAATTTACCAAAGCTTTAATGAGCATTGTTTAATTCTTGAGTTACACAATTGAAGTCTATGCAATTTAGCAAAACTTTAATGAGCACTGTATAATTCTTGAATTCCACAATTGAAGTCTACACAATTTAGCAAAGCTTTGATAAGCACCGTTTAATTCTTGAGTTCCACAATAGAAGTATTCTATGCAATTTAGCAAAGCGTTGATGAGCTTTGTTTAATTGTTCAGTTCCACAATAGAAGTCTATGCAATTTAAGCAAAGCTTTGATGATCATTGTTTAATTCGTGAGTTCCACAATAGAAGTCTATGCAATTTAGTAAAGCTTTGATGAGCATTGTTTAATTCTTGAATTCCACAATAGAAGTACTCTATGCAATTTAGCAAAGCTTTGATGAGCATTGTTTAATTCTTGAGGCCCACAATAGAAGAGTGTGCAATTTAGTAAAGCGTTGATGAGCATAGTTTAATTCTTGAATTCCATAATAGAACTAGTCCTTGCAATTTAGCAAAGATTTGATGAGCATTGTTTAATTCTTGAGTTCTACAATAGATGTCTAAGCAATTTAGCAAAGCGTTGATGAGTATTGTTTAATTCTTGTGTTCCACAATAGAAGTCGATACAATTTAGCAAAGCTTTCATGAGCATTGCTTAATTCTTGAGTTCCACAATAGAAGTAATCTATGAAATTTACCAAAGCTTTGATGAGCATTGTTTAATTCTTGGGTTCCACAATAGAAGTCTATGCAATTTAGCAAAGGTTTGATGAGTGTTGTTTAATTCTTGATTTCCACAATAGAAGTCTATGCAAGTTAGCAAAGTTTAGATGAGCATTGTTAATTCATGAGTTCCATACTAGAAGTAGTCTATGCAATTTAGCAAAGCTTTGATGAGCATTGTTTAATTCTTGAGTTCTACAGTAGAAGTGTACGCAATTTAGCAAAGCTTTGATGAGTATTGTTTAATTCTAAAGTTCCACAATAGAAGTCGATGCAATTTAGCAAGGCTTGGATGAGCATTGCTTAATTCTCGAGTTCCACAATAGAAGTGATCTATGAAATTTGCCAAAGCTTTAATTAGCATTGTTTAATTCTTGAGTTCCACAATTGAAGTCTATGTAATTTAACAAAACTTTGATGAGCACTGTTTAATTATTGAATTCCACAATAGAAGTCTACGCAATTAAGCAAAGCAATGATAAGCACTGTTTAATTCTTGAGTTCCACAATAGAAGTATTCTATGTAATTTAGCAATGCTTTGATGAGCATTGTTTAATTCTTGAGTTCCACAATAGAAGTCTATGCAATTTAAGCACAGGTTTGATGATCATTGTTTAATTCTTGATTTCCACAAATGAAGAGTATGCAATTTAGCAAAGCTTTGCTGAGCATTGTTTAATTCTTGAATTCCATAATAGAAGTAGTCTATGCGATTTAGCAAAGATTTGATAAGTATTATTTAATTCTTGTGTTCCACAATAGAAGTCGATATACAATTTAGCAAAGCTTTGATGAGCATTGCTTAATTCTTGATTTCCATAATAGAAGTAATCTATGAAATTTGCCAAAGCTTTGCTGAGCATTGTTTAATTCTTGGTTTCGACAATAGAAGTCTATGCAATTAAGCAAAGCTTTGATAAGTGTTGTTTAATTCTTGATTTCCACAATAGAAGTCTATGCAAGTTAGCAAAGTCTTGATGAGCATTGTCTAATTCCTGAGTTCCATACTAGAAGTATTCTATGTAATTTCGCAAAGCTTTGGTGAGCATTGTTTAATTCTTGAGCTACAGTAGAAGTCTATGCAATTTAGCAAAGCTTTGATGAGTATTGTTTAATTCCAGAGTTCCACAATAGAAGTCGATGCAATTTAGAAAAGCCTGGATGAGCATTGCTTAATTCTTGAGTTCGAAAATAGAAGTGATCTATGAAATTTACCAAAGCTTTAATGAGCATTGTTTAATTCTTGAGTTACACAATTGAAGTCTATGCAATTTAGCAAAACTTTAATGAGCACTGTATAATTTTTGAATTCCACAATTGAAGTCTACACAATTTAGCAAAGCTTTGATAAGCACCGTTTAATTCTTGAGTTCCACAATAGAAGTATTCTATGCAATTTAACAAAGCGTTGATGAGCTTTGTTTAATTGTTCAGTTCCACAATAGAAGTCTATGCAATTTAAGCAAAGCTTTGATGATCATTGTTTAATTCGTGAGTTCCACAATAGAAGTCTATGCAATTTAGTAAAGCTTTGATGAGCATTGTTTAATTCTTGAATTCCACAATAGAAGTACTCTATGCAATTTAGCAAAGCTTTGATGAGCATTGTTTAATTCTTGAGGCCCACAATAGAAGAGTGTGCAATTTAGTAAAGCGTTGATGAGCATAGTTTAATTCTTGAATTCCATAATAGAACTAGTCCTTGCAATTTAGCAAAGATTTGATGAGCATTGTTTAATTCTTGAGTTCTACAATAGATGTCTAAGCAATTTAGCAAAGCGTTGATGAGTATTGTTTAATTCTTGTGTTCCACAATAGAAGTCGATACAATTTAGCAAAGCTTTCATGAGCATTGCTTAATTCTTGAGTTCCACAATAGAAGTAATCTATGAAATTTACCAAAGCTTTGATGAGCATTGTTTAATTCTTGGGTTCCACAATAGAAGTCTATGCAATTTAGCAAAGGTTTGATGAGTGTTGTTTAATTCTTGATTTCCACAATAGAAGTCTATGCAAGTTAGCAAAGTTTAGATGAGCATTGTTAATTCATGAGTTCCATACTAGAAGTAGTCTATGCAATTTAGCAAAGCTTTGATGAGCATTGTTTAATTCTTGAGTTCTACAGTAGAAGTGTACGCAATTTAGCAAAGCTTTGATGAGTATTGTTTAATTCTGAAGTTCCACAATAGAAGTCGATGCAATTTAGCAAGGCTTGGATGAGCATTGCTTATTTCTCGAGTTCCACAATAAAAGTGATCTATGAAATTTGCCAAAGCTTTAATTAGCATTGTTTAATTCTTGAGTTCCACAATTGAAGTCTATGTAATTTAACAAAACTTTGATGAGCACTGTTTAATTATTGAATTCCACAATAGAAGTCTACGCAATTAAGCAAAGCAATGATAAGCACTGTTTAATTCTTGAGTTCCACAATAGAAGTATTCTATGTAATTTAGCAATGCTTTGATGAGCATTGTTTAATTCTTGAGTTCCATAATAGAAGTCTATGCAATTTAAGCACAGGTTTGATGATCATTGTTTAATTCTTGATTTCCACAAATGAAGAGTATGCAATTTAGCAAAGCTTTGCTGAGCATTGTTTAATTCTTGAATTCCATAATAGAAGTAGTCTATGCGATTTAGCAAAGATTTGATAAGTATTATTTAATTCTTGTGTTCCACAATAGAAGTCGATATACAATTTAGCAAAGCTTTGATGAGCATTGCTTAATTCTTGATTTCCATAATAGAAGTAATCTATGAAATTTGCCAAAGCTTTGCTGAGCATTGTTTAATTCTTGGGTTCGACAATAGAAGTCTATGCAATTAAGCAAAGCTTTGATAAGTGTTGTTTAATTCTTGATTTCCACAATAGAAGTCTATGCAAGTTAGCAAAGTTTTGATGAGCATTGTCTAATTCCTGAGTTCCATACTAGAAGTAGTCTATGTAATTTCGCAAAGCTTTGATGAGCATTGTTTAATTCTTGAGCTCTACAGTAGAAGTCTATGCAATTTAGCAAAGCTTTGATGAGTATTGTTTAATTCTAGAGTTCCACAATAGAAGTCGATGCAATTTAGAAAAGCCTGGATGAGCATTGCTTAATTCTTGAGTTCGAAAATAGAAGTGATCTATGAAATTTACCAAAGCTTTAATGAGCATTGTTTAATTCTTGAGTTACACAATTGAAGTCTATGCAATTTAGCAAAACTTTAATGAGCACTGTATAATTCTTGAATTCCACAATTGAAGTCTACACAATTTAGCAAAGCTTTGATAAGCACCGTTTAATTCTTGAGTTCCACAATAGAAGTATTCTATGCAATTTAGCAAAGCGTTGATGAGCTTTGTTTAATTGTTCAGTTCCACAATAGAAGTCTATGCAATTTAAGCAAAGCTTTGATGATCATTGTTTAATTCGTGAGTTCCACAATAGAAGTCTATGCAATTTAGTAAAGCTTTGATGAGCATTGTTTAATTCTTGAATTCCACAATAGAAGTACTCTATGCAATTTAGCAAAGCTTTGATGAGCATTGTTTAATTCTTGAGGCCCACAATAGAAGAGTGTGCAATTTAGTAAAGCGTTGATGAGCATAGTTTAATTCTTGAATTCCATAATAGAACTAGTCCTTGCAATTTAGCAAAGATTTGATGAGCATTGTTTAATTCTTGAGTTCTACAATAGATGTCTAAGCAATTTAGCAAAGCGTTGATGAGTATTGTTTAATTCTTGTGTTCCACAATAGAAGTCGATACAATTTAGCAAAGCTTTCATGAGCATTGCTTAATTCTTGAGTTCCACAATATAAGTAATCTATGAAATTTACCAAAGCTTTGATGAGCATTGTTTAATTCTTGGGTTCCACAATAGAAGTCTATGCAATTTAGCAAAGGTTTGATGAGTGTTGTTTAATTCTTGATTTCCACAATAGAAGTCTATGCAAGTTAGCAAAGTTTAGATGAGCATTGTTAATTCATGAGTTCCATACTAGAAGTAGTCTATGCAATTTAGCAAAGCTTTGATGAGCATTGTTTAATTCTTGAGTTCTACAGTAGAAGTGTACGCAATTTAGCAAAGCTTTGATGAGTATTGTTTAATTCTAAAGTTCCACAATAGAAGTCGATGCAATTTAGCAAGGCTTGGATGAGCATTGCTTAATTCTCGAGTTCCACAATAGAAGTGATCTATGAAATTTGCCAAAGCTTTAATTAGCATTGTTTAATTCTTGAGTTCCACAATTGAAGTCTATGTAATTTAACAAAACTTTGATGAGCACTGTTTAATTATTGAATTCCACAATAGAAGTCTACGCAATTAAGCAAAGCAATGATAAGCACTGTTTAATTCTTGAGTTCCACAATAGAAGTATTCTATGTAATTTAGCAATGCTTTGATGAGCATTGTTTAATTCTTGAGTTCCACAATAGAAGTCTATGCAATTTAAGCACAGGTTTGATGATCATTGTTTAATTCTTGATTTCCACAAATGAAGAGTATGCAATTTAGCAAAGCTTTGCTGAGCATTGTTTAATTCTTGAATTCCATAATAGAAGTAGTCTATGCGATTTAGCAAAGATTTGATAAGTATTATTTAATTCTTGTGTTCCACAATAGAAGTCGATATACAATTTAGCAAAGCTTTGATGAGCATTGCTTAATTCTTGATTTCCATAATAGAAGTAATCTATGAAATTTGCCAAAGCTTTGCTGAGCATTGTTTAATTCTTGGGTTCGACAATAGAAGTCTATGCAATTAAGCAAAGCTTTGATAAGTGTTGTTTAATTCTTGATTTCCACAATAGAAGTCTATGCAAGTTAGCAAAGTTTTGATGAGCATTGTCTAATTCCTGAGTTCCATACTAGAAGTAGTCTATGTAATTTCGCAAAGCTTTGATGAGCATTGTTTAATTCTTGAGCTCTACAGTAGAAGTCTATGCAATTTAGCAAAGCTTTGATGAGTATTGTTTAATTCTAGAGTTCCACAATAGAAGTCGATGCAATTTAGAAAAGCCTGGATGAGCATTGCTTAATTCTTGAGTTCGAAAATAGAAGTGATCTATGAAATTTACCAAAGCTTTAATGAGCATTGTTTAATTCTTGAGTTACACAATTGAAGTCTATGCAATTTAGCAAAACTTTAATGAGCACTGTATAATTCTTGAATTCCACAATTGAAGTCTACACAATTTAGCAAAGCTTTGATAAGCACCGTTTAATTCTTGAGTTCCACAGTAGAAGTATTCTATGCAATTTAGCAAAGCGTTGATGAGCTTTGTTTAATTGTTCAGTTCCACAATAGAAGTCTATGCAATTTAAGCAAAGCTTTGATGATCATTGTTTAATTCGTGAGTTCCACAATAGAAGTCTATGCAATTTAGTAAAGCTTTGATGAGCATTGTTTAATTCTTGAATTCCACAATAGAAGTACTCTATGCAATTTAGCAAAGCTTTGATGAGCATTGTTTAATTCTTGAGGCCCACAATAGAAGAGTGTGCAATTTAGTAAAGCATTGATGAGCATAGTTTAATTCTTGAATTCCATAATAGAACTAGTCCTTGCAATTTAGCAAAGATTTGATGAGCATTGTTTAATTCTTGAGTTCTACAATAGATGTCTAAGCAATTTAGCAAAGCGTTGATGAGTATTGTTTAATTCTTGTGTTCCACAATAGAAGTCGATACAATTTAGCAAAGCTTTCATGAGCATTGCTTAATTCTTGAGTTCCACAATAGAAGTAATGTATGAAATTTACCAAAGCTTTGATGAGCATTGTTTAATTCTTGGGTTCCACAATAGAAGTCTATGCAATTTAGCAAAGGTTTGATGAGTGTTGTTTAATTCTTGATTTCCACAATAGAAGTCTATGCAAGTTAGCAAAGTTTAGATGAGCATTGTTAATTCATGAGTTCCATACTAGAAGTAGTCTATGCAATTTAGCAAAGCTTTGATGAGCATTGTTTAATTCTTGAGTTCTACAGTAGAAGTGTACGCAATTTAGCAAAGCTTTGATGAGTATTGTTTAATTCTAAAGTTCCACAATAGAAGTCGATGCAATTTAGCAAGGCTTGGATGAGCATTGCTTAATTCTCGAGTTCCACAATAGAAGTGATCTATGAAATTTGCCAAAGCTTTAATTAGCATTGTTTAATTCTTGAGTTCCACAATTGAAGTCTATGTAATTTAACAAAACTTTGATGAGCACTGTTTAATTATTGAATTCCACAATAGAAGTCTACGCAATTAAGCAAAGCAATGATAAGCACTGTTTAATTCTTGAGTTCCACAATAGAAGTATTCTATGTAATTTAGCAATGCTTTGATGAGCATTGTTTAATTCTTGAGTTCCACAATAGAAGTCTATGCAATTTAAGCACAGGTTTGATGATCATTGTTTAATTCTTGATTTCCACAAATGAAGAGTATGCAATTTAGCAAAGCTTTGCTGAGCATTGTTTAATTCTTGAATTCCATAATAGAAGTAGTCTATGCGATTTAGCAAAGATTTGATAAGTATTATTTAATTCTTGTGTTCCACAATAGAAGTCGATATACAATTTAGCAAAGCTTTGATGAGCATTGCTTAATTCTTGATTTCCATAATAGAAGTAATCTATGAAATTTGCCAAAGCTTTGCTGAGCATTGTTTAATTCTTGGGTTCGACAATAGAAGTCTATGCAATTAAGCAAAGCTTTGATAAGTGTTGTTTAATTCTTGATTTCCACAATAGAAGTCTATGCAAGTTAGCAAAGTTTTGATGAGCATTGTCTAATTCCTGAGTTCCATACTAGAAGTAGTCTATGTAATTTCGCAAAGCTTTGATGAGCATTGTTTAATTCTTGAGCTCTACAGTAGAAGTCTATGCAATTTAGCAAAGCTTTGATGAGTATTGTTTAATTCTAGAGTTCCACAATAGAAGTCGATGCAATTTAGAAAAGCCTGGATGAGCATTGCTTAATTCTTGAGTTCGAAAATAGAAGTGATCTATGAAATTTACCAAAGCTTTAATGAGCATTGTTTAATTCTTGAGTTACACAATTGAAGTCTATGCAATTTAGCAAAACTTTAATGAGCACTGTATAATTCTTGAATACCACAATTGAAGTCTACACAATTTAGCAAAGCTTTGATAAGCACCGTTTAATTCTTGAGTTCCACAATAGAAGTATTCTATGCAATTTAGCAAAGCGTTGATGAGCTTTGTTTAATTGTTCAGTTCCACAATAGAAGTCTATGCAATTTAAGCAAAGCTTTGATGATCATTGTTTAATTCGTGAGTTCCACAATAGAAGTCTATGCAATTTAGTAAAGCTTTGATGAGCATTGTTTAATTCTTGAATTCCACAATAGAAGTACTCTATGCAATTTAGCAAAGCTTTGATGAGCATTGTTTAATTCTTGAGGCCCACAATAGAAGAGTGTGCAATTTAGTAAAGCGTTGATGAGCATAGTTTAATTCTTGAATTCCATAATAGAACTAGTCCTTGCAATTTAGCAAAGATTTGATGAGCATTGTTTAATTCTTGAGTTCTACAATAGATGTCTAAGCAATTTAGCAAAGCGTTGATGAGTATTGTTTAATTCTTGTGTTCCACAATAGAAGTCGATACAATTTAGCAAAGCTTTCATGAGCATTGCTTAATTCTTGAGTTCCACAATATAAGTAATCTATGAAATTTACCAAAGCTTTGATGAGCATTGTTTAATTCTTGGGTTCCACAATAGAAGTCTATGCAATTTAGCAAAGGTTTGATGAGTGTTGTTTAATTCTTGATTTCCACAATAGAAGTCTATGCAAGTTAGCAAAGTTTAGATGAGCATTGTTAATTCATGAGTTCCATACTAGAAGTAGTCTATGCAATTTAGCAAAGCTTTGATGAGCATTGTTTAATTCTTGAGTTCTACAGTAGAAGTGTACGCAATTTAGCAAAGCTTTGATGAGTATTGTTTAATTCTAAAGTTCCACAATAGAAGTCGATGCAATTTAGCAAGGCTTGGATGAGCATTGCTTAATTCTCGAGTTCCACAATAGAAGTGATCTATGAAATTTGCCAAAGCTTTAATTAGCATTGTTTAATTCTTGAGTTCCACAATTGAAGTCTATGTAATTTAACAAAACTTTGATGAGCACTGTTTAATTATTGAATTCCACAATAGAAGTCTACGCAATTAAGCAAAGCAATGATAAGCACTGTTTAATTCTTGAGTTCCACAATAGAAGTATTCTATGTAATTTAGCAATGCTTTGATGAGCATTGTTTAATTCTTGAGTTCCACAATAGAAGTCTATGCAATTTAAGCACAGGTTTGATGATCATTGTTTAATTCTTGATTTCCACAAATGAAGAGTATGCAATTTAGCAAAGCTTTGCTGAGCATTGTTTAATTCTTGAATTCCATAATAGAAGTAGTCTATGCGATTTAGCAAAGATTTGATAAGTATTATTTAATTCTTGTGTTCCACAATAGAAGTCGATATACAATTTAGCAAAGCTTTGATGAGCATTGCTTAATTCTTGATTTCCATAATAGAAGTAATCTATGAAATTTGCCAAAGCTTTGCTGAGCATTGTTTAATTCTTGGGTTCGACAATAGAAGTCTATGCAATTAAGCAAAGCTTTGATAAGTGTTGTTTAATTCTTGATTTCCACAATAGAAGTCTATGCAAGTTAGCAAAGTTTTGATGAGCATTGTCTAATTCCTGAGTTCCATACTAGAAGTAGTCTATGTAATTTCGCAAAGCTTTGATGAGCATTGTTTAATTCTTGAGCTCTACAGTAGAAGTCTATGCAATTTAGCAAAGCTTTGATGAGTATTGTTTAATTCTAGAGTTCCACAATAGAAGTCGATGCAATTTAGAAAAGCCTGGATGAGCATTGCTTAATTCTTGAGTTCGAAAATAGAAGTGATCTATGAAATTTACCAAAGCTTTAATGAGCATTGTTTAATTCTTGAGTTACACAATTGAAGTCTATGCAATTTAGCAAAACTTTAATGAGCACTGTATAATTCTTGAATTCCACAATTGAAGTCTACACAATTTAGCAAAGCTTTGATAAGCACCGTTTAATTCTTGAGTTCCACAGTAGAAGTATTCTATGCAATTTAGCAAAGCGTTGATGAGCTTTGTTTAATTGTTCAGTTCCACAATAGAAGTCTATGCAATTTAAGCAAAGCTTTGATGATCATTGTTTAATTCGTGAGTTCCACAATAGAAGTCTATGCAATTTAGTAAAGCTTTGATGAGCATTGTTTAATTCTTGAATTCCACAATAGAAGTACTCTATGCAATTTAGCAAAGCTTTGATGAGCATTGTTTAATTCTTGAGGCCCACAATAGAAGAGTGTGCAATTTAGTAAAGCATTGATGAGCATAGTTTAATTCTTGAATTCCATAATAGAACTAGTCCTTGCAATTTAGCAAAGATTTGATGAGCATTGTTTAATTCTTGAGTTCTACAATAGATGTCTAAGCAATTTAGCAAAGCGTTGATGAGTATTGTTTAATTCTTGTGTTCCACAATAGAAGTCGATACAATTTAGCAAAGCTTTCATGAGCATTGCTTAATTCTTGAGTTCCACAATAGAAGTAATCTATGAAATTTACCAAAGCTTTGATGAGCATTGTTTAATTCTTGGGTTCCACAATAGAAGTCTATGCAATTTAGCAAAGGTTTGATGAGTGTTGTTTAATTCTTGATTTCCACAATAGAAGTCTATGCAAGTTAGCAAAGTTTAGATGAGCATTGTTAATTCATGAGTTCCATACTAGAAGTAGTCTATGCAATTTAGCAAAGCTTTGATGAGCATTGTTTAATTCTTGAGTTCTACAGTAGAAGTGTACGCAATTTAGCAAAGCTTTGATGAGTATTGTTTAATTCTAAAGTTCCACAATAGAAGTCGATGCAATTTAGCAAGGCTTGGATGAGCATTGCTTAATTCTCGAGTTCCACAATAGAAGTGATCTATGAAATTTGCCAAAGCTTTAATTAGCATTGTTTAATTCTTGAGTTCCACAATTGAAGTCTATGTAATTTAACAAAACTTTGATGAGCACTGTTTAATTATTGAATTCCACAATAGAAGTCTACGCAATTAAGCAAAGCAATGATAAGCACTGTTTAATTCTTGAGTTCCACAATAGAAGTATTCTATGTAATTTAGCAATGCTTTGATGAGCATTGTTTAATTCTTGAGTTCCACAATAGAAGTCTATGCAATTTAAGCACAGGTTTGATGATCATTGTTTAATTCTTGATTTCCACAAATGAAGAGTATGCAATTTAGCAAAGCTTTGCTGAGCATTGTTTAATTCTTGAATTCCATAATAGAAGTAGTCTATGCGATTTAGCAAAGATTTGATAAGTATTATTTAATTCTTGTGTTCCACAATAGAAGTCGATATACAATTTAGCAAAGCTTTGATGAGCATTGCTTAATTCTTGATTTCCATAATAGAAGTAATCTATGAAATTTGCCAAAGCTTTGCTGAGCATTGTTTAATTCTTGGGTTCGACAATAGAAGTCTATGCAATTAAGCAAAGCTTTGATAAGTGTTGTTTAATTCTTGATTTCCACAATAGAAGTCTATGCAAGTTAGCAAAGTTTTGATGAGCATTGTCTAATTCCTGAGTTCCATACTAGAAGTAGTCTATGTAATTTCGCAAAGCTTTGATGAGCATTGTTTAATTCTTGAGCTCTACAGTAGAAGTCTATGCAATTTAGCAAAGCTTTGATGAGTATTGTTTAATTCTAGAGTTCCACAATAGAAGTCGATGCAATTTAGAAAAGCCTGGATGAGCATTGCTTAATTCTTGAGTTCGAAAATAGAAGTGATCTATGAAATTTACCAAAGCTTTAATGAGCATTGTTTAATTCTTGAGTTACACAATTGAAGTCTATGCAATTTAGCAAAACTTTAATGAGCACTGTATAATTCTTGAATTCCACAATTGAAGTCTACACAATTTAGCAAAGCTTTGATAAGCACCGTTTAATTCTTGAGTTCCACAATAGAAGTATTCTATGCAATTTAGCAAAGCGTTGATGAGCTTTGTTTAATTGTTCAGTTCCACAATAGAAGTCTATGCAATTTAAGCAAAGCTTTGATGATCATTGTTTAATTCGTGAGTTCCACAATAGAAGTCTATGCAATTTAGTAAAGCTTTGATGAGCATTGTTTAATTCTTGAATTCCACAATAGAAGTACTCTATGCAATTTAGCAAAGCTTTGATGAGCATTGTTTAATTCTTGAGGCCCACAATAGAAGAGTGTGCAATTTAGTAAAGCGTTGATGAGCATAGTTTAATTCTTGAATTCCATAATAGAACTAGTCCTTGCAATTTAGCAAAGATTTGATGAGCATTGTTTAATTCTTGAGTTCTACAATAGATGTCTAAGCAATTTAGCAAAGCGTTGATGAGTATTGTTTAATTCTTGTGTTCCACAATAGAAGTCGATACAATTTAGCAAAGCTTTCATGAGCATTGCTTAATTCTTGAGTTCCACAATAGAAGTAATCTATGAAATTTACCAAAGCTTTGATGAGCATTGTTTAATTCTTGGGTTCCACAATAGAAGTCTATGCAATTTAGCAAAGGTTTGATGAGTGTTGTTTAATTCTTGATTTCCACAATAGAAGTCTATGCAAGTTAGCAAAGTTTAGATGAGCATTGTTAATTCATGAGTTCCATACTAGAAGTAGTCTATGCAATTTAGCAAAGCTTTGATGAGCATTGTTTAATTCTTGAGTTCTACAGTAGAAGTGTACGCAATTTAGCAAAGCTTTGATGAGTATTGTTTAATTCTAAAGTTCCACAATAGAAGTCGATGCAATTTAGCAAGGCTTGGATGAGCATTGCTTAATTCTCGAGTTCCACAATAGAAGTGATCTATGAAATTTGCCAAAGCTTTAATTAGCATTGTTTAATTCTTGAGTTCCACAATTGAAGTCTATGTAATTTAACAAAACTTTGATGAGCACTGTTTAATTATTGAATTCCACAATAGAAGTCTACGCAATTAAGCAAAGCAATGATAAGCACTGTTTAATTCTTGAGTTCCACAATAGAAGTATTCTATGTAATTTAGCAATGCTTTGATGAGCATTGTTTAATTCTTGAGTTCCACAATAGAAGTCTATGCAATTTAAGCACAGGTTTGATGATCATTGTTTAATTCTTGATTTCCACAAATGAAGAGTATGCAATTTAGCAAAGCTTTGCTGAGCATTGTTTAATTCTTGAATTCCATAATAGAAGTAGTCTATGCGATTTAGCAAAGATTTGATAAGTATTATTTAATTCTTGTGTTCCACAATAGAAGTCGATATACAATTTAGCAAAGCTTTGATGAGCATTGCTTAATTCTTGATTTCCATAATAGAAGTAATCTATGAAATTTGCCAAAGCTTTGCTGAGCATTGTTTAATTCTTGGGTTCGACAATAGAAGTCTATGCAATTAAGCAAAGCTTTGATAAGTGTTGTTTAATTCTTGATTTCCACAATAGAAGTCTATGCAAGTTAGCAAAGTTTTGATGAGCATTGTCTAATTCCTGAGTTCCATACTAGAAGTAGTCTATGTAATTTCGCAAAGCTTTGATGAGCATTGTTTAATTCTTGAGCTCTACAGTAGAAGTCTATGCAATTTAGCAAAGCTTTGATGAGTATTGTTTAATTCTAGAGTTCCACAATAGAAGTTGATGCAATTTAGAAAAGCCTGGATGAGCATTGCTTAATTCTTGAGTTCGAAAATAGAAGTGATCTATGAAATTTACCAAAGCTTTAATGAGCATTGTTTAATTCTTGAGTTACACAATTGAAGTCTATGCAATTTAGCAAAACTTTAATGAGCACTGTATAATTCTTGAATTCCACAATTGAAGTCTACACAATTTAGCAAAGCTTTGATAAGCACCGTTTAATTCTTGAGTTCCACAATAGAAGTATTCTATGCAATTTAGCAAAGCGTTGATGAGCTTTGTTTAATTGTTCAGTTCCACAATAGAAGTCTATGCAATTTAAGCAAAGCTTTGATGATCATTGTTTAATTCGTGAGTTCCACAATAGAAGTCTATGCAATTTAGTAAAGCTTTGATGAGCATTGTTTAATTCTTGAATTCCACAATAGAAGTACTCTATGCAATTTAGCAAAGCTTTGATGAGCATTGTTTAATTCTTGAGGCCCACAATAGAAGAGTGTGCAATTTAGTAAAGCGTTGATGAGCATAGTTTAATTCTTGAATTCCATAATAGAACTAGTCCTTGCAATTTAGCAAAGATTTGATGAGCATTGTTTAATTCTTGAGTTCTACAATAGATGTCTAAGCAATTTAGCAAAGTGTTGATGAGTATTGTTTAATTCTTGTGTTCCACAATAGAAGTCGATACAATTTAGCAAAGCTTTCATGAGCATTGCTTAATTCTTGAGTTCCACAATAGAAGTAATCTATGAAATTTACCAAAGCTTTGATGAGCATTGTTTAATTCTTGGGTTCCACAATAGAAGTCTATGCAATTTAGCAAAGGTTTGATGAGTGTTGTTTAATTCTTGATTTCCACAATAGAAGTCTATGCAAGTTAGCAAAGTTTAGATGAGCATTGTTAATTCATGAGTTCCATACTAGAAGTAGTCTATGCAATTTAGCAAAGCTTTGATGAGCATTGTTTAATTCTTGAGTTCTACAGTAGAAGTGTACGCAATTTAGCAAAGCTTTGATGAGTATTGTTTAATTCTAAAGTTCCACAATAGAAGTCGATGCAATTTAGCAAGGCTTGGATGAGCATTGCTTAATTCTCGAGTTCCACAATAGAAGTGATCTATGAAATTTGCCAAAGCTTTAATTAGCATTGTTTAATTCTTGAGTTCCACAATTGAAGTCTATGTAATTTAACAAAACTTTGATGAGCACTGTTTAATTATTGAATTCCACAATAGAAGTCTACGCAATTAAGCAAAGCAATGATAAGCACTGTTTAATTCTTGAGTTCCACAATAGAAGTATTCTATGTAATTTAGCAATGCTTTGATGAGCATTGTTTAATTCTTGAGTTCCACAATAGAAGTCTATGCAATTTAAGCACAGGTTTGATGATCATTGTTTAATTCTTGATTTCCACAAATGAAGAGTATGCAATTTAGCAAAGCTTTGCTGAGCATTGTTTAATTCTTGAATTCCATAATAGAAGTAGTCTATGCGATTTAGCAAAGATTTGATAAGTATTATTTAATTCTTGTGTTCCACAATAGAAGTCGATATACAATTTAGCAAAGCTTTGATGAGCATTGCTTAATTCTTGATTTCCATAATAGAAGTAATCTATGAAATTTGCCAAAGCTTTGCTGAGCATTGTTTAATTCTTGGGTTCGACAATAGAAGTCTATGCAATTAAGCAAAGCTTTGATAAATGTTGTTTAATTCTTGATTTCCACAATAGAAGTCTATGCAAGTTAGCAAAGTTTTGATGAGCATTGTCTAATTCCTGAGTTCCATACTAGAAGTAG
Organism: Lactuca virosa; assembly: GCF_052849685.1. Taxonomy (NCBI): domain Eukaryota; kingdom Viridiplantae; phylum Streptophyta; class Magnoliopsida; order Asterales; family Asteraceae; genus Lactuca; species Lactuca virosa. The sequence continues at coordinate 269,668,317 of NC_136432.1, read as the reverse complement.
TCTATGTAATTTCGCAAAGCTTTGATGAGCATTGTTTAATTCTTGAGCTCTACAGTAGAAGTCTATGCAATTTAGCAAAGCTTTGATGAGTATTGTTTAATTCTAGAGTTCCACAATAGAAGTCGATGCAATTTAGAAAAGCCTGGATGAGCATTGCTTAATTCTTGAGTTCGAAAATAGAAGTGATCTATGAAATTTACCAAAGCTTTAATGAGCATTGTTTAATTCTTGAGTTACACAATTGAAGTCTATGCAATTTAGCAAAACTTTAATGAGCACTGTATAATTCTTGAATTCCACAATTGAAGTCTACACAATTTAGCAAAGCTTTGATAAGCACCGTTTAATTCTTGAGTTCCACAATAGAAGTATTCTATGCAATTTAGCAAAGCGTTGATGAGCTTTGTTTAATTGTTCAGTTCCACAATAGAAGTCTATGCAATTTAAGCAAAGCTTTGATGATCATTGTTTAATTCGTGAGTTCCACAATAGAAGTCTATGCAATTTAGTAAAGCTTTGATGAGCATTGTTTAATTCTTGAATTCCACAATAGAAGTACTCTATGCAATTTAGCAAAGCTTTGATGAGCATTGTTTAATTCTTGAGGCCCACAATAGAAGAGTGTGCAATTTAGTAAAGCGTTGATGAGCATAGTTTAATTCTTGAATTCCATAATAGAACTAGTCCTTGCAATTTAGCAAAGATTTGATGAGCATTGTTTAATTCTTGAGTTCTACAATAGATGTCTAAGCAATTTAGCAAAGCGTTGATGAGTATTGTTTAATTCTTGTGTTCCACAATAGAAGTCGATACAATTTAGCAAAGCTTTCATGAGCATTGCTTAATTCTTGAGTTCCACAATAGAAGTAATCTATGAAATTTACCAAAGCTTTGATGAGCATTGTTTAATTCTTGGGTTCCACAATAGAAGTCTATGCAATTTAGCAAAGGTTTGATGAGTGTTGTTTAATTCTTGATTTCCACAATAGAAGTCTATGCAAGTTAGCAAAGTTTAGATGAGCATTGTTAATTCATGAGTTCCATACTAGAAGTAGTCTATGCAATTTAGCAAAGCTTTGATGAGCATTGTTTAATTCTTGAGTTCTACAGTAGAAGTCTACGCAATTTAGCAAAGCTTTGATGAGTATTGTTTAATTCTAAAGTTCCACAATAGAAGTCGATGCAATTTAGCAAGGCTTGGATGAGCATTGCTTAATTCTCGAGTTCCACAATAGAAGTGATCTATGAAATTTGCCAAAGCTTTAATTAGCATTGTTTAATTCTTGAGTTCCACAATTGAAGTCTATGTAATTTAACAAAACTTTGATGAGCACTGTTTAATTATTGAATTCCACAATAGAAGTCTACGCAATTAAGCAAAGCAATGATAAGCACTGTTTAATTCTTGAGTTCCACAATAGAAGTATTCTATGTAATTTAGCAATGCTTTGATGAGCATTGTTTAATTCTTGAGTTCCACAATAGAAGTCTATGCAATTTAAGCACAGGTTTGATGATCATTGTTTAATTCTTGATTTCCACAAATGAAGAGTATGCAATTTAGCAAAGCTTTGCTGAGCATTGTTTAATTCTTGAATTCCATAATAGAAGTAGTCTATGCGATTTAGCAAAGATTTGATAAGTATTATTTAATTCTTGTGTTCCACAATAGAAGTCGATATACAATTTAGCAAAGCTTTGATGAGCATTGCTTAATTCTTGATTTCCATAATAGAAGTAATCTATGAAATTTGCCAAAGCTTTGCTGAGCATTGTTTAATTCTTGGGTTCGACAATAGAAGTCTATGCAATTAAGCAAAGCTTTGATAAGTGTTGTTTAATTCTTGATTTCCACAATAGAAGTCTATGCAAGTTAGCAAAGTTTTGATGAGCATTGTCTAATTCCTGAGTTCCATACTAGAAGTAGTCTATGTAATTTCGCAAAGCTTTGATGAGCATTGTTTAATTCTTGAGCTCTACAGTAGAAGTCTATGCAATTTAGCAAAGCTTTGATGAGTATTGTTTAATTCTAGAGTTCCACAATAGAAGTCGATGCAATTTAGAAAAGCCTGGATGAGCATTGCTTAATTCTTGAGTTCGAAAATAGAAGTGATCTATGAAATTTACCAAAGCTTTAATGAGCATTGTTTAATTCTTGAGTTACACAATTGAAGTCTATGCAATTTAGCAAAACTTTAATGAGCACTGTATAATTCTTGAATTCCACAATTGAAGTCTACACAATTTAGCAAAGCTTTGATAAGCACCGTTTAATTCTTGAGTTCCACAATAGAAGTATTCTATGCAATTTAGCAAAGCGTTGATGAGCTTTGTTTAATTGTTCAGTTCCATAATAGAAGTCTATGCAATTTAAGCAAAGCTTTGATGATCATTGTTTAATTCGTGAGTTCCACAATAGAAGTCTATGCAATTTAGTAAAGCTTTGATGAGCATTGTTTAATTCTTGAATTCCACAATAGAAGTACTCTATGCAATTTAGCAAAGCTTTGATGAGCATTGTTTAATTCTTGAGGCCCACAATAGAAGAGTGTGCAATTTAGTAAAGCGTTGATGAGCATAGTTTAATTCTTGAATTCCATAATAGAACTAGTCCTTGCAATTTAGCAAAGATTTGATGAGCATTGTTTAATTCTTGAGTTCTACAATAGATGTCTAAGCAATTTAGCAAAGCGTTGATGAGTATTGTTTAATTCTTGTGTTCCACAATAGAAGTCGATACAATTTAGCAAAGCTTTCATGAGCATTGCTTAATTCTTGAGTTCCACAATAGAAGTAATCTATGAAATTTACCAAAGCTTTGATGAGCATTGTTTAATTCTTGGGTTCCACAATAGAAGTCTATGCAATTTAGCAAAGGTTTGATGAGTGTTGTTTAATTCTTGATTTCCACAATAGAAGTCTATGCAAGTTAGCAAAGTTTAGATGAGCATTGTTAATTCATGAGTTCCATACTAGAAGTAGTCTATGCAATTTAGCAAAGCTTTGATGAGCATTGTTTAATTCTTGAGTTCTACAGTAGAAGTGTACGCAATTTAGCAAAGCTTTGATGAGTATTGTTTAATTCTAAAGTTCCACAATAGAAGTCGATGCAATTTAGCAAGGCTTGGATGAGCATTGCTTAATTCTCGAGTTCCACAATAGAAGTGATCTATGAAATTTGCCAAAGCTTTAATTAGCATTGTTTAATTCTTGAGTTCCACAATTGAAGTCTATGTAATTTAACAAAACTTTGATGAGCACTGTTTAATTATTGAATTCCACAATAGAAGTCTACGCAATTAAGCAAAGCAATGATAAGCACTGTTTAATTCTTGAGTTCCACAATAGAAGTATTCTATGTAATTTAGCAATGCTTTGATGAGCATTGTTTAATTCTTGAGTTCCACAATAGAAGTCTATGCAATTTAAGCACAGGTTTGATGATCATTGTTTAATTCTTGATTTCCACAAATGAAGAGTATGCAATTTAGCAAAGCTTTGCTGAGCATTGTTTAATTCTTGAATTCCATAATAGAAGTAGTCTATGCGATTTAGCAAAGATTTGATAAGTATTATTTAATTCTTGTGTTCCACAATAGAAGTCGATATACAATTTAGCAAAGCTTTGATGAGCATTGCTTAATTCTTGATTTCCATAATAGAAGTAATCTATGAAATTTGCCAAAGCTTTGCTGAGCATTGTTTAATTCTTGGGTTCGACAATAGAAGTCTATGCAATTAAGCAAAGCTTTGATAAGTGTTGTTTAATTCTTGATTTCCACAATAGAAGTCTATGCAAGTTAGCAAAGTTTTGATGAGCATTGTCTAATTCCTGAGTTCCATACTAGAAGTAGTCTATGTAATTTCGCAAAGCTTTGATGAGCATTGTTTAATTCTTGAGCTCTACAGTAGAAGTCTATGCAATTTAGCAAAGCTTTGATGAGTATTGTTTAATTCTAGAGTTCCACAATAGAAGTCGATGCAATTTAGAAAAGCCTGGATGAGCATTGCTTAATTCTTGAGTTCGAAAATAGAAGTGATCTATGAAATTTACGAAAGCTTTAATGAGCATTGTTTAATTCTTGAGTTACACAATTGAAGTCTATGCAATTTAGCAAAACTTTAATGAGCAATGTATAATTCTTGAATTCCACAATTGAAGTCTACACAATTTAGCAAAGCTTTGATAAGCACCGTTTAATTCTTGAGTTCCACAATAGAAGTATTCTATGCAATTTAGCAAAGCGTTGATGAGCTTTGTTTAATTGTTCAGTTCCACAATAGAAGTCTATGCAATTTAAGCAAAGCTTTGATGATCATTGTTTAATTCGTGAGTTCCACAATAGAAGTCTATGCAATTTAGTAAAGCTTTGATGAGCATTGTTTAATTCTTGAATTCCACAATAGAAGTACTCTATGCAATTTAGCAAAGCTTTGATGAGCATTGTTTAATTCTTGAGGCCCACAATAGAAGAGTGTGCAATTTAGTAAAGCGTTGATGAGCATAGTTTAATTCTTGAATTCCATAATAGAACTAGTCCTTGCAATTTAGCAAAGATTTGATGAGCATTGTTTAATTCTTGAGTTCTACAATAGATGTCTAAGCAATTTAGCAAAGCGTTGATGAGTATTGTTTAATTCTTGTGTTCCACAATAGAAGTCGATACAATTTAGCAAAGCTTTCATGAGCATTGCTTAATTCTTGAGTTCCACAATAGAAGTAATCTATGAAATTTACCAAAGCTTTGATGAGCATTGTTTAATTCTTGGGTTCCACAATAGAAGTCTATGCAATTTAGCAAAGGTTTGATGAGTGTTGTTTAATTCTTGATTTCCACAATAGAAGACTATGCAAGTTAGCAAAGTTTAGATGAGCATTGTTAATTCATGAGTTCCATACTAGAAGTAGTCTATGCAATTTAGCAAAGCTTTGATGAGCATTGTTTAATTCTTGAGTTCTACAGTAGAAGTGTACGCAATTTAGCAAAGCTTTGATGAGTATTGTTTAATTCTAAAGTTCCACAATAGAAGTCGATGCAATTTAGCAAGGCTTGGATGAGCATTGCTTAATTCTCGAGTTCCACAATAGAAGTGATCTATGAAATTTGCCAAAGCTTTAATTAGCATTGTTTAATTCTTGAGTTCCACAATTGAAGTCTATGTAATTTAACAAAACTTTGATGAGCACTGTTTAATTATTGAATTCCACAATAGAAGTCTACGCAATTAAGCAAAGCAATGATAAGCACTGTTTAATTCTTGAGTTCCACAATAGAAGTATTCTATGTAATTTAGCAATGCTTTGATGAGCATTGTTTAATTCTTGAGTTCCACAATAGAAGTCTATGCAATTTAAGCACAGGTTTGATGATCATTGTTTAATTCTTGATTTCCACAAATGAAGAGTATGCAATTTAGCAAAGCTTTGCTGAGCATTGTTTAATTCTTGAATTCCATAATAGAAGTAGTCTATGCGATTTAGCAAAGATTTGATAAGTATTATTTAATTCTTGTGTTCCACAATAGAAGTCGATATACAATTTAGCAAAGCTTTGATGAGCATTGCTTAATTCTTGATTTCCATAATAGAAGTAATCTATGAAATTTGCCAAAGCTTTGCTGAGCATTGTTTAATTCTTGGGTTCGACAATAGAAGTCTATGCAATTAAGCAAAGCTTTGATAAGTGTTGTTTAATTCTTGATTTCCACAATAGAAGTCTATGCATGTTAGCAAAGTTTTGATGAGCATTGTCTAATTCCTGAGTTCCATACTAGAAGTAGTCTATGTAATTTCGCAAAGCTTTGATGAGCATTGTTTAATTCTTGAGCTCTACAGTAGAAGTCTATGCAATTTAGCAAAGCTTTGATGAGTATTGTTTAATTCTAGAGTTCCACAATAGAAGTCGATGCAATTTAGAAAAGCCTGGATGAGCATTGCTTAATTCTTGAGTTCGAAAATAGAGGTGATCTATGAAATTTACCAAAGCTTTAATGAGCATTGTTTAATTCTTGAGTTACACAATTGAAGTCTATGCAATTTAGCAAAACTTTAATGAGCACTGTATAATTCTTGAATTCCACAATTGAAGTCTACACAATTTAGCAAAGCTTTGATAAGCACCGTTTAATTCTTGAGTTCCACAATAGAAGTATTCTATGCAATTTAGCAAAGCGTTGATGAGCTTTGTTTAATTGTTCAGTTCCACAATAGAAGTCTATGCAATTTAAGCAAAGCTTTGATGATCATTGTTTAATTCGTGAGTTCCACAATAGAAGTCTATGCAATTTAGTAAAGCTTTGATGAGCATTGTTTAATTCTTGAATTCCACAATAGAAGTACTCTATGCAATTTAGCAAAGCTTTGATGAGCATTGTTTAATTCTTGAGGCCCACAATAGAAGAGTGTGCAATTTAGTAAAGCGTTGATGAGCATAGTTTAATTCTTGAATTCCATAATAGAACTAGTCCTTGCAATTTAGCAAAGATTTGATGAGCATTGTTTAATTCTTGAGTTCTACAATAGATGTCTAAGCAATTTAGCAAAGCGTTGATGAGTATTGTTTAATTCTTGTGTTCCACAATAGAAGTCGATACAATTTAGCAAAGCTTTCATGAGCATTGCTTAATTCTTGAGTTCCACAATAGAAGTAATCTATGAAATTTACCAAAGCTTTGATGAGCATTGTTTAATTCTTGGGTTCCACAATAGAAGTCTATGCAATTTAGCAAAGGTTTGATGAGTGTTGTTTAATTCTTGATTTCCACAATAGAAGTCTATGCAAGTTAGCAAAGTTTAGATGAGCATTGTTAATTCATGAGTTCCATACTAGAAGTAGTCTATGCAATTTAGCAAAGCTTTGATGAGCATTGTTTAATTCTTGAGTTCTACAGTAGAAGTGTACGCAATTTAGCAAAGCTTTGATGAGTATTGTTTAATTCTAAAGTTCCACAATAGAAGTCGATGCAATTTAGCAAGGCTTGGATGAGCATTGCTTAATTCTCGAGTTCCACAATAGAAGTGATCTATGAAATTTGCCAAAGCTTTAATTAGCATTGTTTAATTCTTGAGTTCCACAATTGAAGTCTATGTAATTTAACAAAACTTTGATGAGCACTGTTTAATTATTGAATTCCACAATAGAAGTCTACGCAATTAAGCAAAGCAATGATAAGCACTGTTTAATTCTTGAGTTCCACAATAGAAGTATTCTATGTAATTTAGCAATGCTTTGATGAGCATTGTTTAATTCTTGAGTTCCACAATAGAAGTCTATGCAATTTAAGCACAGGTTTGATGATCATTGTTTAATTCTTGATTTCCACAAATGAAGAGTATGCAATTTAGCAAAGCTTTGCTGAGCATTGTTTAATTCTTGAATTCCATAATAGAAGTAGTCTATGCGATTTAGCAAAGATTTGATAAGTATTATTTAATTCTTGTGTTCCACAATAGAAGTCGATATACAATTTAGCAAAGCTTTGATGAGCATTGCTTAATTCTTGATTTCCATAATAGAAGTAATCTATGAAATTTGCCAAAGCTTTGCTGAGCATTGTTTAATTCTTGGGTTCGACAATAGAAGTCTATGCAATTAAGCAAAGCTTTGATAAGTGTTGTTTAATTCTTGATTTCCACAATAGAAGTCTATGCAAGTTAGCAAAGTTTTGATGAGCATTGTCTAATTCCTGAGTTCCATACTAGAAGTAGTCTATGTAATTTCGCAAAGCTTTGATGAGCATTGTTTAATTCTTGAGCTCTACAGTAGAAGTCTATGCAATTTAGCAAAGCTTTGATGAGTATTGTTTAATTCTAGAGTTCCACAATAGAAGTCGATGCAATTTAGAAAAGCCTGGATGAGCATTGCTTAATTCTTGAGTTCGAAAATAGAAGTGATCTATGAAATTTACCAAAGCTTTAATGAGCATTGTTTAATTCTTGAGTTACACAATTGAAGTCTATGCAATTTAGCAAAACTTTAATGAGCACTGTATAATTCTTGAATTCCACAATTGAAGTCTACACAATTTAGCAAAGCTTTGATAAGCACCGTTTAATTCTTGAGTTCCACAATAGAAGTATTCTATGCAATTTAGCAAAGCGTTGATGAGCTTTGTTTAATTGTTCAGTTCCATAATAGAAGTCTATGCAATTTAAGCAAAGCTTTGATGATCATTGTTTAATTCGTGAGTTCCACAATAGAAGTCTATGCAATTTAGTAAAGCTTTGATGAGCATTGTTTAATTCTTGAATTCCACAATAGAAGTACTCTATGCAATTTAGCAAAGCTTTGATGAGCATTGTTTAATTCTTGAGGCCCACAATAGAAGAGTGTGCAATTTAGTAAAGCGTTGATGAGCATAGTTTAATTCTTGAATTCCATAATAGAACTAGTCCTTGCAATTTAGCAAAGATTTGATGAGCATTGTTTAATTCTTGAGTTCTACAATAGATGTCTAAGCAATTTAGCAAAGCGTTGATGAGTATTGTTTAATTCTTGTGTTCCACAATAGAAGTCGATACAATTTAGCAAAGCTTTCATGAGCATTGCTTAATTCTTGAGTTCCACAATAGAAGTAATCTATGAAATTTACCAAAGCTTTGATGAGCATTGTTTAATTCTTGGGTTCCACAATAGAAGTCTATGCAATTTAGCAAAGGTTTGATGAGTGTTGTTTAATTCTTGATTTCCACAATAGAAGTCTATGCAAGTTAGCAAAGTTTAGATGAGCATTGTTAATTCATGAGTTCCATACTAGAAGTAGTGTATGCAATTTAGCAAAGCTTTGATGAGCATTGTTTAATTCTTGAGTTCTACAGTAGAAGTGTACGCAATTTAGCAAAGCTTTGATGAGTATTGTTTAATTCTAAAGTTCCACAATAGAAGTCGATGCAATTTAGCAAGGCTTGGATGAGCATTGCTTAATTCTCGAGTTCCACAATAGAAGTGATCTATGAAATTTGCCAAAGCTTTAATTAGCATTGTTTAATTCTTGAGTTCCACAATTGAAGTCTATGTAATTTAACAAAACTTTGATGAGCACTGTTTAATTATTGAATTCCACAATAGAAGTCTACGCAATTAAGCAAAGCAATGATAAGCACTGTTTAATTCTTGAGTTCCACAATAGAAGTATTCTATGTAATTTAGCAATGCTTTGATGAGCATTGTTTAATTCTTGAGTTCCACAATAGAAGTCTATGCAATTTAAGCACAGGTTTGATGATCATTGTTTAATTCTTGATTTCCACAAATGAAGAGTATGCAATTTAGCAAAGCTTTGCTGAGCATTGTTTAATTCTTGAATTCCATAATAGAAGTAGTCTATGCGATTTAGCAAAGATTTGATAAGTATTATTTAATTCTTGTGTTCCACAATAGAAGTCGATATACAATTTAGCAAAGCTTTGATGAGCATTGTTTAATTCTTGATTTCCATAATAGAAGTAATCTATGAAATTTGCCAAAGCTTTGCTGAGCATTGTTTAATTCTTGGGTTCGACAATAGAAGTCTATGCAATTAAGCAAAGCTTTGATAAGTGTTGTTTAATTCTTGATTTCCACAATAGAAGTCTATGCATGTTAGCAAAGTTTTGATGAGCATTGTCTAATTCCTGAGTTCCATACTAGAAGTAGTCTATGTAATTTCGCAAAGCTTTGATGAGCATTGTTTAATTCTTGAGCTCTACAGTAGAAGTCTATGCAATTTAGCAAAGCTTTGATGAGTATTGTTTAATTCTAGAGTTCCACAATAGAAGTCGATGCAATTTAGAAAAGCCTGGATGAGCATTGCTTAATTCTTGAGTTCGAAAATAGAAGTGATCTATGAAATTTACCAAAGCTTTAATGAGCATTGTTTAATTCTTGAGTTACACAATTGAAGTCTATGCAATTTAGCAAAACTTTAATGAGCACTGTATAATTCTTGAATTCCACAATTGAAGTCTACACAATTTAGCAAAGCTTTGATAAGCACCGTTTAATTCTTGAGTTCCACAATAGAAGTATTCTATGCAATTTAGCAAAGCGTTGATGAGCTTTGTTTAATTGTTCAGTTCCACAATAGAAGTCTATGCAATTTAAGCAAAGCTTTGATGATCATTGTTTAATTCGTGAGTTCCACAATAGAAGTCTATGCAATTTAGTAAAGCTTTGATGAGCATTGTTTAATTCTTGAATTCCACAATAGAAGTACTCTATGCAATTTAGCAAAGCTTTGATGAGCATTGTTTAATTCTTGAGGCCCACAATAGAAGAGTGTGCAATTTAGTAAAGCGTTGATGAGCATAGTTTAATTCTTGAATTCCATAATAGAACTAGTCCTTGCAATTTAGCAAAGATTTGATGAGCATTGTTTAATTCTTGAGTTCTACAATAGATGTCTAAGCAATTTAGCAAAGCGTTGATGAGTATTGTTTAATTCTTGTGTTCCACAATAGAAGTCGATACAATTTAGCAAAGCTTTCATGAGCATTGCTTAATTCTTGAGTTCCACAATAGAAGTAATCTATGAAATTTACCAAAGCTTTGATGAGCATTGTTTAATTCTTGGGTTCCACAATAGAAGTCTATGCAATTTAGCAAAGGTTTGATGAGTGTTGTTTAATTCTTGATTTCCACAATAGAAGTCTATGCAAGTTAGCAAAGTTTAGATGAGCATTGTTAATTCATGAGTTCCATACTAGAAGTAGTCTATGCAATTTAGCAAAGCTTTGATGAGCATTGTTTAATTCTTGAGTTCTACAGTAGAAGTGTACGCAATTTAGCAAAGCTTTGATGAGTATTGTTTAATTCTAAAGTTCCACAATAGAAGTCGATGCAATTTAGCAAGGCTTGGATGAGCATTGCTTAATTCTCGAGTTCCACAATAGAAGTGATCTATGAAATTTGCCAAAGCTTTAATTAGCATTGTTTAATTCTTGAGTTCCACAATTGAAGTCTATGTAATTTAACAAAACTTTGATGAGCACTGTTTAATTATTGAATTCCACAATAGAAGTCTACGCAATTAAGCAAAGCAATGATAAGCACTGTTTAATTCTTGAGTTCCACAATAGAAGTATTCTATGTAATTTAGCAATGCTTTGATGAGCATTGTTTAATTCTTGAGTTCCACAATAGAAGTCTATGCAATTTAAGCACAGGTTTGATGATCATTGTTTAATTCTTGATTTCCACAAATGAAGAGTATGCAATTTAGCAAAGCTTTGCTGAGCATTGTTTAATTCTTGAATTCCATAATAGAAGTAGTCTATGCGATTTAGCAAAGATTTGATAAGTATTATTTAATTCTTGTGTTCCACAATAGAAGTCGATATACAATTTAGCAAAGCTTTGATGAGCATTGCTTAATTCTTGATTTCCATAATAGAAGTAATCTATGAAATTTGCCAAAGCTTTGCTGAGCATTGTTTAATTCTTGGGTTCGACAATAGAAGTCTATGCAATTAAGCAAAGCTTTGATAAGTGTTGTTTAATTCTTGATTTCCACAATAGAAGTCTATGCATGTTAGCAAAGTTTTGATGAGCATTGTCTAATTCCTGAGTTCCATACTAGAAGTAGTCTATGTAATTTCGCAAAGCTTTGATGAGCATTGTTTAATTCTTGAGCTCTACAGTAGAAGTCTATGCAATTTAGCAAAGCTTTGATGAGTATTGTTTAATTCTAGAGTTCCACAATAGAAGTCGATGCAATTTAGAAAAGCCTGGATGAGCATTGCTTAATTCTTGAGTTCGAAAATAGAAGTGATCTATGAAATTTACCAAAGCTTTAATGAGCATTGTTTAATTCTTGAGTTACACAATTGAAGTCTATGCAATTTAGCAAAACTTTAATGAGCACTGTATAATTCTTGAATTCCACAATTGAAGTCTACACAATTTAGCAAAGCTTTGATAAGCACCGTTTAATTCTTGAGTTCCACAATAGAAGTATTCTATGCAATTTAGCAAAGCGTTGATGAGCTTTGTTTAATTGTTCAGTTCCACAATAGAAGTCTATGCAATTTAAGCAAAGCTTTGATGATCATTGTTTAATTCGTGAGTTCCACAATAGAAGTCTATGCAATTTAGTAAAGCTTTGATGAGCATTGTTTAATTCTTGAATTCCACAATAGAAGTACTCTATGCAATTTAGCAAAGCTTTGATGAGCATTGTTTAATTCTTGAGGCCCACAATAGAAGAGTGTGCAATTTAGTAAAGCGTTGATGAGCATAGTTTAATTCTTGAATTCCATAATAGAACTAGTCCTTGCAATTTAGCAAAGATTTGATGAGCATTGTTTAATTCTTGAGTTCTACAATAGATGTCTAAGCAATTTAGCAAAGCGTTGATGAGTATTGTTTAATTCTTGTGTTCCACAATAGAAGTCGATACAATTTAGCAAAGCTTTCATGAGCATTGCTTAATTCTTGAGTTCCACAATAGAAGTAATCTATGAAATTTACCAAAGCTTTGATGAGCATTGTTTAATTCTTGGGTTCCACAATAGAAGTCTATGCAATTTAGCAAAGGTTTGATGAGTGTTGTTTAATTCTTGATTTCCACAATAGAAGTCTATGCAAGTTAGCAAAGTTTAGATGAGCATTGTTAATGCATGAGTTCCATACTAGAAGTAGTCTATGCAATTTAGCAAAGCTTTGATGAGCATTGTTTAATTCTTGAGTTCTACAGTAGAAGTGTACGCAATTTAGCAAAGCTTTGATGAGTATTGTTTAGTTCTAAAGTTCCACAATAGAAGTCGATGCAATTTAGCAAGGCTTGGATGAGCATTGCTTAATTCTCGAGTTCCACAATAGAAGTGATCTATGAAATTTGCCAAAGCTTTAATTAGCATTGTTTAATTCTTGAGTTCCACAATTGAAGTCTATGTAATTTAACAAAACTTTGATGAGCACTGTTTAATTATTGAATTCCACAATAGAAGTCTACGCAATTAAGCAAAGCAATGATAAGCACTGTTTAATTCTTGAGTTCCACAATAGAAGTATTCTATGTAATTTAGCAATGCTTTGATGAGCATTGTTTAATTCTTGAGTTCCACAATAGAAGTCTATGCAATTTAAGCACAGGTTTGATGATCATTATTTAATTCTTGATTTCCACAAATGAAGAGTATGCAATTTAGCAAAGCTTTGCTGAGCATTGTTTAATTCTTGAATTCCATAATAGAAGTAGTCTATGCGATTTAGCAAAGATTTGATAAGTATTATTTAATTCTTGTGTTCCACAATAGAAGTCGATATACAATTTAGCAAAGCTTTGATGAGCATTGCTTAATTCTTGATTTCCATAATAGAAGTAATCTATGAAATTTGCCAAAGCTTTGCTGAGCATTGTTTAATTCTTGGGTTCGACAATAGAAGTCTATGCAATTAAGCAAAGCTTTGATAAGTGTTGTTTAATTCTTGATTTCCACAATAGAAGTCTATGCATGTTAGCAAAGTTTTGATGAGCATTGTCTAATTCCTGAGTTCCATACTAGAAGTAGTCTATGTAATTTCGCAAAGCTTTGATGAGCATTGTTTAATTCTTGAGCTCTACAGTAGAAGTCTATGCAATTTAGCAAAGCTTTGATGAGTATTGTTTAATTCTAGAGTTCCACAATAGAAGTCGATGCAATTTAGAAAAGCCTGGATGAGCATTGCTTAATTCTTGAGTTCGAAAATAGAAGTGATCTATGAAATTTACCAAAGCTTTAATGAGCATTGTTTAATTCTTGAGTTACACAATTGAAGTCTATGCAATTTAGCAAAACTTTAATGAGCACTGTATAATTCTTGAATTCCACAATTGAAGTCTACACAATTTAGCAAAGCTTTGATAAGCACCGTTTAATTCTTGAGTTCCACAATAGAAGTATTCTATGCAATTTAGCAAAGCGTTGATGAGCTTTGTTTAATTGTTCAGTTCCACAATAGAAGTCTATGCAATTTAAGCAAAGCTTTGATGATCATTGTTTAATTCGTGAGTTCCACAATAGAAGTCTATGCAATTTAGTAAAGCTTTGATGAGCATTGTTTAATTCTTGAATTCCACAATAGAAGTACTCTATGCAATTTAGCAAAGCTTTGATGAGCATTGTTTAATTCTTGAGGCCCACAATAGAAGAGTGTGCAATTTAGTAAAGCGTTGATGAGCATAGTTTAATTCTTGAATTCCATAATAGAACTAGTCCTTGCAATTTAGCAAAGATTTGATGAGCATTGTTTAATTCTTGAGTTCTACAATAGATGTCTAAGCAATTTAGCAAAGCGTTGATGAGTATTGTTTAATTCTTGTGTTCCACAATAGAAGTCGATACAATTTAGCAAAGCTTTCATGAGCATTGCTTAATTCTTGAGTTCCACAATAGAAGTAATCTATGAAATTTACCAAAGCTTTGATGAGCATTGTTTAATTCTTGGGTTCCACAATAGAAGTCTATGCAATTTAGCAAAGGTTTGATGAGTGTTGTTTAATTCTTGATTTCCACAATAGAAGTCTATGCAAGTTAGCAAAGTTTAGATGAGCATTGTTAATTCATGAGTTCCATACTTGAAGTAGTCTATGCAATTTAGCAAAGCTTTGATGAGCATTGTTTAATTCTTGAGTTCTACAGTAGAAGTGTACGCAATTTAGCAAAGCTTTGATGAGTATTGTTTAATTCTAAAGTTCCACAATAGAAGTCGATGCAATTTAGCAAGGCTTGGATGAGCATTGCTTAATTCTCGAGTTCCACAATAGAAGTGATCTATGAAATTTGCCAAAGCTTTAATTAGCATTGTTTAATTCTTGAGTTCCACAATTGAAGTCTATGTAATTTAACAAAACTTTGATGAGCACTGTTTAATTATTGAATTCCACAATAGAAGTCTACGCAATTAAGCAAAGCAATGATAAGCACTGTTTAATTCTTGAGTTCCACAATAGAAGTATTCTATGTAATTTAGCAATGCTTTGATGAGCATTGTTTAATTCTTGAGTTCCACAATAGAAGTCTATGCAATTTAAGCACAGGTTTGATGATCATTGTTTAATTCTTGATTTCCACAAATGAAGAGTATGCAATTTAGCAAAGCTTTGCTGAGCATTGTTTAATTCTTGAATTCCATAATAGAAGTAGTCTATGCGATTTAGCAAAGATTTGATAAGTATTATTTAATTCTTGTGTTCCACAATAGAAGTCGATATACAATTTAGCAAAGCTTTGATGAGCATTGCTTAATTCTTGATTTCCATAATAGAAGTAATCTATGAAATTTGCCAAAGCTTTGCTGAGCATTGTTTAATTCTTGGGTTCGACAATAGAAGTCTATGCAATTAAGCAAAGCTTTGATAAGTGTTGTTTAATTCTTGATTTCCACAATAGAAGTCTATGCAAGTTAGCAAAGTTTTGATGAGCATTGTCTAATTCCTGAGTTCCATACTAGAAGTAGTCTATGTAATTTCGCAAAGCTTTGATGAGCATTGTTTAATTCTTGAGCTCTACAGTAGAAGTCTATGCAATTTAGCAAAGCTTTGATGAGTATTGTTTAATTCTAGAGTTCCACAATAGAAGTCGATGCAATTTAGAAAAGCCTGGATGAGCATTGCTTAATTCTTGAGTTCGAAAATAGAAGTGATCTATGAAATTTACCAAAGCTTTAATGAGCATTGTTTAATTCTTGAGTTACACAATTGAAGTCTATGCAATTTAGCAAAACTTTAATGAGCACTGTATAATTCTTGAATTCCACAATTGAAGTCTACACAATTTAGCAAAGCTTTGATAAGCACCGTTTAATTCTTGAGTTCCACAATAGAAGTATTCTATGCAATTTAGCAAAGCGTTGATGAGCTTTGTTTAATTGTTCAGTTCCACAATAGAAGTCTATGCAATTTAAGCAAAGCTTTGATGATCATTGTTTAATTCGTGAGTTCCACAATAGAAGTCTATGCAATTTAGTAAAGCTTTGATGAGCATTGTTTAATTCTTGAATTCCACAATAGAAGTACTCTATGCAATTTAGCAAAGCTTTGATGAGCATTGTTTAATTCTTGAGGCCCACAATAGAAGAGTGTGCAATTTAGTAAAGCGTTGATGAGCATAGTTTAATTCTTGAATTCCATAATAGAACTAGTCCTTGCAATTTAGCAAAGATTTGATGAGCATTGTTTAATTCTTGAGTTCTACAATAGATGTCTAAGCAATTTAGCAAAGCGTTGATGAGTATTGTTTAATTCTTGTGTTCCACAATAGAAGTCGATACAATTTAGCAAAGCTTTCATGAGCATTGCTTAATTCTTGAGTTCCACAATAGAAGTAATCTATGAAATTTACCAAAGCTTTGATGAGCATTGTTTAATTCTTGGGTTCCACAATAGAAGTCTATGCAATTTAGCAAAGGTTTGATGAGTGTTGTTTAATTCTTGATTTCTACAATAGAAGACTATGCAAGTTAGCAAAGTTTAGATGAGCATTGTTAATTCATGAGTTCCATACTAGAAGTAGTCTATGCAATTTAGCAAAGCTTTGATGAGCATTGTTTAATTCTTGAGTTCTACAGTAGAAGTGTACGCAATTTAGCAAAGCTTTGATGAGTATTGTTTAATTCTAAAGTTCCACAATAGAAGTCGATGCAATTTAGCAAGGCTTGGATGAGCATTGCTATATTCTCGAGTTCCACAATAGAAGTGATCTATGAAATTTGCCAAAGCTTTAATTAGCATTGTTTAATTCTTGAGTTCCACAATTGAAGTCTATGTAATTTAACAAAACTTTGATGAGCACTGTTTAATTATTGAATTCCACAATAGAAGTCTACGCAATTAAGCAAAGCAATGATAAGCACTGTTTAATTCTTGAGTTCCACAATAGAAGTATTCTATGTAATTTAGCAATGCTTTGATGAGCATTGTTTAATTCTTGAGTTCCACAATAGAAGTCTATGCAATTTAAGCACAGGTTTGATGATCATTGTTTAATTCTTGATTTCCACAAATGAAGAGTATGCAATTTAGCAAAGCTTTGCTGAGCATTGTTTAATTCTTGAATTCCATAATAGAAGTAGTCTATGCGATTTAGCAAAGATTTGATAAGTATTATTTAATTCTTGTGTTCCACAATAGAAGTCGATATACAATTTAGCAAAGCTTTGATGAGCATTGCTTAATTCTTGATTTCCATAATAGAAGTAATCTATGAAATTTGCCAAAGCTTTGCTGAGCATTGTTTAATTCTTGGGTTCGACAATAGAAGTCTATGCAATTAAGCAAAGCTTTGATAAGTGTTGTTTAATTCTTGATTTCCACAATAGAAGTCTATGCATGTTAGCAAAGTTTTGATGAGCATTGTCTAATTCCTGAGTTCCATACTAGAAGTAGTCTATGTAATTTCGCAAAGCTTTGATGAGCATTGTTTAATTCTTGAGCTCTACAGTAGAAGTCTATGCAATTTAGCAAAGCTTTGATGAGTATTGTTTAATTCTAGAGTTCCACAATAGAAGTCGATGCAATTTAGAAAAGCCTGGATGAGCATTGCTTAATTCTTGAGTTCGAAAATAGAAGTGATCTATGAAATTTACCAAAGCTTTAATGAGCATTGTTTAATTCTTGAGTTACACAATTGAAGTCTATGCAATTTAGCAAAACTTTAATGAGCACTGTATAATTCTTGAATTCCACAATTGAAGTCTACACAATTTAGCAAAGCTTTGATAAGCACCGTTTAATTCTTGAGTTCCACAATAGAAGTATTCTATGCAATTTAGCAAAGCGTTGATGAGCTTTGTTTAATTGTTCAGTTCCACAATAGAAGTCTATGCAATTTAAGCAAAGCTTTGATGATCATTGTTTAATTCGTGAGTTCCACAATAGAAGTCTATGCAATTTAGTAAAGCTTTGATGAGCATTGTTTAATTCTTGAATTCCACAATAGAAGTACTCTATGCAATTTAGCAAAGCTTTGATGAGCATTGTTTAATTCTTGAGGCCCACAATAGAAGAGTGTGCAATTTAGTAAAGCGTTGATGAGCATAGTTTAATTCTTGAATTCCATAATAGAACTAGTCCTTGCAATTTAGCAAAGATTTGATGAGCATTGTTTAATTCTTGAGTTCTACAATAGATGTCTAAGCAATTTAGCAAAGCGTTGATGAGTATTGTTTAATTCTTGTGTTCCACAATAGAAGTCGATACAATTTAGCAAAGCTTTCATGAGCATTGCTTAATTCTTGAGTTCCACAATAGAAGTAATCTATGAAATTTACCAAAGCTTTGATGAGCATTGTTTAATTCTTGGGTTCCACAATAGAAGTCTATGCAATTTAGCAAAGGTTTGATGAGTGTTGTTTAATTCTTGATTTCCACAATAGAAGTCTATGCAAGTTAGCAAAGTTTAGATGAGCATTGTTAATTCATGAGTTCCATACTAGAAGTAGTGTATGCAATTTAGCAAAGCTTTGATGAGCATTGTTTAATTCTTGAGTTCTACAGTAGAAGTGTACGCAATTTAGCAAAGCTTTGATGAGTATTGTTTAATTCTAAAGTTCCACAATAGAAGTCGATGCAATTTAGCAAGGCTTGGATGAGCATTGCTTAATTCTCGAGTTCCACAATAGAAGTGATCTATGAAATTTGCCAAAGCTTTAATTAGCATTGTTTAATTCTTGAGTTCCACAATTGAAGTCTATGTAATTTAACAAAACTTTGATGAGCACTGTTTAATTATTGAATTCCACAATAGAAGTCTACGCAATTAAGCAAAGCAATGATAAGCACTGTTTAATTCTTGAGTTCCACAATAGAAGTATTCTATGTAATTTAACAATGCTTTGATGAGCATTGTTTAATTCTTGAGTTCCACAATAGAAGTCTATGCAATTTAAGCACAGGTTTGATGATCATTGTTTAATTCTTGATTTCCACAAATGAAGAGTATGCAATTTAGCAAAGCTTTGCTGAGCATTGTTTAATTCTTGAATTCCATAATAGAAGTAGTCTATGCGATTTAGCAAAGATTTGATAAGTATTATTTAATTCTTGTGTTCCACAATAGAAGTCGATATACAATTTAGCAAAGCTTTGATGAGCATTGCTTAATTCTTGATTTCCATAATAGAAGTAATCTATGAAATTTGCCAAAGCTTTGCTGAGCATTGTTTAATTCTTGGGTTCGACAATAGAAGTCTATGCAATTAAGCAAAGCTTTGATAAGTGTTGTTTAATTCTTGATTTCCACAATAGAAGTCTATGCAAGTTAGCAAAGTTTTGATGAGCATTGTCTAATTCCTGAGTTCCATACTAGAAGTAGTCTATGTAATTTCGCAAAGCTTTGATGAGCATTGTTTAATTCTTGAGCTCTACAGTAGAAGTCTATGCAATTTAGCAAAGCTTTGATGAGTATTGTTTAATTCTAGAGTTCCACAATAGAAGTCGATGCAATTTAGAAAAGCCTGGATGAGCATTGCTTAATTCTTGAGTTCGAAAATAGAAGTGATCTATGAAATTTACCAAAGCTTTAATGAGCATTGTTTAATTCTTGAGTTACACAATTGAAGTCTATGCAATTTAGCAAAACTTTAATGAGCACTGTATAATTCTTGAATTCCACAATTGAAGTCTACACAATTTAGCAAAGCTTTGATAAGCACCGTTTAATTCTTGAGTTCCACAATAGAAGTATTCTATGCAATTTAGCAAAGCGTTGATGAGCTTTGTTTAATTGTTCAGTTCCACAATAGAAGTCTATGCAATTTAAGCAAAGCTTTGATGATCATTGTTTAATTCGTGAGTTCCACAATAGAAGTCTATGCAATTTAGTAAAGCTTTGATGAGCATTGTTTAATTCTTGAATTCCACAATAGAAGTACTCTATGCAATTTAGCAAAGCTTTGATGAGCATTGTTTAATTCTTGAGGCCCACAATAGAAGAGTGTGCAATTTAGTAAAGCGTTGATGAGCATAGTTTAATTCTTGAATTCCATAATAGAACTAGTCCTTGCAATTTAGCAAAGATTTGATGAGCATTGTTTAATTCTTGAGTTCTACAATAGATGTCTAAGCAATTTAGCAAAGCGTTGATGAGTATTGTTTAATTCTTGTGTTCCACAATAGAAGTCGATACAATTTAGCAAAGCTTTCATGAGCATTGCTTAATTCTTGAGTTCCACAATAGAAGTAATCTATGAAATTTACCAAAGCTTTGATGAGCATTGTTTAATTCTTGGGTTCCACAATAGAAGTCTATGCAATTTAGCAAAGGTTTGATGAGTGTTGTTTAATTCTTGATTTCTACAATAGAAGACTATGCAAGTTAGCAAAGTTTAGATGAGCATTGTTAATTCATGAGTTCCATACTAGAAGTAGTCTATGCAATTTAGCAAAGCTTTGATGAGCATTGTTTAATTCTTGAGTTCTACAGTAGAAGTGTACGCAATTTAGCAAAGCTTTGATGAGTATTGTTTAATTCTAAAGTTCCACAATAGAAGTCGATGCAATTTAGCAAGGCTTGGATGAGCATTGCTTAATTCTCGAGTTCCACAATAGAAGTGATCTATGAAATTTGCCAAAGCTTTAATTAGCATTGTTTAATTCTTGAGTTCCACAATTGAAGTCTATGTAATTTAACAAAACTTTGATGAGCACTGTTTAATTATTGAATTCCACAATAGAAGTCTACGCAATTAAGCAAAGCAATGATAAGCACTGTTTAATTCTTGAGTTCCACAATAGAAGTATTCTATGTAATTTAGCAATGCTTTGATGAGCATTGTTTAATTCTTGAGTTCCACAATAGAAGTCTATGCAATTTAAGCACAGGTTTGATGATCATTGTTTAATTCTTGATTTCCACAAATGAAGAGTATGCAATTTAGCAAAGCTTTGCTGAGCATTGTTTAATTCTTGAATTCCATAATAGAAGTAGTCTATGCGATTTAGCAAAGATTTGATAAGTATTATTTAATTCTTGTGTTCCACAATAGAAGTCGATATACAATTTAGCAAAGCTTTGATGAGCATTGCTTAATTCTTGATTTCCATAATAGAAGTAATCTATGAAATTTGCCAAAGCTTTGCTGAGCATTGTTTAATTCTTGGGTTCGACAATAGAAGTCTATGCAATTAAGCAAAGCTTTGATAAGTGTTGTTTAATTCTTGATTTCCACAATAGAAGTCTATGCAAGTTAGCAAAGTTTTGATGAGCATTGTCTAATTCCTGAGTTCCATACTAGAAGTAGTCTATGTAATTTCGCAAAGCTTTGATGAGCATTGTTTAATTCTTGAGCTCTACAGTAGAAGTCTATGCAATTTAGCAAAGCTTTGATGAGTATTGTTTAATTCTAGAGTTCCACAATAGAAGTCGATGCAATTTAGAAAAGCCTGGATGAGCATTGCTTAATTCTTGAGTTCGAAAATAGAAGTGATCTATGAAATTTACCAAAGCTTTAATGAGCATTGTTTAATTCTTGAGTTACACAATTGAAGTCTATGCAATTTAGCAAAACTTTAATGAGCACTGTATAATTCTTAAATTCCACAATTGAAGTCTACACAATTTAGCAAAGCTTTGATAAGCACCGTTTAATTCTTGAGTTCCACAATAGAAGTATTCTATGCAATTTAGCAAAGCGTTGATGAGCTTTGTTTAATTGTTCAGTTCCACAATAGAAGTCTATGCAATTTAAGCAAAGCTTTGATGATCATTGTTTAATTCGTGAGTTCCACAATAGAAGTCTATGCAATTTAGTAAAGCTTTGATGAGCATTGTTTAATTCTTGAATTCCACAATAGAAGTACTCTATGCAATTTAGCAAAGCTTTGATGAGCATTGTTTAATTCTTGAGGCCCACAATAGAAGAGTGTGCAATTTAGTAAAGCGTTGATGAGCATAGTTTAATTCTTGAATTCCATAATAGAACTAGTCCTTGCAATTTAGCAAAGATTTGATGAGCATTGTTTAATTCTTGAGTTCTACAATAGATGTCTAAGCAATTTAGCAAAGCGTTGATGAGTATTGTTTAATTCTTGTGTTCCACAATAGAAGTCGATACAATTTAGCAAAGCTTTCATGAGCATTGCTTAATTCTTGAGTTCCACAATAGAAGTAATCTATGAAATTTACCAAAGCTTTGATGAGCATTGTTTAATTCTTGGGTTCCACAATAGAAGTCTATGCAATTTAGCAAAGGTTTGATGAGTGTTGTTTAATTCTTGATTTCCACAATAGAAGTCTATGCAAGTTAGCAAAGTTTAGATGAGCATTGTTAATTCATGAGTTCCATACTAGAAGTAGTGTATGCAATTTAGCAAAGCTTTGATGAGCATTGTTTAATTCTTGAGTTCTACAGTAGAAGTGTACGCAATTTAGCAAAGCTTTGATGAGTATTGTTTAATTCTAAAGTTCCACAATAGAAGTCGATGCAATTTAGCAAGGCTTGGATGAGCATTGCTTAATTCTCGAGTTCCACAATAGAAGTGATCTATGAAATTTGCCAAAGCTTTAATTAGCATTGTTTAATTCTTGAGTTCCACAATTGAAGTCTATGTAATTTAACAAAACTTTGATGAGCACTGTTTAATTATTGAATTCCACAATAGAAGTCTACGCAATTAAGCAAAGCAATGATAAGCACTGTTTAATTCTTGAGTTCCACAATAGAAGTATTCTATGTAATTTAGCAATGCTTTGATGAGCATTGTTTAATTCTTGAGTTCCACAATAGAAGTCTATGCAATTTAAGCACAGGTTTGATGATCATTGTTTAATTCTTGATTTCCACAAATGAAGAGTATGCAATTTAGCAAAGCTTTGCTGAGCATTGTTTAATTCTTGAATTCCATAATAGAAGTAGTCTATGCGATTTAGCAAAGATTTGATAAGTATTATTTAATTCTTGTGTTCCACAATAGAAGTCGATATACAATTTAGCAAAGCTTTGATGAGCATTGCTTAATTCTTGATTTCCATAATAGAAGTAATCTATGAAATTTGCCAAAGCTTTGCTGAGCATTGTTTAATTCTTGGGTTCGACAATAGAAGTCTATGCAATTAAGCAAAGCTTTGATAAGTGTTGTTTAATTCTTGATTTCCACAATAGAAGTCTATGCAAGTTAGCAAAGTTTTGATGAGCATTGTCTAATTCCTGAGTTCCATACTAGAAGTAGTCTATGTAATTTCGCAAAGCTTTGATGAGCATTGTTTAATTCTTGAGCTCTACAGTAGAAGTCTATGCAATTTAGCAAAGCTTTGATGAGTATTGTTTAATTCTAGAGTTCCACAATAGAAGTCGATGCAATTTAGAAAAGCCTGGATGAGCATTGCTTAATTCTTGAGTTCGAAAATAGAAGTGATCTATGAAATTTACCAAAGCTTTAATGAGCATTGTTTAATTCTTGAGTTACACAATTGAAGTCTATGCAATTTAGCAAAACTTTAATGAGCACTGTATAATTCTTGAATTCCACAATTGAAGTCTACACAATTTAGCAAAGCTTTGATAAGCACCGTTTAATTCTTGAGTTCCACAATAGAAGTATTCTATGCAATTTAGCAAAGCGTTGATGAGCTTTGTTTAATTGTTCAGTTCCACAATAGAAGTCTATGCAATTTAAGCAAAGCTTTGATGATCATTGTTTAATTCGTGAGTTCCACAATAGAAGTCTATGCAATTTAGTAAAGCTTTGATGAGCATTGTTTAATTCTTGAATTCCACAATAGAAGTACTCTATGCAATTTAGCAAAGCTTTGATGAGCATTGTTTAATTCTTGAGGCCCACAATAGAAGAGTGTGCAATTTAGTAAAGCGTTGATGAGCATAGTTTAATTCTTGAATTCCATAATAGAACTAGTCCTTGCAATTTAGCAAAGATTTGATGAGCATTGTTTAATTCTTGAGTTCTACAATAGATGTCTAAGCAATTTAGCAAAGCGTTGATGAGTATTGTTTAATTCTTGTGTTCCACAATAGAAGTCGATACAATTTAGCAAAGCTTTCATGAGCATTGCTTAATTCTTGAGTTCCACAATAGAAGTAATCTATGAAATTTACCAAAGCTTTGATGAGCATTGTTTAATTCTTGGGTTCCACAATAGAAGTCTATGCAATTTAGCAAAGGTTTGATGAGTGTTGTTTAATTCTTGATTTCCACAATAGAAGACTATGCAAGTTAGCAAAGTTTAGATGAGCATTGTTAATTCATGAGTTCCATACTAGAAGTAGTCTATGCAATTTAGCAAAGCTTTGATGAGCATTGTTTAATTCTTGAGTTCTACAGTAGAAGTGTACGCAATTTAGCAAAGCTTTGATGAGTATTGTTTAATTCTAAAGTTCCACAATAGAAGTCGATGCAATTTAGCAAGGCTTGGATGAGCATTGCTTAATTCTCGAGTTCCACAATAGAAGTGATCTATGAAATTTGCCAAAGCTTTAATTAGCATTGTTTAATTCTTGAGTTCCACAATTGAAGTCTATGTAATTTAACAAAACTTTGATGAGCACTGTTTAATTATTGAATTCCACAATAGAAGTCTACGCAATTAAGCAAAGCAATGATAAGCACTGTTTAATTCTTGAGTTCCACAATAGAAGTATTCTATGTAATTTAGCAATGCTTTGATGAGCATTGTTTAATTCTTGAGTTCCACAATAGAAGTCTATGCAATTTAAGCACAGGTTTGATGATCATTGTTTAATTCTTGATTTCCACAAATGAAGAGTATGCAATTTAGCAAAGCTTTGCTGAGCATTGTTTAATTCTTGAATTCCATAATAGAAGTAGTCTATGCGATTTAGCAAAGATTTGATAAGTATTATTTAATTCTTGTGTTCCACAATAGAAGTCGATATACAATTTAGCAAAGCTTTGATGAGCATTGCTTAATTCTTGATTTCCATAATAGAAGTAATCTATGAAATTTGCCAAAGCTTTGCTGAGCATTGTTTAATTCTTGGGTTCGACAATAGAAGTCTATGCAATTAAGCAAAGCTTTGATAAGTGTTGTTTAATTCTTGATTTCCACAATAGAAGTCTATGCATGTTAGCAAAGTTTTGATGAGCATTGTCTAATTCCTGAGTTCCATACTAGAAGTAGTCTATGTAATTTCGCAAAGCTTTGATGAGCATTGTTTAATTCTTGAGCTCTACAGTAGAAGTCTATGCAATTTAGCAAAGCTTTGATGAGTATTGTTTAATTCTAGAGTTCCACAATAGAAGTCGATGCAATTTAGAAAAGCCTGGATGAGCATTGCTTAATTCTTGAGTTCGAAAATAGAAGTGATCTATGAAATTTACCAAAGCTTTAATGAGCATTGTTTAATTCTTGAGTTACACAATTGAAGTCTATGCAATTTAGCAAAACTTTAATGAGCACTGTATAATTCTTGAATTCCACAATTGAAGTCTACACAATTTAGCAAAGCTTTGATAAGCACCGTTTAATTCTTGAGTTCCACAATAGAAGTATTCTATGCAATTTAGCAAAGCGTTGATGAGCTTTGTTTAATTGTTCAGTTCCACAATAGAAGTCTATGCAATTTAAGCAAAGCTTTGATGATCATTGTTTAATTCGTGAGTTCCACAATAGAAGTCTATGCAATTTAGTAAAGCTTTGATGAGCATTGTTTAATTCTTGAATTCCACAATAGAAGTACTCTATGCAATTTAGCAAAGCTTTGATGAGCATTGTTTAATTCTTGAGGCCCACAATAGAAGAGTGTGCAATTTAGTAAAGCGTTGATGAGCATAGTTTAATTCTTGAATTCCATAATAGAACTAGTCCTTGCAATTTAGCAAAGATTTGATGAGCATTGTTTAATTCTTGAGTTCTACAATAGATGTCTAAGCAATTTAGCAAAGCGTTGATGAGTATTGTTTAATTCTTGTGTTCCACAATAGAAGTCGATACAATTTAGCAAAGCTTTCATGAGCATTGCTTAATTCTTGAGTTCCACAATAGAAGTAATCTATGAAATTTACCAAAGCTTTGATGAGCATTGTTTAATTCTTGGGTTCCACAATAGAAGTCTATGCAATTTAGCAAAGGTTTGATGAGTGTTGTTTAATTCTTGATTTCCACAATAGAAGTCTATGCAAGTTAGCAAAGTTTAGATGAGCATTGTTAATTCATGAGTTCCATACTAGAAGTAGTGTATGCAATTTAGCAAAGCTTTGATGAGCATTGTTTAATTCTTGAGTTCTACAGTAGAAGTGTACGCAATTTAGCAAAGCTTTGATGAGTATTGTTTAATTCTAAAGTTCCACAATAGAAGTCGATGCAATTTAGCAAGGCTTGGATGAGCATTGCTTAATTCTCGAGTTCCACAATAGAAGTGATCTATGAAATTTGCCAAAGCTTTAATTAGCATTGTTTAATTCTTGAGTTCCACAATTGAAGTCTATGTAATTTAACAAAACTTTGATGAGCACTGTTTAATTATTGAATTCCACAATAGAAGTCTACGCAATTAAGCAAAGCAATGATAAGCACTGTTTAATTCTTGAGTTCCACAATAGAAGTATTCTATGTAATTTAGCAATGCTTTGATGAGCATTGTTTAATTCTTGAGTTCCACAATAGAAGTCTATGCAATTTAAGCACAGGTTTGATGATCATTGTTTAATTCTTGATTTCCACAAATGAAGAGTATGCAATTTAGCAAAGCTTTGCTGAGCATTGTTTAATTCTTGAATTCCATAATAGAAGTAGTCTATGCGATTTAGCAAAGATTTGATAAGTATTATTTAATTCTTGTGTTCCACAATAGAAGTCGATATACAATTTAGCAAAGCTTTGATGAGCATTGCTTAATTCTTGATTTCCATAATAGAAGTAATCTATGAAATTTGCCAAAGCTTTGCTGAGCATTGTTTAATTCTTGGGTTCGATAATAGAAGTCTATGCAATTAAGCAAAGCTTTGATAAGTGTTGTTTAATTCTTGATTTCCACAATAGAAGTCTATGCAAGTTAGCAAAGTTTTGATGAGCATTGTCTAATTCCTGAGTTCCATACTAGAAGTAGTCTATGTAATTTCGCAAAGCTTTGATGAGCATTGTTTAATTCTTGAGCTCTACAGTAGAAGTCTATGCAATTTAGCAAAGCTTTGATGAGTATTGTTTAATTCTAGAGTTCCACAATAGAAGTCGATGCAATTTAGAAAAGCCTGGATGAGCATTGCTTAATTCTTGAGTTCGAAAATAGAAGTGATCTATGAAATTTACCAAAGCTTTAATGAGCATTGTTTAATTCTTGAGTTACACAATTGAAGTCTATGCAATTTAGCAAAACTTTAATGAGCACTGTATAATTCTTGAATTCCACAATTGAAGTCTACACAATTTAGCAAAGCTTTGATAAGCACCGTTTAATTCTTGAGTTCCACAATAGAAGTATTCTATGCAATTTAGCAAAGCGTTGATGAGCTTTGTTTAATTGTTCAGTTCCACAATAGAAGTCTATGCAATTTAAGCAAAGCTTTGATGATCATTGTTTAATTCGTGAGTTCCACAATAGAAGTCTATGCAATTTAGTAAAGCTTTGATGAGCATTGTTTAATTCTTGAATTCCACAATAGAAGTACTCTATGCAATTTAGCAAAGCTTTGATGAGCATTGTTTAATTCTTGAGGCCCACAATAGAAGAATGTGCAATTTAGTAAAGCGTTGATGAGCATAGTTTAATTCTTGAATTCCATAATAGAACTAGTCCTTGCAATTTAGCAAAGATTTGATGAGCATTGTTTAATTCTTGAGTTCTACAATAGATGTCTAAGCAATTTAGCAAAGCGTTGATGAGTATTGTTTAATTCTTGTGTTCCACAATAGAAGTCGATACAATTTAGCAAAGCTTTCATGAGCATTGCTTAATTCTTGAGTTCCACAATAGAAGTAATCTATGAAATTTACCAAAGCTTTGATGAGCATTGTTTAATTCTTGGGTTCCACAATAGAAGTCTATGCAATTTAGCAAAGGTTTGATGAGTGTTGTTTAATTCTTGATTTCCACAATAGAAGACTATGCAAGTTAGCAAAGTTTAGATGAGCATTGTTAATTCATGAGTTCCATACTAGAAGTAGTCTATGCAATTTAGCAAAGCTTTGATGAGCATTGTTTAATTCTTGAGTTCTACAGTAGAAGTGTACGCAATTTAGCAAAGCTTTGATGAGTATTGTTTAATTCTAAAGTTCCACAATAGAAGTCGATGCAATTTAGCAAGGCTTGGATGAGCATTGCTTAATTCTCGAGTTCCACAATAGAAGTGATCTATGAAATTTGCCAAAGCTTTAATTAGCATTGTTTAATTCTTGAGTTCCACAATTGAAGTCTATGTAATTTAACAAAACTTTGATGAGCACTGTTTAATTATTGAATTCCACAATAGAAGTCTACGCAATTAAGCAAAGCAATGATAAGCACTGTTTAATTCTTGAGTTCCACAATAGAAGTATTCTATGTAATTTAGCAATGCTTTGATGAGCATTGTTTAATTCTTGAGTTCCACAATAGAAGTCTATGCAATTTAAGCACAGGTTTGATGATCATTGTTTAATTCTTGATTTCCACAAATGAAGAGTATGCAATTTAGCAAAGCTTTGCTGAGCATTGTTTAATTCTTGAATTCCATAATAGAAGTAGTCTATGCGATTTAGCAAAGATTTGATAAGTATTATTTAATTCTTGTGTTCCACAATAGAAGTCGATATACAATTTAGCAAAGCTTTGATGAGCATTGCTTAATTCTTGATTTCCATAATAGAAGTAATCTATGAAATTTGCCAAAGCTTTGCTGAGCATTGTTTAATTCTTGGGTTCGACAATAGAAGTCTATGCAATTAAGCAAAGCTTTGATAAGTGTTGTTTAATTCTTGATTTCCACAATAGAAGTCTATGCATGTTAGCAAAGTTTTGATGAGCATTGTCTAATTCCTGAGTTCCATACTAGAAGTAGTCTATGTAATTTCGCAAAGCTTTGATGAGCATTGTTTAATTCTTGAGCTCTACAGTAGAAGTCTATGTAATTTAGCAAAGCTTTGATGAGTATTGTTTAATTCTAGAGTTCCACAATAGAAGTCGATGCAATTTAGAAAAGCCTGGATGAGCATTGCTTAATTCTTGAGTTCGAAAATAGAAGTGATCTATGAAATTTACCAAAGCTTTAATGAGCATTGTTTAATTCTTGAGTTACACAATTGAAGTCTATGCAATTTAGCAAAACTTTAATGAGCACTGTATAATTCTTGAATTCCACAATTGAAGTCTACACAATTTAGCAAAGCTTTGATAAGCACCGTTTAATTCTTGAGTTCCACAATAGAAGTATTCTATGCAATTTAGCAAAGCGTTGATGAGCTTTGTTTAATTGTTCAGTTCCACAATAGAAGTCTATGCAATTTAAGCAAAGCTTTGATGATCATTGTTTAATTCGTGAGTTCCACAATAGAAGTCTATGCAATTTAGTAAAGCTTTGATGAGCATTGTTTAATTCTTGAATTCCACAATAGAAGTACTCTATGCAATTTAGCAAAGCTTTGATGAGCATTGTTTAATTCTTGAGGCCCACAATAGAAGAGTGTGCAATTTAGTAAAGCGTTGATGAGCATAGTTTAATTCTTGAATTCCATAATAGAACTAGTCCTTGCAATTTAGCAAAGATTTGATGAGCATTGTTTAATTCTTGAGTTCTACAATAGATGTCTAAGCAATTTAGCAAAGCGTTGATGAGTATTGTTTAATTCTTGTGTTCCACAATAGAAGTCGATACAATTTAGCAAAGCTTTCATGAGCATTGCTTAATTCTTGAGTTCCACAATAGAAGTAATCTATGAAATTTACCAAAGCTTTGATGAGCATTGTTTAATTCTTGGGTTCCACAATAGAAGTCTATGCAATTTAGCAAAGGTTTGATGAGTGTTGTTTAATTCTTGATTTCCACAATAGAAGTCTATGCAAGTTAGCAAAGTTTAGATGAGCATTGTTAATTCATGAGTTCCATACTAGAAGTAGTGTATGCAATTTAGCAAAGCTTTGATGAGCATTGTTTAATTCTTGAGTTCTACAGTAGAAGTGTACGCAATTTAGCAAAGCTTTGATGAGTATTGTTTAATTCTAAAGTTCCACAATAGAAGTCGATGCAATTTAGCAAGGCTTGGATGAGCATTGCTTAATTCTCGAGTTCCACAATAGAAGTGATCTATGAAATTTGCCAAAGCTTTAATTAGCATTGTTTAATTCTTGAGTTCCACAATTGAAGTCTATGTAATTTAACAAAACTTTGATGAGCACTGTTTAATTATTGAATTCCACAATAGAAGTCTACGCAATTAAGCAAAGCAATGATAAGCACTGTTTAATTCTTGAGTTCCACAATAGAAGTATTCTATGTAATTTAGCAATGCTTTGATGAGCATTGTTTAATTCTTGAGTTCCACAATAGAAGTCTATGCAATTTAAGCACAGGTTTGATGATCATTGTTTAATTCTTGATTTCCACAAATGAAGAGTATGCAATTTAGCAAAGCTTTGCTGAGCATTGTTTAATTCTTGAATTCCATAATAGAAGTAGTCTATGCGATTTAGCAAAGATTTGATAAGTATTATTTAATTCTTGTGTTCCACAATAGAAGTCGATATACAATTTAGCAAAGCTTTGATGAGCATTGCTTAATTCTTGATTTCCATAATAGAAGTAATCTATGAAATTTGCCAAAGCTTTGCTGAGCATTGTTTAATTCTTGGGTTCGACAATAGAAGTCTATGCAATTAAGCAAAGCTTTGATAAGTGTTGTTTAATTCTTGATTTCCACAATAGAAGTCTATGCAAGTTAGCAAAGTTTTGATGAGCATTGTCTAATTCCTGAGTTCCATACTAGAAGTAGTCTATGTAATTTCGCAAAGCTTTGATGAGCATTGTTTAATTCTTGAGCTCTACAGTAGAAGTCTATGCAATTTAGCAAAGCTTTGATGAGTATTGTTTAATTCTAGAGTTCCACAATAGAAGTCGATGCAATTTAGAAAAGCCTGGATGAGCATTGCTTAATTCTTGAGTTCGAAAATAGAAGTGATCTATGAAATTTACCAAAGCTTTAATGAGCATTGTTTAATTCTTGAGTTACACAATTGAAGTCTATGCAATTTAGCAAAACTTTAATGAGCACTGTATAATTCTTGAATTCCACAATTGAAGTCTACACAATTTAGCAAAGCTTTGATAAGCACCGTTTAATTCTTGAGTTCCACAATAGAAGTATTCTATGCAATTTAGCAAAGCGTTGATGAGCTTTGTTTAATTGTTCAGTTCCACAATAGAAGTCTATGCAATTTAAGCAAAGCTTTGATGATCATTGTTTAATTCGTGAGTTCCACAATAGAAGTCTATGCAATTTAGTAAAGCTTTGATGAGCATTGTTTAATTCTTGAATTCCACAATAGAAGTACTCTATGCAATTTAGCAAAGCTTTGATGAGCATTGTTTAATTCTTGAGGCCCACAATAGAAGAGTGTGCAATTTAGTAAAGCGTTGATGAGCATAGTTTAATTCTTGAATTCCATAATAGAACTAGTCCTTGCAATTTAGCAAAGATTTGATGAGCATTGTTTAATTCTTGAGTTCTACAATAGATGTCTAAGCAATTTAGCAAAGCGTTGATGAGTATTGTTTAATTCTTGTGTTCCACAATAGAAGTCGATACAATTTAGCAAAGCTTTCATGAGCATTGCTTAATTCTTGAGTTCCACAATAGAAGTAATCTATGAAATTTACCAAAGCTTTGATGAGCATTGTTTAATTCTTGGGTTCCACAATAGAAGTCTATGCAATTTAGCAAAGGTTTGATGAGTGTTGTTTAATTCTTGATTTCCACAATAGAAGTCTATGCAAGTTAGCAAAGTTTAGATGAGCATTGTTAATTCATGAGTTCCATACTAGAAGTAGTCTATGCAATTTAGCAAAGCTTTGATGAGCATTGTTTAATTCTTGAGTTCTACAGTAGAAGTGTACGCAATTTAGCAAAGCTTTGATGAGTATTGTTTAATTCTAAAGTTCCACAATAGAAGTCGATGCAATTTAGCAAGGCTTGGATGAGCATTGCTTAATTCTCGAGTTCCACAATAGAAGTGATCTATGAAATTTGCCAAAGCTTTAATTAGCATTGTTTAATTCTTGAGTTCCACAATTGAAGTCTATGTAATTTAACAAAACTTTGATGAGCACTGTTTAATTATTGAATTCCACAATAGAAGTCTACGCAATTAAGCAAAGCAATGATAAGCACTGTTTAATTCTTGAGTTCCACAATAGAAGTATTCTATGTAATTTAGCAATGCTTTGATGAGCATTGTTTAATTCTTGAGTTCCACAATAGAAGTCTATGCAATTTAAGCACAGGTTTGATGATCATTGTTTAATTCTTGATTTCCACAAATGAAGAGTATGCAATTTAGCAAAGCTTTGCTGAGCATTGTTTAATTCTTGAATTCCATAATAGAAGTAGTCTATGCGATTTAGCAAAGATTTGATAAGTATTATTTAATTCTTGTGTTCCACAATAGAAGTCGATATACAATTTAGCAAAGCTTTGATGAGCATTGCTTAATTCTTGATTTCCATAATAGAAGTAATCTATGAAATTTGCCAAAGCTTTGCTGAGCATTGTTTAATTCTTGGGTTCGACAATAGAAGTCTATGCAATTAAGCAAAGCTTTGATAAGTGTTGTTTAATTCTTGATTTCCACAATAGAAGTCTATGCAAGTTAGCAAAGTTTTGATGAGCATTGTCTAATTCCTGAGTTCCATACTAGAAGTAGTCTATGTAATTTCGCAAAGCTTTGATGAGCATTGTTTAATTCTTGAGCTCTACAGTAGAAGTCTATGCAATTTAGCAAAGCTTTGATGAGTATTGTTTAATTCTAGAGTTCCACAATAGAAGTCGATGCAATTTAGAAAAGCCTGGATGAGCATTGCTTAATTCTTGAGTTCGAAAATAGAAGTGATCTATGAAATTTACCAAAGCTTTAATGAGCATTGTTTAATTCTTGAGTTACACAATTGAAGTCTATGCAATTTAGCAAAACTTTAATGAGCACTGTATAATTCTTGAATTCCACAATTGAAGTCTACACAATTTAGCAAAGCTTTGATAAGCACCGTTTAATTCTTGAGTTCCACAATAGAAGTATTCTATGCAATTTAGCAAAGCGTTGATGAGCTTTGTTTAATTGTTCAGTTCCACAATAGAAGTCTATGCAATTTAAGCAAAGCTTTGATGATCATTGTTTAATTCGTGAGTTCCACAATAGAAGTCTATGCAATTTAGTAAAGCTTTGATGAGCATTGTTTAATTCTTGAATTCCACAATAGAAGTACCCTATGCAATTTAGCAAAGCTTTGATGAGCATTGTTTAATTCTTGAGGCCCACAATAGAAGAGTGTGCAATTTAGTAAAGCGTTGATGAGCATAGTTTAATTCTTGAATTCCATAATAGAACTAGTCCTTGCAATTTAGCAAAGATTTGATGAGCATTGTTTAATTCTTGAGTTCTACAATAGATGTCTAAGCAATTTAGCAAAGCGTTGATGAGTATTGTTTAATTCTTGTGTTCCACAATAGAAGTCGATACAATTTAGCAAAGCTTTCATGAGCATTGCTTAATTCTTGAGTTCCACAATAGAAGTAATCTATGAAATTTACCAAAGCTTTGATGAGCATTGTTTAATTCTTGGGTTCCACAATAGAAGTCTATGCAATTTAGCAAAGGTTTGATGAGTGTTGTTTAATTCTTGATTTCCACAATAGAAGTCTATGCAAGTTAGCAAAGTTTAGATGAGCATTGTTAATTCATGAGTTCCATACTAGAAGTAGTCTATGCAATTTAGCAAAGCTTTGATGAGCATTGTTTAATTCTTGAGTTCTACAGTAGAAGTGTACGCAATTTAGCAAAGCTTTGATGAGTATTGTTTAATTCTAAAGTTCCACAATAGAAGTCGATGCAATTTAGCAAGGCTTGGATGAGCATTGCTTAATTCTCGAGTTCCACAATAGAAGTGATCTATGAAATTTGCCAAAGCTTTAATTAGCATTGTTTAATTCTTGAGTTCCACAATTGAAGTCTATGTAATTTAACAAAACTTTGATGAGCACTGTTTAATTATTGAATTCCACAATAGAAGTCTACGCAATTAAGCAAAGCAATGATAAGCACTGTTTAATTCTTGAGTTCCACAATAGAAGTATTCTATGTAATTTAGCAATGCTTTGATGAGCATTGTTTAATTCTTGAGTTCCACAATAGAAGTCTATGCAATTTAAGCACAGGTTTGATGATCATTGTTTAATTCTTGATTTCCACAAATGAAGAGTGTGCAATTTAGCAAAGCTTTGCTGAGCATTGTTTAATTCTTGAATTCCATAATAGAAGTAGTCTATGCGATTTAGCAAAGATTTGATAAGTATTATTTAATTCTTGTGTTCCACAATAGAAGTCGATATACAATTTAGCAAAGCTTTGATGAGCATTGCTTAATTCTTGATTTCCATAATAGAAGTAATCTATGAAATTTGCCAAAGCTTTGCTGAGCATTGTTTAATTCTTGGGTTCGACAATAGAAGTCTATGCAATTAAGCAAAGCTTTGATAAGTGTTGTTTAATTCTTGATTTCCACAATAGAAGTCTATGCAAGTTAGCAAAGTTTTGATGAGCATTGTCTAATTCCTGAGTTCCATACTAGAAGTAGTCTATGTAATTTCGCAAAGCTTTGATGAGCATTGTTTAATTCTTGAGCTCTACAGTAGAAGTCTATGCAATTTAGCAAAGCTTTGATGAGTATTGTTTAATTCTAGAGTTCCACAATAGAAGTCGATGCAATTTAGAAAAGCCTGGATGAGCATTGCTTAATTCTTGAGTTCGAAAATAGAAGTGATCTATGAAATTTACCAAAGCTTTAATGAGCATTGTTTAATTCTTGAGTTACACAATTGAAGTCTATGCAATTTAGCAAAACTTTAATGAGCACTGTATAATTCTTGAATTCCACAATTGAAGTCTACACAATTTAGCAAAGCTTTGATAAGCACCGTTTAATTCTTGAGTTCCACAATAGAAGTATTCTATGCAATTTAGCAAAGCGTTGATGAGCTTTGTTTAATTGTTCAGTTCCACAATAGAAGTCTATGCAATTTAAGCAAAGCTTTGATGATCATTGTTTAATTCGTGAGTTCCACAATAGAAGTCTATGCAATTTAGTAAAGCTTTGATGAGCATTGTTTAATTCTTGAATTCCACAATAGAAGTACTCTATGCAATTTAGCAAAGCTTTGATGAGCATTGTTTAATTCTTGAGGCCCACAATAGAAGAGTGTGCAATTTAGTAAAGCGTTGATGAGCATAGTTTAATTCTTGAATTCCATAATAGAACTAGTCCTTGCAATTTAGCAAAGATTTGATGAGCATTGTTTAATTCTTGAGTTCTACAATAGATGTCTAAGCAATTTAGCAAAGCGTTGATGAGTATTGTTTAATTCTTGTGTTCCACAATAGAAGTCGATACAATTTAGCAAAGCTTTCATGAGCATTGCTTAATTCTTGAGTTCCACAATAGAAGTAATCTATGAAATTTACCAAAGCTTTGATGAGCATTGTTTAATTCTTGGGTTCCACAATAGAAGTCTATGCAATTTAGCAAAGGTTTGATGAGTGTTGTTTAATTCTTGATTTCCACAATAGAAGTCTATGCAAGTTAGCAAAGTTTAGATGAGCATTGTTAATTCATGAGTTCCATACTAGAAGTAGTGTATGCAATTTAGCAAAGCTTTGATGAGCATTGTTTAATTCTTGAGTTCTACAGTAGAAGTGTACGCAATTTAGCAAAGCTTTGATGAGTATTGTTTAATTCTAAAGTTCCACAATAGAAGTCGATGCAATTTAGCAAGGCTTGGATGAGCATTGCTTAATTCTCGAGTTCCACAATAGAAGTGATCTATGAAATTTGCCAAAGCTTTAATTAGCATTGTTTAATTCTTGAGTTCCACAATTGAAGTCTATGTAATTTAACAAAACTTTGATGAGCACTGTTTAATTATTGAATTCCACAATAGAAGTCTACGCAATTAAGCAAAGCAATGATAAGCACTGTTTAATTCTTGAGTTCCACAATAGAAGTATTCTATGTAATTTAGCAATGCTTTGATGAGCATTGTTTAATTCTTGAGTTCCACAATAGAAGTCTATGCAATTTAAGCACAGGTTTGATGATCATTGTTTAATTCTTGATTTCCACAAATGAAGAGTGTGCAATTTAGCAAAGCTTTGCTGAGCATTGTTTAATTCTTGAATTCCATAATAGAAGTAGTCTATGCGATTTAGCAAAGATTTGATAAGTATTATTTAATTCTTGTGTTCCACAATAGAAGTCGATATACAATTTAGCAAAGCTTTGATGAGCATTGCTTAATTCTTGATTTCCATAATAGAAGTAATCTATGAAATTTGCCAAAGCTTTGCTGAGCATTGTTTAATTCTTGGGTTCGACAATAGAAGTCTATGCAATTAAGCAAAGCTTTGATAAGTGTTGTTTAATTCTTGATTTCCACAATAGAAGTCTATGCAAGTTAGCAAAGTTTTGATGAGCATTGTCTAATTCCTGAGTTCCATACTAGAAGTAGTCTATGTAATTTCGCAAAGCTTTGATGAGCATTGTTTAATTCTTGAGCTCTACAGTAGAAGTCTATGCAATTTAGCAAAGCTTTGATGAGTATTGTTTAATTCTAGAGTTCCACAATAGAAGTCGATGCAATTTAGAAAAGCCTGGATGAGCATTGCTTAATTCTTGAGTTCGAAAATAGAAGTGATCTATGAAATTTACCAAAGCTTTAATGAGCATTGTTTAATTCTTGAGTTACACAATTGAAGTCTATGCAATTTAGCAAAACTTTAATGAGCACTGTATAATTCTTGAATTCCACAATTGAAGTCTACACAATTTAGCAAAGCTTTGATAAGCACCGTTTAATTCTTGAGTTCCACAATAGAAGTATTCTATGCAATTTAGCAAAGCGTTGATGAGCTTTGTTTAATTGTTCAGTTCCACAATAGAAGTCTATGCAATTTAAGCAAAGCTTTGATGATCATTGTTTAATTCGTGAGTTCCACAATAGAAGTCTATGCAATTTAGTAAAGCTTTGATGAGCATTGTTTAATTCTTGAATTCCACAATAGAAGTACTCTATGCAATTTAGCAAAGCTTTGATGAGCATTGTTTAATTCTTGAGGCCCACAATAGAAGAGTGTGCAATTTAGTAAAGCGTTGATGAGCATAGTTTAATTCTTGAATTCCATAATAGAACTAGTCCTTGCAATTTAGCAAAGATTTGATGAGCATTGTTTAATTCTTGAGTTCTACAATAGATGTCTAAGCAATTTAGCAAAGCGTTGATGAGTATTGTTTAATTCTTGTGTTCCACAATAGAAGTCGATACAATTTAGCAAAGCTTTCATGAGCATTGCTTAATTCTTGAGTTCCACAATAGAAGTAATCTATGAAATTTACCAAAGCTTTGATGAGCATTGTTTAATTCTTGGGTTCCACAATAGAAGTCTATGCAATTTAGCAAAGGTTTGATGAGTGTTGTTTAATTCTTGATTTCCACAATAGAAGTCTATGCAAGTTAGCAAAGTTTAGATGAGCATTGTTAATTCATGAGTTCCATACTAGAAGTAGTCTATGCAATTTAGCAAAGCTTTGATGAGCATTGTTTAATTCTTGAGTTCTACAGTAGAAGTGTATGCAATTTAGCAAAGCTTTGATGAGTATTGTTTAATTCTAAAGTTCCACAATAGAAGTCGATGCAATTTAGCAAGGCTTGGATGAGCATTGCTTAATTCTCGAGTTCCACAATAGAAGTGATCTATGAAATTTGCCAAAGCTTTAATTAGCATTGTTTAATTCTTGAGTTCCACAATTGAAGTCTATGTAATTTAACAAAACTTTGATGAGCACTGTTTAATTATTGAATTCCACAATAGAAGTCTACGCAATTAAGCAAAGCAATGATAAGCACTGTTTAATTCTTGAGTTCCACAATAGAAGTATTCTATGTAATTTAGCAATGCTTTGATGAGCATTGTTTAATTCTTGAGTTCCACAATAGAAGTCTATGCAATTTAAGCACAGGTTTGATGATCATTGTTTAATTCTTGATTTCCACAAATGAAGAGTATGCAATTTAGCAAAGCTTTGCTGAGCATTGTTTAATTCTTGAATTCCATAATAGAAGTAGTCTATGCGATTTAGCAAAGATTTGATAAGTATTATTTAATTCTTGTGTTCCACAATAGAAGTCGATATACAATTTAGCAAAGCTTTGATGAGCATTGCTTAATTCTTGATTTCCATAATAGAAGTAATCTATGAAATTTGCCAAAGCTTTGCTGAGCATTGTTTAATTCTTGGGTTCGACAATAGAAGTCTATGCAATTAAGCAAAGCTTTGATAAGTGTTGTTTAATTCTTGATTTCCACAATAGAAGTCTATGCAAGTTAGCAAAGTTTTGATGAGCATTGTCTAATTCCTGAGTTCCATACTAGAAGTAGTCTATGTAATTTCGCAAAGCTTTGATGAGCATTGTTTAATTCTTGAGCTCTACAGTAGAAGTCTATGCAATTTAGCAAAGCTTTGATGAGTATTGTTTAATTCTAGAGTTCCACAATAGAAGTCGATGCAATTTAGAAAAGCCTGGATGAGCATTGCTTAATTCTTGAGTTCGAAAATAGAAGTGATCTATGAAATTTACCAAAGCTTTAATGAGCATTGTTTAATTCTTGAGTTACACAATTGAAGTCTATGCAATTTAGCAAAACTTTAATGAGCACTGTATAATTCTTGAATTCCACAATCGAAGTCTACACAATTTAGCAAAGCTTTGATAAGCACCGTTTAATTCTTGAGTTCCACAATAGAAGTATTCTATGCAATTTAGCAAAGCGTTGATGAGCTTTGTTTAATTGTTCAGTTCCACAATAGAAGTCTATGCAATTTAAGCAAAGCTTTGATGATCATTGTTTAATTCGTGAGTTCCACAATAGAAGTCTATGCAATTTAGTAAAGCTTTGATGAGCATTGTTTAATTCTTGAATTCCACAATAGAAGTACTCTATGCAATTTAGCAAAGCTTTGATGAGCATTGTTTAATTCTTGAGGCCCACAATAGAAGAGTGTGCAATTTAGTAAAGCGTTGATGAGCATAGTTTAATTCTTGAATTCCATAATAGAACTAGTCCTTGCAATTTAGCAAAGATTTGATGAGCATTGTTTAATTCTTGAGTTCTACAATAGATGTCTAAGCAATTTAGCAAAGCGTTGATGAGTATTGTTTAATTCTTGTGTTCCACAATAGAAGTCGATACAATTTAGCAAAGCTTTCATGAGCATTGCTTAATTCTTGAGTTCCACAATAGAAGTAATCTATGAAATTTACCAAAGCTTTGATGAGCATTGTTTAATTCTTGGGTTCCACAATAGAAGTCTATGCAATTTAGCAAAGGTTTGATGAGTGTTGTTTAATTCTTGATTTCTACAATAGAAGTCTATGCAAGTTAGCAAAGTTTAGATGAGCATTGTTAATTCATGAGTTCCATACTAGAAGTAGTCTATGCAATTTAGCAAAGCTTTGATGAGCATTGTTTAATTCTTGAGTTCTACAGTAGAAGTGTACGCAATTTAGCAAAGCTTTGATGAGTATTGTTTAATTCTAAAGTTCCACAATAGAAGTCGATGCAATTTAGCAAGGCTTGGATGAGCATTGCTTAATTCTCGAGTTCCACAATAGAAGTGATCTATGAAATTTGCCAAAGCTTTAATTAGCATTGTTTAATTCTTGAGTTCCACAATTGAAGTCTATGTAATTTAA
Organism: Lactuca virosa; assembly: GCF_052849685.1. NCBI lineage: Eukaryota > Viridiplantae > Streptophyta > Magnoliopsida > Asterales > Asteraceae > Lactuca > Lactuca virosa. The sequence goes on along the minus strand of NC_136432.1, from coordinate 269,628,461 downwards.
CAAAACTTTGATGAGCACTGTTTAATTATTGAATTCCACAATAGAAGTCTACGCAATTAAGCAAAGCAATGATAAGCACTGTTTAATTCTTGAGTTCCACAATAGAAGTATTCTATGTAATTTAGCAATGCTTTGATGAGCATTGTTTAATTCTTGAGTTCCACAATAGAAGTCTATGCAATTTAAGCACAGGTTTGATGATCATTGTTTAATTCTTGATTTCCACAAATGAAGAGTATGCAATTTAGCAAAGCTTTGCTGAGCATTGTTTAATTCTTGAATTCCATAACAGAAGTAGTCTATGCGATTTAGCAAAGATTTGATAAGTATTATTTAATTCTTGTGTTCCACAATAGAAGTCGATATACAATTTAGCAAAGCTTTGATGAGCATTGCTTAATTCTTGATTTCCATAATAGAAGTAATCTATGAAATTTGCCAAAGCTTTGCTGAGCATTGTTTAATTCTTGGGTTCGACAATAGAAGTCTATGCAATTAAGCAAAGCTTTGATAAGTGTTGTTTAATTCTTGATTTCCACAATAGAAGTCTATGCAAGTTAGCAAAGTTTTGATGAGCATTGTCTAATTCCTGAGTTCCATACTAGAAGTAGTCTATGTAATTTCGCAAAGCTTTGATGAGCATTGTTTAATTCTTGAGCTCTACAGTAGAAGTCTATGCAATTTAGCAAAGCTTTGATGAGTATTGTTTAATTCTAGAGTTCCACAATAGAAGTCGATGCAATTTAGAAAAGCCTGGATGAGCATTGCTTAATTCTTGAGTTCGAAAATAGAAGTGATCTATGAAATTTACCAAAGCTTTAATGAGCATTGTTTAATTCTTGAGTTACACAATTGAAGTCTATGCAATTTAGCAAAACTTTAATGAGCACTGTATAATTCTTGAATTCCACAATTGAAGTCTACACAATTTAGCAAAGCTTTGATAAGCACCGTTTAATTCTTGAGTTCCACAATAGAAGTATTCTATGCAATTTAGCAAAGCGTTGATGAGCTTTGTTTAATTGTTCAGTTCCACAATAGAAGTCTATGCAATTTAAGCAAAGCTTTGATGATCATTGTTTAATTCGTGAGTTCCACAATAGAAGTCTATGCAATTTAGTAAAGCTTTGATGAGCATTGTTTAATTCTTGAATTCCACAATAGAAGTACCCTATGCAATTTAGCAAAGCTTTGATGAGCATTGTTTAATTCTTGAGGCCCACAATAGAAGAGTGTGCAATTTAGTAAAGCGTTGATGAGCATAGTTTAATTCTTGAATTCCATAATAGAACTAGTCCTTGCAATTTAGCAAAGATTTGATGAGCATTGTTTAATTCTTGAGTTCTACAATAGATGTCTAAGCAATTTAGCAAAGCGTTGATGAGTATTGTTTAATTCTTGTGTTCCACAATAGAAGTCGATACAATTTAGCAAAGCTTTCATGAGCATTGCTTAATTCTTGAGTTCCACAATAGAAGTAATCTATGAAATTTACCAAAGCTTTGATGAGCATTGTTTAATTCTTGGGTTCCACAATAGAAGTCTATGCAATTTAGCAAAGGTTTGATGAGTGTTGTTTAATTCTTGATTTCCACAATAGAAGTCTATGCAAGTTAGCAAAGTTTAGATGAGCATTGTTAATTCATGAGTTCCATACTAGAAGTAGTCTATGCAATTTAGCAAAGCTTTGATGAGCATTGTTTAATTCTTGAGTTCTACAGTAGAAGTGTACGCAATTTAGCAAAGCTTTGATGAGTATTGTTTAATTCTAAAGTTCCACAATAGAAGTCGATGCAATTTAGCAAGGCTTGGATGAGCATTGCTTAATTCTCGAGTTCCATAATAGAAGTGATCTATGAAATTTGCCAAAGCTTTAATTAGCATTGTTTAATTCTTGAGTTCCACAATTGAAGTCTATGTAATTTAACAAAACTTTGATGAGCACTGTTTAATTATTGAATTCCACAATAGAAGTCTACGCAATTAAGCAAAGCAATGATAAGCACTGTTTAATTCTTGAGTTCCACAATAGAAGTATTCTATGTAATTTAGCAATGCTTTGATGAGCATTGTTTAATTCTTGAGTTCCACAATAGAAGTCTATGCAATTTAAGCACAGGTTTGATGATCATTGTTTAATTCTTGATTTCCACAAATGAAGAGTATGCAATTTAGCAAAGCTTTGCTGAGCATTGTTTAATTCTTGAATTCCATAATAGAAGTAGTCTATGCGATTTAGCAAAGATTTGATAAGTATTATTTAATTCTTGTGTTCCACAATAGAAGTCGATATACAATTTAGCAAAGCTTTGATGAGCATTGCTTAATTCTTGATTTCCATAATAGAAGTAATCTATGAAATTTGCCAAAGCTTTGCTGAGCATTGTTTAATTCTTGGGTTCGACAACAGAAGTCTATGCAATTAAGCAAAGCTTTGATAAGTGTTGTTTAATTCTTGATTTCCACAATAGAAGTCTATGCAAGTTAGCAAAGTTTTGATGAGCATTGTCTAATTCCTGAGTTCCATACTAGAAGTAGTCTATGTAATTTCGCAAAGCTTTGATGAGCATTGTTTAATTCTTGAGCTCTACAGTAGAAGTCTATGCAATTTAGCAAAGCTTTGATGAGTATTGTTTAATTCTAGAGTTCCACAATAGAAGTCGATGCAATTTAGAAAAGCCTGGATGAGCATTGCTTAATTCTTGAGTTCGAAAATAGAAGTGATCTATGAAATTTACCAAAGCTTTAATGAGCATTGTTTAATTCTTGAGTTACACAATTGAAGTCTATGCAATTTAGCAAAACTTTAATGAGCACTGTATAATTCTTGAATTCCACAATTGAAGTCTACACAATTTAGCAAAGCTTTGATAAGCACCGTTTAATTCTTGAGTTCCACAATAGAAGTATTCTATGCAATTTAGCAAAGCGTTGATGAGCTTTGTTTAATTGTTCAGTTCCACAATAGAAGTCTATGCAATTTAAGCAAAGCTTTGATGATCATTGTTTAATTCGTGAGTTCCACAATAGAAGTCTATGCAATTTAGTAAAGCTTTGATGAGCATTGTTTAATTCTTGAATTCCACAATAGAAGTACTCTATGTAATTTAGCACAGCTTTGATGAGCATTGTTTAATTCTTGAGGCCCACAATAGAAGAGTGTGCAATTTAGTAAAGCGTTGATGAGCATAGTTTAATTCTTGAATTCCATAATAGAACTAGTCCTTGCAATTTAGCAAAGATTTGATGAGCATTGTTTAATTCTTGAGTTCTACAATAGATGTCTAAGCAATTTAGCAAAGCGTTGATGAGTATTGTTTAATTCTTGTGTTCCACAATAGAAGTCGATACAATTTAGCAAAGCTTTCATGAGCATTGCTTAATTCTTGAGTTCCACAATAGAAGTAATCTATGAAATTTACCAAAGCTTTGATGAGCATTGTTTAATTCTTGGGTTCCACAATAGAAGTCTATGCAATTTAGCAAAGGTTTGATGAGTGTTGTTTAATTCTTGATTTCCACAATAGAAGTCTATGCAAGTTAGCAAAATTTAGATGAGCATTGTTAATTCATGAGTTCCATACTAGAAGTAGTCTATGCAATTTAGCAAAGCTTTGATGAGCATTGTTTAATTCTTGAGTTCTACAGTAGAAGTGTACGCAATTTAGCAAAGCTTTGATGAGTATTGTTTAATTCTAAAGTTCCACAATAGAAGTCGATGCAATTTAGCAAGGCTTGGATGAGCATTGCTTAATTCTCGAGTTCCACAATAGAAGTGATCTATGAAATTTGCCAAAGCTTTAATTAGCATTGTTTAATTCTTGAGTTCCACAATTGAAGTCTATGTAATTTAACAAAACTTTGATGAGCACTGTTTAATTATTGAATTCCACAATAGAAGTCTACGCAATTAAGCAAAGCAATGATAAGCACTGTTTAATTCTTGAGTTCCACAATAGAAGTATTCTATGTAATTTAGCAATGCTTTGATGAGCATTGTTTAATTCTTGAGTTCCACAATAGAAGTCTATGCAATTTAAGCACAGGTTTGATGATCATTGTTTAATTCTTGATTTCCACAAATGAAGAGTATGCAATTTAGCAAAGCTTTGCTGAGCATTGTTTAATTCTTGAATTCCATAATAGAAGTAGTCTATGCGATTTAGCAAAGATTTGATAAGTATTATTTAATTCTTGTGTTCCACAATAGAAGTCGATATACAATTTAGCAAAGCTTTGATGAGCATTGCTTAATTCTTGATTTCCATAATAGAAGTAATCTATGAAATTTGCCAAAGCTTTGCTGAGCATTGTTTAATTCTTGGGTTCGACAATAGAAGTCTATGCAATTAAGCAAAGCTTTGATAAGTGTTGTTTAATTCTTGATTTCCACAATAGAAGTCTATGCAAGTTAGCAAAGTTTTGATGAGCATTGTCTAATTCCTGAGTTCCATACTAGAAGTAGTCTATGTAATTTCGCAAAGCTTTGATGAGCATTGTTTAATTCTTGAGCTCTACAGTAGAAGTCTATGCAATTTAGCAAAGCTTTGATGAGTATTGTTTAATTCTAGAGTTCCACAATAGAAGTCGATGCAATTTAGAAAAGCCTGGATGAGCATTGCTTAATTCTTGAGTTCGAAAATAGAAGTGATCTATGAAATTTACCAAAGCTTTAATGAGCATTGTTTAATTCTTGAGTTACACAATTGAAGTCTATGCAATTTAGCAAAACTTTAATGAGCACTGTATAATTCTTGAATTCCACAATTGAAGTCTACACAATTTAGCAAAGCTTTGATAAGCACCGTTTAATTCTTGAGTTCCACAATAGAAGTATTCTATGCAATTTAGCAAAGCGTTGATGAGCTTTGTTTAATTGTTCAGTTCCACAATAGAAGTCTATGCAATTTAAGCAAAGCTTTGATGATCATTGTTTAATTCGTGAGTTCCACAATAGAAGTCTATGCAATTTAGTAAAGCTTTGATGAGCATTGTTTAATTCTTGAATTCCACAATAGAAGTACTCTATGCAATTTAGCAAAGCTTTGATGAGCATTGTTTAATTCTTGAGGCCCACAATAGAAGAGTGTGCAATTTAGTAAAGCGTTGATGAGCATAGTTTAATTCTTGAATTCCATAATAGAACTAGTCCTTGCAATTTAGCAAAGATTTGATGAGCATTGTTTAATTCTTGAGTTCTACAATAGATGTCTAAGCAATTTAGCAAAGCGTTGATGAGTATTGTTTAATTCTTGTGTTCCACAATAGAAGTCGATACAATTTAGCAAAGCTTTCATGAGCATTGCTTAATTCTTGAGTTCCACAATAGAAGTAATCTATGAAATTTACCAAAGCTTTGATGAGCATTGTTTAATTCTTGGGTTCCACAATAGAAGTCTATGCAATTTAGCAAAGGTTTGATGAGTGTTGTTTAATTCTTGATTTCCACAATAGAAGTCTATGCAAGTTAGCAAAGTTTAGATGAGCATTGTTAATTCATGAGTTCCATACTAGAAGTAGTCTATGCAATTTAGCAAAGCTTTGATGAGCATTGTTTAATTCTTGAGTTCTACAGTAGAAGTGTACGCAATTTAGCAAAGCTTTGATGAGTATTGTTTAATTCTAAAGTTCCACAATAGAAGTCGATGCAATTTAGCAAGGCTTGGATGAGCATTGCTTAATTCTCGAGTTCCACAATAGAAGTGATCTATGAAATTTGCCAAAGCTTTAATTAGCATTGTTTAATTCTTGAGTTCCACAATTGAAGTCTATGTAATTTAACAAAACTTTGATGAGCACTGTTTAATTATTGAATTCCACAATAGAAGTCTACGCAATTAAGCAAAGCAATGATAAGCACTGTTTAATTCTTGAGTTCCACAATAGAAGTATTCTATGTAATTTAGCAATGCTTTGATGAGCATTGTTTAATTCTTGAGTTCCACAATAGAAGTCTATGCAATTTAAGCACAGGTTTGATGATCATTGTTTAGTTCTTGATTTCCACAAATGAAGAGTATGCAATTTAGCAAAGCTTTGCTGAGCATTGTTTAATTCTTGAATTCCATAATAGAAGTAGTCTATGCGATTTAGCAAAGATTTGATAAGTATTATTTAATTCTTGTGTTCCACAATAGAAGTCGATATACAATTTAGCAAAGCTTTGATGAGCATTGCTTAATTCTTGATTTCCATAATAGAAGTAATCTATGAAATTTGCAAAAAGCTTTGCTGAGCATTGTTTAATTCTTGGGTTCGACAATAGAAGTCTATGCAATTAAGCAAAGCTTTGATAAGTGTTGTTTAATTCTTGATTTCCACAATAGAAGTCTATGCAAGTTAGCAAAGTTTTGATGAGCATTGTCTAATTCCTGAGTTCCATACTAGAAGTAGTCTATGTAATTTCGCAAAGCTTTGATCAGCATTGTTTAATTCTTGAGCTCTACAGTAGAAGTCTATGCAATTTAGCAAAGCTTTGATGAGTATTGTTTAATTCTAGAGTTCCACAATAGAAGTCGATGCAATTTAGAAAAGCCTGGATGAGCATTGCTTAATTCTTGAGTTCGAAAATAGAAGTGATCTATGAAATTTACCAAAGCTTTAATGAGCATTGTTTAATTCTTGAGTTACACAATTGAAGTCTATGCAATTTAGCAAAACTTTAATGAGCACTGTATAATTCTTGAATTCCACAATTGAAGTCTACACAATTTAGCAAAGCTTTGATAAGCACCGTTTAATTCTTGAGTTCCACAATAGAAGTATTCTATGCAATTTAGCAAAGCGTTGATGAGCTTTGTTTAATTGTTCAGTTCCACAATAGAAGTCTATGCAATTTAAGCAAAGCTTTGATGATCATTGTTTAATTCGTGAGTTCCACAATAGAAGTCTATGCAATTTAGTAAAGCTTTGATGAGCATTGTTTAATTCTTGAATTCCACAATAGAAGTACTCTATGCAATTTAGCAAAGCTTTGATGAGCATTGTTTAATTCTTGAGGCCCACAATAGAAGAGTGTGCAATTTAGTAAAGCGTTGATGAGCATAGTTTAATTCTTGAATTCCATAATAGAACTAGTCCTTGCAATTTAGCAAAGATTTGATGAGCATTGTTTAATTCTTGAGTTCTACAATAGATGTCTAAGCAATTTAGCAAAGCGTTGATGAGTATTGTTTAATTCTTGTGTTCCACAATAGAAGTCGATACAATTTAGCAAAGCTTTCATGAGCATTGCTTAATTCTTGAGTTCAACAATAGAAGTAATCTATGAAATTTACCAAAGCTTTGATGAGCATTGTTTAATTCTTGGGTTCCACAATAGAAGTCTATGCAATTTAGCAAAGGTTTGATGAGTGTTGTTTAATTCTTGATTTCCACAATAGAAGTCTATGCAAGTTAGCAAAGTTTAGATGAGCATTGTTAATTCATGAGTTCCAAACTAGAAGTAGTCTATGCAATTTAGCAAAGCTTTGATGAGCATTGTTTAATTCTTGAGTTCTACAGTAGAAGTGTACGCAATTTAGCAAAGCTTTGATGAGTATTGTTTAATTCTAAAGTTCCACAATAGAAGTCGATGCAATTTAGCAAGGCTTGGATGAGCATTGCTTAATTCTCGAGTTCCACAATAGAAGTGATCTATGAAATTTGCCAAAGCTTTAATTAGCATTGTTTAATTCTTGAGTTCCACAATTGAAGTCTATGTAATTTAACAAAACTTTGATGAGCACTGTTTAATTATTGAATTCCACAATAGAAGTCTACGCAATTAAGCAAAGCAATGATAAGCACTGTTTAATTCTTGAGTTCCACAATAGAAGTATTCTATGTAATTTAGCAATGCTTTGATGAGCATTGTTTAATTCTTGAGTTCCACAATAGAAGTCTATGCAATTTAAGCACAGGTTTGATGATCATTGTTTAATTCTTGATTTCCACAAATGAAGAGTATGCAATTTAGCAAAGCTTTGCTGAGCATTGTTTAATTCTTGAATTCCATAATAGAAGTAGTCTATGCGATTTAGCAAAGATTTGATAAGTATTATTTAATTCTTGTGTTCCACAATAGAAGTCGATATACAATTTAGCAAAGCTTTGATGAGCATTGCTTAATTCTTGATTTCCATAATAGAAGTAATCTATGAAATTTGCCAAAGCTTTGCTGAGCATTGTTTAATTCTTGGGTTCGACAATAGAAGTCTATGCAATTAAGCAAAGCTTTTATAAGTGTTGTTTAATTCTTGATTTCCACAATAGAAGTCTATGCAAGTTAGCAAAGTTTTGATGAGCATTGTCTAATTCCTGAGTTCCATACTAGAAGTAGTCTATGTAATTTCGCAAAGCTTTGATGAGCATTGTTTAATTCTTGAGCTCTACAGTAGAAGTCTATGCAATTTAGCAAAGCTTTGATGAGTATTGTTTAATTCTAGAGTTCCACAATAGGAGTCGATGCAATTTAGAAAAGCCTGGATGAGCATTGCTTAATTCTTGAGTTCGAAAATAGAAGTGATCTATGAAATTTACCAAAGCTTTAATGAGCATTGTTTAATTCTTGAGTTACACAATTGAAGTCTATGCAATTTAGCAAAACTTTAATGAGCACTGTATAATTCTTGAATTCCACAATTGAAGTCTACACAATTTAGCAAAGCTTTGATAAGCACCGTTTAATTCTTGAGTTCCACAATAGAAGTATTCTATGCAATTTAGCAAAGCGTTGATGAGCTTTGTTTAATTGTTCAGTTCCACAATAGAAGTCTATGCAATTTAAGCAAAGCTTTGATGATCATTGTTTAATTCGTGAGTTCCACAATAGAAGTCTATGCAATTTAGTAAAGCTTTGATGAGCATTGTTTAATTCTTGAATTCCACAATAGAAGTACTCTATGCAATTTAGCAAAGCTTTGATGAGCATTGTTTAATTCTTGAGGCCCACAATAGAAGAGTGTGCAATTTAGTAAAGCGTTGATGAGCATAGTTTAATTCTTGAATTCCATAATAGAACTAGTCCTTGCAATTTAGCAAAGATTTGATGAGCATTGTTTAATTCTTGAGTTCTACAATAGATGTCTAAGCAATTTAGCAAAGCGTTGATGAGTATTGTTTAATTCTTGTGTTCCACAATAGAAGTCGATACAATTTAGCAAAGCTTTCATGAGCATTGCTTAATTCTTGAGTTCCACAATAGAAGTAATCTATGAAATTTACCAAAGCTTTGATGAGCATTGTTTAATTCTTGGGTTCCACAATAGAAGTCTATGCAATTTAGCAAAGGTTTGATGAGTGTTGTTTAATTCTTGATTTCCACAATAGAAGTCTATGCAAGTTAGCAAAGTTTAGATGAGCATTGTTAATTCATGAGTTCCATACTAGAAGTAGTCTATGCAATTTAGCAAAGCTTTGATGAGCATTGTTTAATTCTTGAGTTCTACAGTAGAAGTGTACGCAATTTAGCAAAGCTTTGATGAGTATTGTTTAATTCTAAAGTTCCACAATAGAAGTCGATGCAATTTAGCAAGGCTTGGATGAGCATTGCTTAATTCTCGAGTTCCACAATAGAAGTGATCTATGAAATTTGCCAAAGCTTTAATTAGCATTGTTTAATTCTTGAGTTCCACAATTGAAGTCTATGTAATTTAACAAAACTTTGATGAGCACTGTTTTATTATTGAATTCCACAATAGAAGTCTACGCAATTAAGCAAAGCAATGATAAGCACTGTTTAATTCTTGAGTTCCACAATAGAAGTATTCTATGTAATTTAGCAATGCTTTGATGAGCATTGTTTAATTCTTGAGTTCCACAATAGAAGTCTATGCAATTTAAGCACAGGTTTGATGATCATTGTTTAATTCTTGATTTCCACAAATGAAGAGTATGCAATTTAGCAAAGCTTTGCTGAGCATTGTTTAATTCTTGAATTCCATAATAGAAGTAGTCTATGCGATTTAGCAAAGATTTGATAAGTATTATTTAATTCTTGTGTTCCACAATAGAAGTCGATATACAATTTAGCAAAGCTTTGATGAGCATTGCTTAATTCTTGATTTCCATAATAGAAGTAATCTATGAAATTTGCCAAAGCTTTGCTGAGCATTGTTTAATTCTTGGGTTCGACAATAGAAGTCTATGCAATTAAGCAAAGCTTTGATAAGTGTTGTTTAATTCTTGATTTCCACAATAGAAGTCTATGCAAGTTAGCAAAGTTTTGATGAGCATTGTCTAATTCCTGAGTTCCATACTAGAAGTAGTCTATGTAATTTCGCAAAGCTTTGATCAGCATTGTTTAATTCTTGAGCTCTACAGTAGAAGTCTATGCAATTTAGCAAAGCTTTGATGAGTATTGTTTAATTCTAGAGTTCCACAATAGGAGTCGATGCAATTTAGAAAAGCCTGGATGAGCATTGCTTAATTCTTGAGTTCGAAAATAGAAGTGATCTATGAAATTTACCAAAGCTTTAATGAGCATTGTTTAATTCTTGAGTTACACAATTGAAGTCTATGCAATTTAGCAAAACTTTAATGAGCACTGTATAATTCTTGAATTCCACAATTGAAGTCTACACAATTTAGCAAAGCTTTGATAAGCACCGTTTAATTCTTGAGTTCCACAATAGAAGTATTCTATGCAATTTAGCAAAGCGTTGATGAGCTTTGTTTAATTGTTCAGTTCCACAATAGAAGTCTATGCAATTTAAGCAAAGCTTTGATGATCATTGTTTAATTCGTGAGTTCCACAATAGAAGTCTATGCAATTTAGTAAAGCTTTGATGAGCATTGTTTAATTCTTGAATTCCACAATAGAAGTACTCTATGCAATTTAGCAAAGCTTTGATGAGCATTGTTTAATTCTTGAGGCCCACAATAGAAGAGTGTGCAATTTAGTAAAGCGTTGATGAGCATAGTTTAATTCTTGAATTCCATAATAGAACTAGTCCTTGCAATTTAGCAAAGATTTGATGAGCATTGTTTAATTCTTGAGTTCTACAATAGATGTCTAAGCAATTTAGCAAAGCGTTGATGAGTATTGTTTAATTCTTGTGTTCCACAATAGAAGTCGATACAATTTAGCAAAGCTTTCATGAGCATTGCTTAATTCTTGAGTTCCACAATAGAAGTAATCTATGAAATTTACCAAAGCTTTGATGAGCATTGTTTAATTCTTGGGTTCCACAATAGAAGTCTATGCAATTTAGCAAAGGTTTGATGAGTGTTGTTTAATTCTTGATTTCCACAATAGAAGTCTATGCAAGTTAGCAAAGTTTAGATGAGCATTGTTAATTCATGAGTTCCATACTAGAAGTAGTCTATGCAATTTAGCAAAGCTTTGATGAGCATTGTTTAATTCTTGAGTTCTACAGTAGAAGTGTACGCAATTTAGCAAAGCTTTGATGAGTATTGTTTAATTCTAAAGTTCCACAATAGAAGTCGATGCAATTTAGCAAGGCTTGGATGAGCATTGCTTAATTCTCGAGTTCCACAATAGAAGTGATCTATGAAATTTGCCAAAGCTTTAATTAGCATTGTTTAATTCTTGAGTTCCACAATTGAAGTCTATGTAATTTAACAAAACTTTGATGAGCACTGTTTTATTATTGAATTCCACAATAGAAGTCTACGCAATTAAGCAAAGCAATGATAAGCACTGTTTAATTCTTGAGTTCCACAATAGAAGTATTCTATGTAATTTAGCAATGCTTTGATGAGCATTGTTTAATTCTTGAGTTCCACAATAGAAGTCTATGCAATTTAAGCACAGGTTTGATGATCATTGTTTAATTCTTGATTTCCACAAATGAAGAGTATGCAATTTAGCAAAGCTTTGCTGAGCATTGTTTAATTCTTGAATTCCATAATAGAAGTAGTCTATGCGATTTAGCAAAGATTTGATAAGTATTATTTAATTCTTGTGTTCCACAATAGAAGTCGATATACAATTTAGCAAAGCTTTGATGAGCATTGCTTAATTCTTGATTTCCATAATAGAAGTAATCTATGAAATTTGCCAAAGCTTTGCTGAGCATTGTTTAATTCTTGGGTTCGACAATAGAAGTCTATGCAATTAAGCAAAGCTTTGATAAGTGTTGTTTAATTCTTGATTTCCACAATAGAAGTCTATGCAAGTTAGCAAAGTTTTGATGAGCATTGTCTAATTCCTGAGTTCCATACTAGAAGTAGTCTATGTAATTTCGCAAAGCTTTGATCAGCATTGTTTAATTCTTGAGCTCTACAGTAGAAGTCTATGCAATTTAGCAAAGCTTTGATGAGTATTGTTTAATTCTAGAGTTCCACAATAGGAGTCGATGCAATTTAGAAAAGCCTGGATGAGCATTGCTTAATTCTTGAGTTCGAAAATAGAAGTGATCTATGAAATTTACCAAAGCTTTAATGAGCATTGTTTAATTCTTGAGTTACACAATTGAAGTCTATGCAATTTAGCAAAACTTTAATGAGCACTGTATAATTCTTGAATTCCACAATTGAAGTCTACACAATTTAGCAAAGCTTTGATAAGCACCGTTTAATTCTTGAGTTCCACAATAGAAGTATTCTATGCAATTTAGCAAAGCGTTGATGAGCTTTGTTTAATTGTTCAGTTCCACAATAGAAGTCTATGCAATTTAAGCAAAGCTTTGATGATCATTGTTTAATTCGTGAGTTCCACAATAGAAGTCTATGCAATTTAGTACAGCTTTGATGAGCATTGTTTAATTCTTGAATTCCACAATAGAAGTACTCTATGTAATTTAGCAAAGCTTTGATGAGCATTGTTTAATTCTTGAGGCCCACAATAGAAGAGTGTGCAATTTAGTAAAGCGTTGATGAGCATAGTTTAATTCTTGAATTCCATAATAGAACTAGTCCTTGCAATTTAGCAAAGATTTGATGAGCATTGTTTAATTCTTGAGTTCTACAATAGATGTCTAAGCAATTTAGCAAAGCGTTGATGAGTATTGTTTAATTCTTGTGTTCCACAATAGAAGTCGATACAATTTAGCAAAGCTTTCATGAGCATTGCTTAATTCTTGAGTTCCACAATAGAAGTAATCTATGAAATTTACCAAAGCTTTGATGAGCATTGTTTAATTCTTGGGTTCCACAATAGAAGTCTATGCAATTTAGCAAAGGTTTGATGAGTGTTGTTTAATTCTTGATTTCCACAATAGAAGTCTATGCAAGTTAGCAAAGTTTAGATGAGCATTGTTAATTCATGAGTTCCATACTAGAAGTAGTCTATGCAATTTAGCAAAGCTTTGATGAGCATTGTTTAATTCTTGAGTTCTACAGTAGAAGTGTACGCAATTTAGCAAAGCTTTGATGAGTATTGTTTAATTCTAAAGTTCCACAATAGAAGTCGATGCAATTTAGCAAGGCTTGGATGAGCATTGCTTAATTCTCGAGTTCCACAATAGAAGTGATCTATGAAATTTGCCAAAGCTTTAATTAGCATTGTTTAATTCTTGAGTTCCACAATTGAAGTCTATGTAATTTAACAAAACTTTGATGAGCACTGTTTAATTATTGAATTCCACAATAGAAGTCTACGCAATTAAGCAAAGCAATGATAAGCACTGTTTAATTCTTGAGTTCCACAATAGAAGTATTCTATGTAATTTAGCAATGCTTTGATGAGCATTGTTTAATTCTTGAGTTCCACAATAGAAGTCTATGCAATTTAAGCACAGGTTTGATGATCATTGTTTAATTCTTGATTTCCACAAATGAAGAGTATGCAATTTAGCAAAGCTTTGCTGAGCATTGTTTAATTCTTGAATTCCATAATAGAAGTAGTCTATGCGATTTAGCAAAGATTTGATAAGTATTATTTAATTCTTGTGTTCCACAATAGAAGTCGATATACAATTTAGCAAAGCTTTGATGAGCATTGCTTAATTCTTGATTTCCATAATAGAAGTAATCTATGAAATTTGCCAAAGCTTTGCTGAGCATTGTTTAATTCTTGGGTTCGACAATAGAAGTCTATGCAATTAAGCAAAGCTTTGATAAGTGTTGTTTAATTCTTGATTTCCACAATAGAAGTCTATGCAAGTTAGCAAAGTTTTGATGAGCATTGTCTAATTCCTGAGTTCCATACTAGAAGTAGTCTATGTAATTTCGCAAAGCTTTGATCAGCATTGTTTAATTCTTGAGCTCTACAGTAGAAGTCTATGCAATTTAGCAAAGCTTTGATGAGTATTGTTTAATTCTAGAGTTCCACAATAGGAGTCGATGCAATTTAGAAAAGCCTGGATGAGCATTGCTTAATTCTTGAGTTCGAAAATAGAAGTGATCTATGAAATTTACCAAAGCTTTAATGAGCATTGTTTAATTCTTGAGTTACACAATTGAAGTCTATGCAATTTAGCAAAACTTTAATGAGCACTGTATAATTCTTGAATTCCACAATTGAAGTCTACACAATTTAGCAAAGCTTTGATAAGCACCGTTTAATTCTTGAGTTCCACAATAGAAGTATTCTATGCAATTTAGCAAAGCGTTGATGAGCTTTGTTTAATTGTTCAGTTCCACAATAGAAGTCTATGCAATTTAAGCAAAGCTTTGATGATCATTGTTTAATTCGTGAGTTCCACAATAGAAGTCTATGCAATTTAGTAAAGCTTTGATGAGCATTGTTTAATTCTTGAATTCCACAATAGAAGTACTCTATGCAATTTAGCAAAGCTTTGATGAGCATTGTTTAATTCTTGAGGCCCACAATAGAAGAGTGTGCAATTTAGTAAAGCGTTGATGAGCATAGTTTAATTCTTGAATTCCATAATAGAACTAGTCCTTGCAATTTAGCAAAGATTTGATGAGCATTGTTTAATTCTTGAGTTCTACAATAGATGTCTAAGCAATTTAGCAAAGCGTTGATGAGTATTGTTTAATTCTTGTGTTCCACAATAGAAGTCGATACAATTTAGCAAAGCTTTCATGAGCATTGCTTAATTCTTGAGTTCCACAATAGAAGTAATCGATGAAATTTACCAAAGCTTTGATGAGCATTGTTTAATTCTTGGGTTCCACAATAGAAGTCTATGCAATTTAGCAAAGGTTTGATGAGTGTTGTTTAATTCTTGATTTCCACAATAGAAGTCTATGCAAGTTAGCAAAGTTTAGATGAGCATTGTTAATTCATGAGTTCCATACTAGAAGTAGTCTATGCAATTTAGCAAAGCTTTGATGAGCATTGTTTAATTCTTGAGTTCTACAGTAGAAGTGTACGCAATTTAGCAAAGCTTTGATGAGTATTGTTTAATTCTAAAGTTCCACAATAGAAGTCGATGCAATTTAGCAAGGCTTGGATGAGCATTGCTTAATTCTCGAGTTCCACAATAGAAGTGATCTATGAAATTTGCCAAAGCTTTAATTAGCATTGTTTAATTCTTGAGTTCCACAATTGAAGTCTATGTAATTTAACAAAACTTTGATGAGCACTGTTTAATTATTGAATTCCACAATAGAAGTCTACGCAATTAAGCAAAGCAATGATAAGCACTGTTTAATTCTTGAGTTCCACAATAGAAGTATTCTATGTAATTTAGCAATGCTTTGATGAGCATTGTTTAATTCTTGAGTTCCACAATAGAAGTCTATGCAATTTAAGCACAGGTTTGATGATCATTGTTTAATTCTTGATTTCCACAAATGAAGAGTATGCAATTTAGCAAAGCTTTGCTGAGCATTGTTTAATTCTTGAATTCCATAATAGAAGTAGTCTATGCGATTTAGCAAAGATTTGATAAGTATTATTTAATTCTTGTGTTCCACAATAGAAGTCGATATACAATTTAGCAAAGCTTTGATGAGCATTGCTTAATTCTTGATTTCCATAATAGAAGTAATCTATGAAATTTGCCAAAGCTTTGCTGAGCATTGTTTAATTCTTGGGTTCGACAATAGAAGTCTATGCAATTAAGCAAAGCTTTGATAAGTGTTGTTTAATTCTTGATTTCCACAATAGAAGTCTATGCAAGTTAGCAAAGTTTTGATGAGCATTGTCTAATTCCTGAGTTCCATACTAGAAGTAGTCTATGTAATTTCGCAAAGCTTTGATGAGCATTGTTTAATTCTTGAGCTCTACAGTAGAAGTCTATGCAATTTAGCAAAGCTTTGATGAGTATTGTTTAATTCTAGAGTTCCACAATAGAAGTCGATGCAATTTAGAAAAGCCTGGATGAGCATTGCTTAATTCTTGAGTTCGAAAATAGAAGTGATCTATGAAATTTACCAAAGCTTTAATGAGCATTGTTTAATTCTTGAGTTACACAATTGAAGTCTATGCAATTTAGCAAAACTTTAATGAGCACTGTATAATTCTTGAATTCCACAATTGAAGTCTACACAATTTAGCAAAGCTTTGATAAGCACCATTTAATTCTTGAGTTCCACAATAGAAGTATTCTATGCAATTTAGCAAAGCGTTGATGAGCTTTGTTTAATTGTTCAGTTCCACAATAGAAGTCTATGCAATTTAAGCAAAGCTTTGATGATCATTGTTTAATTCGTGAGTTCCACAATAGAAGTTTATGCAATTTAGTAAAGCTTTGATGAGCATTGTTTAATTCTTGAATTCCACAATAGAAGTACTCTATGCAATTTAGCAAAGCTTTGATGAGCATTGTTTAATTCTTGAGGCCCACAATAGAAGAGTGTGCAATTTAGTAAAGCGTTGATGAGCATAGTTTAATTCTTGAATTCCATAATAGAACTAGTCCTTGCAATTTAGCAAAGATTTGATGAGCATTGTTTAATTCTTGAGTTCTACAATAGATGTCTAAGCAATTTAGCAAAGCGTTGATGAGTATTGTTTAATTCTTGTGTTCCACAATAGAAGTCGATACAATTTAGCAAAGCTTTCATGAGCATTGCTTAATTCTTGAGTTCCACAATAGAAGTAATCTATGAAATTTACCAAAGCTTTGATGAGCATTGTTTAATTCTTGGGTTCCACAATAGAAGTCTATGCAATTTAGCAAAGGTTTGATGAGTGTTGTTTAATTCTTGATTTCCACAATAGAAGTCTATGCAAGTTAGCAAAGTTTAGATGAGCATTGTTAATTCATGAGTTCCATACTAGAAGTAGTCTATGCAATTTAGCAAAGCTTTGATGAGCATTGTTTAATTCTTGAGTTCTACAGTAGAAGTGTACGCAATTTAGCAAAGCTTTGATGAGTATTGTTTAATTCTAAAGTTCCACAATAGAAGTCGATGCAATTTAGCAAGGCTTGGATGAGCATTGCTTAATTCTCGAGTTCCACAATAGAAGTGATCTATGAAATTTGCCAAAGCTTTAATTAGCATTGTTTAATTCTTGAGTTCCACAATTGAAGTCTATGTAATTTAACAAAACTTTGATGAGCACTGTTTAATTATTGAATTCCACAATAGAAGTCTACGCAATTAAGCAAAGCAATGATAAGCACTGTTTAATTCTTGAGTTCCACAATAGAAGTATTCTATGTAATTTAGCAATGCTTTGATGAGCATTGTTTAATTCTTGAGTTCCACAATAGAAGTCTATGCAATTTAAGCACAGGTTTGATGATCATTGTTTAATTCTTGATTTCCACAAATGAAGAGTATGCAATTTAGCAAAGCTTTGCTGAGCATTGTTTAATTCTTGAATTCCATAATAGAAGTAGTCTATGCGATTTAGCAAAGATTTGATAAGTATTATTTAATTCTTGTGTTCCACAATAGAAGTCGATATACAATTTAGCAAAGCTTTGATGAGCATTGCTTAATTCTTGATTTCCATAATAGAAGTAATCTATGAAATTTGCCAAAGCTTTGCTGAGCATTGTTTAATTCTTGGGTTCGACAATAGAAGTCTATGCAATTAAGCAAAGCTTTGATAAGTGTTGTTTAATTCTTGATTTCCACAATAGAAGTCTATGCAAGTTAGCAAAGTTTTGATGAGCATTGTCTAATTCCTGAGTTCCATACTAGAAGTAGTCTATGTAATTTCGCAAAGCTTTGATCAGCATTGTTTAATTCTTGAGCTCTACAGTAGAAGTCTATGCAATTTAGCAAAGCTTTGATGAGTATTGTTTAATTCTAGAGTTCCACAATAGGAGTCGATGCAATTTAGAAAAGCCTGGATGAGCATTGCTTAATTCTTGAGTTCGAAAATAGAAGTGATCTATGAAATTTACCAAAGCTTTAATGAGCATTGTTTAATTCTTGAGTTACACAATTGAAGTCTATGCAATTTAGCAAAACTTTAATGAGCACTGTATAATTCTTGAATTCCACAATTGAAGTCTACACAATTTAGCAAAGCTTTGATAAGCACCGTTTAATTCTTGAGTTCCACAATAGAAGTATTCTATGCAATTTAGCAAAGCGTTGATGAGCTTTGTTTAATTGTTCAGTTCCACAATAGAAGTCTATGCAATTTAAGCAAAGCTTTGATGATCATTGTTTAATTCGTGAGTTCCACAATAGAAGTCTATGCAATTTAGTAAAGCTTTGATGAGCATTGTTTAATTCTTGAATTCCACAATAGAAGTACTCTATGCAATTTAGCAAAGCTTTGATGAGCATTGTTTAATTCTTGAGGCCCACAATAGAAGAGTGTGCAATTTAGTAAAGCGTTGATGAGCATAGTTTAATTCTTGAATTCCATAATAGAACTAGTCCTTGCAATTTAGCAAAGATTTGATGAGCATTGTTTAATTCTTGAGTTCTACAATAGATGTCTAAGCAATTTAGCAAAGCGTTGATGAGTATTGTTTAATTCTTGTGTTCCACAATAGAAGTCGATACAATTTAGCAAAGCTTTCATGAGCATTGCTTAATTCTTGAGTTCCACAATAGAAGTAATCGATGAAATTTACCAAAGCTTTGATGAGCATTGTTTAATTCTTGGGTTCCACAATAGAAGTCTATGCAATTTAGCAAAGGTTTGATGAGTGTTGTTTAATTCTTGATTTCCACAATAGAAGTCTATGCAAGTTAGCAAAGTTTAGATGAGCATTGTTAATTCATGAGTTCCATACTAGAAGTAGTCTATGCAATTTAGCAAAGCTTTGATGAGCATTGTTTAATTCTTGAGTTCTACAGTAGAAGTGTACGCAATTTAGCAAAGCTTTGATGAGTATTGTTTAATTCTAAAGTTCCACAATAGAAGTCGATGCAATTTAGCAAGGCTTGGATGAGCATTGCTTAATTCTCGAGTTCCACAATAGAAGTGATCTATGAAATTTGCCAAAGCTTTAATTAGCATTGTTTAATTCTTGAGTTCCACAATTGAAGTCTATGTAATTTAACAAAACTTTGATGAGCACTGTTTAATTATTGAATTCCACAATAGAAGTCTACGCAATTAAGCAAAGCAATGATAAGCACTGTTTAATTCTTGAGTTCCACAATAGAAGTATTCTATGTAATTTAGCAATGCTTTGATGAGCATTGTTTAATTCTTGAGTTCCACAATAGAAGTCTATGCAATTTAAGCACAGGTTTGATGATCATTGTTTAATTCTTGATTTCCACAAATGAAGAGTATGCAATTTAGCAAAGCTTTGCTGAGCATTGTTTAATTCTTGAATTCCATAATAGAAGTAGTCTATGCGATTTAGCAAAGATTTGATAAGTATTATTTAATTCTTGTGTTCCACAATAGAAGTCGATATACAATTTAGCAAAGCTTTGATGAGCATTGCTTAATTCTTGATTTCCATAATAGAAGTAATCTATGAAATTTGCCAAAGCTTTGCTGAGCATTGTTTAATTCTTGGGTTCGACAATAGAAGTCTATGCAATTAAGCAAAGCTTTGATAAGTGTTGTTTAATTCTTGATTTCCACAATAGAAGTCTATGCAAGTTAGCAAAGTTTTGATGAGCATTGTCTAATTCCTGAGTTCCATACTAGAAGTAGTCTATGTAATTTCGCAAAGCTTTGATGAGCATTGTTTAATTCTTGAGCTCTACAGTAGAAGTCTATGCAATTTAGCAAAGCTTTGATGAGTATTGTTTAATTCTAGAGTTCCACAATAGAAGTCGATGCAATTTAGAAAAGCCTGGATGAGCATTGCTTAATTCTTGAGTTCGAAAATAGAAGTGATCTATGAAATTTACCAAAGCTTTAATGAGCATTGTTTAATTCTTGAGTTACACAATTGAAGTCTATGCAATTTAGCAAAACTTTAATGAGCACTGTATAATTCTTGAATTCCACAATTGAAGTCTACACAATTTAGCAAAGCTTTGATAAGCACCATTTAATTCTTGAGTTCCACAATAGAAGTATTCTATGCAATTTAGCAAAGCGTTGATGAGCTTTGTTTAATTGTTCAGTTCCACAATAGAAGTCTATGCAATTTAAGCAAAGCTTTGATGATCATTGTTTAATTCGTGAGTTCCACAATAGAAGTCTATGCAATTTAGTAAAGCTTTGATGAGCATTGTTTAATTCTTGAATTCCACAATAGAAGTACTCTATGCAATTTAGCAAAGCTTTGATGAGCATTGTTTAATTCTTGAGGCCCACAATAGAAGAGTGTGCAATTTAGTAAAGCGTTGATGAGCATAGTTTAATTCTTGAATTCCATAATAGAACTAGTCCTTGCAATTTAGCAAAGATTTGATGAGCATTGTTTAATTCTTGAGTTCTACAATAGATGTCTAAGCAATTTAGCAAAGCGTTGATGAGTATTGTTTAATTCTTGTGTTCCACAATAGAAGTCGATACAATTTAGCAAAGCTTTCATGAGCATTGCTTAATTCTTGAGTTCCACAATAGAAGTAATCTATGAAATTTACCAAAGCTTTGATGAGCATTGTTTAATTCTTGGGTTCCACAATAGAAGTCTATGCAATTTAGCAAAGGTTTGATGAGTGTTGTTTAATTCTTGATTTCCACAATAGAAGTCTATGCAAGTTAGCAAAGTTTAGATGAGCATTGTTAATTCATGAGTTCCATACTAGAAGTAGTCTATGCAATTTAGCAAAGCTTTGATGAGCATTGTTTAATTCTTGAGTTCTACAGTAGAAGTGTACGCAATTTAGCAAAGCTTTGATGAGTATTGTTTAATTCTAAAGTTCCACAATAGAAGTCGATGCAATTTAGCAAGGCTTGGATGAGCATTGCTTAATTCTCGAGTTCCACAATAGAAGTGATCTATGAAATTTGCCAAAGCTTTAATTAGCATTGTTTAATTCTTGAGTTCCACAATTGAAGTCTATGTAATTTAACAAAACTTTGATGAGCACTGTTTAATTATTGAATTCCACAATAGAAGTCTACGCAATTAAGCAAAGCAATGATAAGCACTGTTTAATTCTTGAGTTCCACAATAGAAGTATTCTATGTAATTTAGCAATGCTTTGATGAGCATTGTTTAATTCTTGAGTTCCACAATAGAAGTCTATGCAATTTAAGCACAGGTTTGATGATCATTGTTTAATTCTTGATTTCCACAAATGAAGAGTATGCAATTTAGCAAAGCTTTGCTGAGCATTGTTTAATTCTTGAATTCCATAATAGAAGTAGTCTATGCGATTTAGCAAAGATTTGATAAGTATTATTTAATTCTTGTGTTCCACAATAGAAGTCGATATACAATTTAGCAAAGCTTTGATGAGCATTGCTTAATTCTTGATTTCCATAATAGAAGTAATCTATGAAATTTGCCAAAGCTTTGCTGAGCATTGTTTAATTCTTGGGTTCGACAATAGAAGTCTATGCAATTAAGCAAAGCTTTGATAAGTGTTGTTTAATTCTTGATTTCCACAATAGAAGTCTATGCAAGTTAGCAAAGTTTTGATGAGCATTGTCTAATTCCTGAGTTCCATACTAGAAGTAGTCTATGTAATTTCGCAAAGCTTTGATGAGCATTGTTTAATTCTTGAGCTCTACAGTAGAAGTCTATGCAATTTAGCAAAGCTTTGATGAGTATTGTTTAATTCTAGAGTTCCACAATAGAAGTCGATGCAATTTAGAAAAGCCTGGATGAGCATTGCTTAATTCTTGAGTTCGAAAATAGAAGTGATCTATGAAATTTACCAAAGCTTTAATGAGCATTGTTTAATTCTTGAGTTACACAATTGAAGTCTATGCAATTTAGCAAAACTTTAATGAGCACTGTATAATTCTTGAATTCCACAATTGAAGTCTACACAATTTAGCAAAGCTTTGATAAGCACCGTTTAATTCTTGAGTTCCACAATAGAAGTATTCTATGCAATTTAGCAAAGCGTTGATGAGCTTTGTTTAATTGTTCAGTTCCACAATAGAAGTCTATGCAATTTAAGCAAAGCTTTGATGATCATTGTTTAATTCGTGAGTTCCACAATAGAAGTCTATGCAATTTAGTAAAGCTTTGATGAGCATTGTTTAATTCTTGAATTCCACAATAGAAGTACTCTATGCAATTTAGCAAAGCTTTGATGAGCATTGTTTAATTCTTGAGGCCCACAATAGAAGAGTGTGCAATTTAGTAAAGCGTTGATGAGCATAGTTTAATTCTTGAATTCCATAATAGAACTAGTCCTTGCAATTTAGCAAAGATTTGATGAGCATTGTTTAATTCTTGAGTTCTACAATAGATGTCTAAGCAATTTAGCAAAGCGTTGATGAGTATTGTTTAATTCTTGTGTTCCACAATAGAAGTCGATACAATTTAGCAAAGCTTTCATGAGCATTGCTTAATTCTTGAGTTCCACAATAGAAGTAATCTATGAAATTTACCAAAGCTTTGATGAGCATTGTTTAATTCTTGGGTTCCACAATAGAAGTCTATGCAATTTAGCAAAGGTTTGATGAGTGTTGTTTAATTCTTGATTTCCACAATAGAAGTCTATGCAAGTTAGCAAAGTTTAGATGAGCATTGTTAATTCATGAGTTCCATACTAGAAGTAGTCTATGCAATTTAGCAAAGCTTTGATGAGCATTGTTTAATTCTTGAGTTCTACAGTAGAAGTGTACGCAATTTAGCAAAGCTTTGATGAGTATTGTTTAATTCTAAAGTTCCACAATAGAAGTCGATGCAATTTAGCAAGGCTTGGATGAGCATTGCTTAATTCTCGAGTTCCACAATAGAAGTGATCTATGAAATTTGCCAAAGCTTTAATTAGCATTGTTTAATTCTTGAGTTCCACAATTGAAGTCTATGTAATTTAACAAAACTTTGATGAGCACTGTTTAATTATTGAATTCCACAATAGAAGTCTACGCAATTAAGCAAAGCAATGATAAGCACTGTTTAATTCTTGAGTTCCACAATAGAAGTATTCTATGTAATTTAGCAATGCTTTGATGAGCATTGTTTAATTCTTGAGTTCCACAATAGAAGTCTATGCAATTTAAGCACAGGTTTGATGATCATTGTTTAATTCTTGATTTCCACAAATGAAGAGTATGCAATTTAGCAAAGCTTTGCTGAGCATTGTTTAATTCTTGAATTCCATAATAGAAGTAGTCTATGCGATTTAGCAAAGATTTGATAAGTATTATTTAATTCTTGTGTTCCACAATAGAAGTCGATATACAATTTAGCAAAGCTTTGATGAGCATTGCTTAATTCTTGATTTCCATAATAGAAGTAATCTATGAAATTTGCCAAAGCTTTGCTGAGCATTGTTTAATTCTTGGGTTCGACAATAGAAGTCTATGCAATTAAGCAAAGCTTTGATAAGTGTTGTTTAATTCTTGATTTCCACAATAGAAGTCTATGCAAGTTAGCAAAGTTTTGATGAGCATTGTCTAATTCCTGAGTTCCATACTAGAAGTAGTCTATGTAATTTCGCAAAGCTTTGATGAGCATTGTTTAATTCTTGAGCTCTACAGTAGAAGTCTATGCAATTTAGCAAAGCTTTGATGAGTATTGTTTAATTCTAGAGTTCCACAATAGAAGTCGATGCAATTTAGAAAAGCCTGGATGAGCATTGCTTAATTCTTGAGTTCGAAAATAGAAGTGATCTATGAAATTTACCAAAGCTTTAATGAGCATTGTTTAATTCTTGAGTTACACAATTGAAGTCTATGCAATTTAGCAAAACTTTAATGAGCACTGTATAATTCTTGAATTCCACAATTGAAGTCTACACAATTTAGCAAAGCTTTGATAAGCACCGTTTAATTCTTGAGTTCCACAATAGAAGTATTCTATGCAATTTAGCAAAGCGTTGATGAGCTTTGTTTAATTGTTCAGTTCCACAATAGAAGTCTATGCAATTTAAGCAAAGCTTTGATGATCATTGTTTAATTCGTGAGTTCCACAATAGAAGTCTATGCAATTTAGTAAAGCTTTGATGAGCATTGTTTAATTCTTGAATTCCACAATAGAAGTACTCTATGCAATTTAGCAAAGCTTTGATGAGCATTGTTTAATTCTTGAGGCCCACAATAGAAGAGTGTGCAATTTAGTAAAGCGTTGATGAGCATAGTTTAATTCTTGAATTCCATAATAGAACTAGTCCTTGCAATTTAGCAAAGATTTGATGAGCATTGTTTAATTCTTGAGTTCTACAATAGATGTCTAAGCAATTTAGCAAAACGTTGATGAGTATTGTTTAATTCTTGTGTTCCACAATAGAAGTCGATACAATTTAGCAAAGCTTTCATGAGCATTGCTTAATTCTTGAGTTCCACAATAGAAGTAATCTATGAAATTTACCAAAGCTTTGATGAGCATTGTTTAATTCTTGGGTTCCACAATAGAAGTCTATGCAATTTAGCAAAGGTTTGATGAGTGTTGTTTAATTCTTGATTTCCACAATAGAAGTCTATGCAAGTTAGCAAAGTTTAGATGAGCATTGTTAATTCATGAGTTCCATACTAGAAGTAGTCTATGCAATTTAGCAAAGCTTTGATGAGCATTGTTTAATTCTTGAGTTCTACAGTAGAAGTGTACGTAATTTAGCAAAGCTTTGATGAGTATTGTTTAATTCTAAAGTTCCACAATAGAAGTCGATGCAATTTAGCAAGGCTTGGATGAGCATTGCTTAATTCTCGAGTTCCACAATAGAAGTGATCTATGAAATTTGCCAAAGCTTTAATTAGCATTGTTTAATTCTTGAGTTCCACAATTGAAGTCTATGTAATTTAACAAAACTTTGATGAGCACTGTTTAATTATTGAATTCCACAATAGAAGTCTACGCAATTAAGCAAAGCAATGATAAGCACTGTTTAATTCTTGAGTTCCACAATAGAAGTATTCTATGTAATTTAGCAATGCTTTGATGAGCATTGTTTAATTCTTGAGTTCCACAATAGAAGTCTATGCAATTTAAGCATAGGTTTGATGATCATTGTTTAATTCTTGATTTCCACAAATGAAGAGTATGCAATTTAGCAAAGCTTTGCTGAGCATTGTTTAATTCTTGAATTCCATAATAGAAGTAGTCTATGCGATTTAGCAAAGATTTGATAAGTATTATTTAATTCTTGTGTTCCACAATAGAAGTCGATATACAATTTAGCAAAGCTTTGATGAGCATTGCTTAATTCTTGATTTCCATAATAGAAGTAATCTATGAAATTTGCCAAAGCTTTGCTGAGCATTGTTTAATTCTTGGGTTCGACAATAGAAGTCTATGCAATTAAGCAAAGCTTTGATAAGTGTTGTTTAATTCTTGATTTCCACAATAGAAGTCTATGCAAGTTAGCAAAGTTTTGATGAGCATTGTCTAATTCCTGAGTTCCATACTAGAAGTAGTCTATGTAATTTCGCAAAGCTTTGATGAGCATTGTTTAATTCTTGAGCTCTACAGTAGAAGTCTATGCAATTTAGCAAAGCTTTGATGAGTATTGTTTAATTCTAGAGTTCCACAATAGAAGTCGATGCAATTTAGAAAAGCCTGGATGAGCATTGCTTAATTCTTGAGTTCGAAAATAGAAGTGATCTATGAAATTTACCAAAGCTTTAATGAGCATTGTTTAATTCTTGAGTTACACAATTGAAGTCTATGCAATTTAGCAAAACTTTAATGAGCACTCTATAATTCTTGAATTCCACAATTGAAGTCTACACAATTTAGCAAAGCTTTGATAAGCACCGTTTAATTCTTGAGTTCCACAATAGAAGTATTCTATGCAATTTAGCAAAGCGTTGATGGGCTTTGTTTAATTGTTCAGTTCCACAATAGAAGTCTATGCAATTTAAGCAAAGCTTTGATGATCATTGTTTAATTCGTGAGTTCCACAATAGAAGTCTATGCAATTTAGTAAAGCTTTGATGAGCATTGTTTAATTCTTGAATTCCACAATAGAAGTACTCTATGCAATTTAGCAAAGCTTTGATGAGCATTGTTTAATTCTTGAGGCCCACAATAGAAGAGTGTGCAATTTAGTAAAGCGTTGATGAGCATAGTTTAATTCTTGAATTCCATAATAGAACTAGTCCTTGCAATTTAGCAAAGATTTGATGAGCATTGTTTAATTCTTGAGTTCTACAATAGATGTCTAAGCAATTTAGCAAAGCGTTGATGAGTATTGTTTAATTCTTGTGTTCCACAATAGAAGTCGATACAATTTAGCAAAGCTTTCATGAGCATTGCTTAATTCTTGAGTTCCACAATAGAAGTAATCTATGAAATTTACCAAAGCTTTGATGAGCATTGTTTAATTCTTGGGTTCCACAATAGAAGTCTATGCAATTTAGCAAAGGTTTGATGAGTGTTGTTTAATTCTTGATTTCCACAATAGAAGTCTATGCAAGTTAGCAAAGTTTAGATGAGCATTGTTAATTCATGAGTTCCATACTAGAAGTAGTCTATGCAATTTAGCAAAGCTTTGATGAGCATTGTTTAATTCTTGAGTTCTACAGTAGAAGTGTACGTAATTTAGCAAAGCTTTGATGAGTATTGTTTAATTCTAAAGTTCCACAATAGAAGTCGATGCAATTTAGCAAGGCTTGGATGAGCATTGCTTAATTCTCGAGTTCCACAATAGAAGTGATCTATGAAATTTGCCAAAGCTTTAATTAGCATTGTTTAATTCTTGAGTTCCACAATTGAAGTCTATGTAATTTAACAAAACTTTGATGAGCACTGTTTAATTATTGAATTCCACAATAGAAGTCTACGCAATTAAGCAAAGCAATGATAAGCACTGTTTAATTCTTGAGTTCCACAATAGAAGTATTCTATGTAATTTAGCAATGCTTTGATGAGCATTGTTTAATTCTTGAGTTCCACAATAGAAGTCTATGCAATTTAAGCACAGGTTTGATGATCATTGTTTAATTCTTGATTTCCACAAATGAAGAGTATGCAATTTAGCAAAGCTTTGCTGAGCATTGTTTAATTCTTGAATTCCATAATAGAAGTAGTCTATGCGATTTAGCAAAGATTTGATAAGTATTATTTAATTCTTGTGTTCCACAATAGAAGTCGATATACAATTTAGCAAAGCTTTGATGAGCATTGCTTAATTCTTGATTTCCATAATAGAAGTAATCTATGAAATTTGCCAAAGCTTTGCTGAGCATTGTTTAATTCTTGGGTTCGACAATAGAAGTCTATGCAATTAAGCAAAGCTTTGATAAGTGTTGTTTAATTCTTGATTTCCACAATAGAAGTCTATGCAAGTTAGCAAAGTTTTGATGAGCATTGTCTAATTCCTGAGTTCCATACTAGAAGTAGTCTATGTAATTTCGCAAAGCTTTGATGAGCATTGTTTAATTCTTGAGCTCTACAGTAGAAGTCTATGCAATTTAGCAAAGCTTTGATGAGTATTGTTTAATTCTAGAGTTCCACAATAGAAGTCGATGCAATTTAGAAAAGCCTGGATGAGCATTGCTTAATTCTTGAGTTCGAAAATAGAAGTGATCTATGAAATTTACCAAAGCTTTAATGAGCATTGTTTAATTCTTGAGTTACACAATTGAAGTCTATGCAATTTAGCAAAACTTTAATGAGCACTGTATAATTCTTGAATTCCACAATTGAAGTCTACACAATTTAGCAAAGCTTTGATAAGCACCGTTTAATTCTTGAGTTCCACAATAGAAGTATTCTATGCAATTTAGCAAAGCGTTGATGGGCTTTGTTTAATTGTTCAGTTCCACAATAGAAGTCTATGCAATTTAAGCAAAGCTTTGATGATCATTGTTTAATTCGTGAGTTCCACAATAAAAGTCTATGCAATTTAGTAAAGCTTTGATGAGCATTGTTTAATTCTTGAATTCCACAATAGAAGTACTCTATGCAATTTAGCAAAGCTTTGATGAGCATTGTTTAATTCTTGAGGCCCACAATAGAAGAGTGTGCAATTTAGTAAAGCGTTGATGAGCATAGTTTAATTCTTGAATTCCATAATAGAACTAGTCCTTGCAATTTAGCAAAGATTTGATGAGCATTGTTTAATTCTTGAGTTCTACAATAGATGTCTAAGCAATTTAGCAAAGCGTTGATGAGTATTGTTTAATTCTTGTGTTCCACAATAGAAGTCGATACAATTTAGCAAAGCTTTCATGAGCATTGCTTAATTCTTGAGTTCCACAATAGAAGTAATCTATGAAATTTACCAAAGCTTTGATGAGCATTGTTTAATTCTTGGGTTCCACAATAGAAGTCTATGCAATTTAGCAAAGGTTTGATGAGTGTTGTTTAATTCTTGATTTCCACAATAGAAGTCTATGCAAGTTAGCAAAGTTTAGATGAGCATTGTTAATTCATGAGTTCCATACTAGAAGTAGTCTATGCAATTTAGCAAAGCTTTGATGAGCATTGTTTAATTCTTGAGTTCTACAGTAGAAGTGTATGCAATTTAGCAAAGCTTTGATGAGTATTGTTTAATTCTAAAGTTCCACAATAGAAGTCGATGCAATTTAGCAAGGCTTGGATGAGCATTGCTTAATTCTCGAGTTCCACAATAGAAGTGATCTATGAAATTTGCCAAAGCTTTAATTAGCATTGTTTAATTCTTGAGTTCCACAATTGAAGTCTATGTAATTTAACAAAACTTTGATGAGCACTGTTTAATTATTGAATTCCACAATAGAAGTCTACGCAATTAAGGAAAGCAATGATAAGCACTGTTTAATTCTTGAGTTCCACAATAGAAGTATTCTATGTAATTTAGCAATGCTTTGATGAGCATTGTTTAATTCTTGAGTTCCACAATAGAAGTCTATGCAATTTAAGCACAGGTTTGATGATCATTGTTTAATTCTTGATTTCCACAAATGAAGAGTATGCAATTTAGCAAAGCTTTGCTGAGCATTGTTTAATTCTTGAATTCCATAATAGAAGTAGTCTATGCGATTTAGCAAAGATTTGATAAGTATTATTTAATTCTTGTGTTCCACAATAGAAGTCGATATACAATTTAGCAAAGCTTTGATGAGCATTGCTTAATTCTTGATTTCCATAATAGAAGTAATCTATGAAATTTGCCAAAGCTTTGCTGAGCATTGTTTAATTCTTGGGTTCGACAATAGAAGTCTATGCAATTAAGCAAAGCTTTGATAAGTGTTGTTTAATTCTTGATTTCCACAATAGAAGTCTATGCAAGTTAGCAAAGTTTTGATGAGCATTGTCTAATTCCTGAGTTCCATACTAGAAGTAGTCTATGTAATTTCGCAAAGCTTTGATGAGCATTGTTTAATTCTTGAGCTCTACAGTAGAAGTCTATGCAATTTAGCAAAGCTTTGATGAGTATTGTTTAATTCTAGAGTTCCACAATAGAAGTCGATGCAATTTAGAAAAGCCTGGATGAGCATTGCTTAATTCTTGAGTTCGAAAATAGAAGTGATCTATGAAATTTACCAAAGCTTTAATGAGCATTGTTTAATTCTTGAGTTACACAATTGAAGTCTATGCAATTTAGCAAAACTTTAATGAGCACAGTATAATTCTTGAATTCCACAATTGAAGTCTACACAATTTAGCAAAGCTTTGATAAGCACCGTTTAATTCTTGAGTTCCACAATAGAAGTATTCTATGCAATTTAGCAAAGCGTTGATGGGCTTTGTTTAATTGTTCAGTTCCACAATAGAAGTCTATGCAATTTAAGCAAAGCTTTGATGATCATTGTTTAATTCGTGAGTTCCACAATAGAAGTCTATGCAATTTAGTAAAGCTTTGATGAGCATTGTTTAATTCTTGAATTCCACAATAGAAGTACTCTATGCAATTTAGCAAAGCTTTGATGAGCATTGTTTAATTCTTGAGGCCCACAATAGAAGAGTGTGCAATTTAGTAAAGCGTTGATGAGCATAGTTTAATTCTTGAATTCCATAATAGAACTAGTCCTTGCAATTTAGCAAAGATTTGATGAGCATTGTTTAATTCTTGAGTTCTACAATAGATGTCTAAGCAATTTAGCAAAGCGTTGATGAGTATTGTTTAATTCTTGTGTTCCACAATAGAAGTCGATACAATTTAGCAAAGCTTTCATGAGCATTGCTTAATTCTTGAGTTCCACAATAGAAGTAATCTATGAAATTTACCAAAGCTTTGATGAGCATTGTTTAATTCTTGGGTTCCACAATAGAAGTCTATGCAATTTAGCAAAGGTTTGATGAGTGTTGTTTAATTCTTGATTTCCACAATAGAAGTCTATGCAAGTTAGCAAAGTTTAGATGAGCATTGTTAATTCATGAGTTCCATACTAGAAGTAGTCTATGCAATTTAGCAAAGCTTTGATGAGCATTGTTTAATTCTTGAGTTCTACAGTAGAAGTGTATGCAATTTAGCAAAGCTTTGATGAGTATTGTTTAATTCTAAAGTTCCACAATAGAAGTCGATGCAATTTAGCAAGGCTTGGATGAGCATTGCTTAATTCTCGAGTTCCACAATAGAAGTGATCTATGAAATTTGCCAAAGCTTTAATTAGCATTGTTTAATTCTTGAGTTCCACAATTGAAGTCTATGTAATTTAACAAAACTTTGATGAGCACTGTTTAATTATTGAATTCCACAATAGAAGTCTACGCAATTAAGGAAAGCAATGATAAGCACTGTTTAATTCTTGAGTTCCACAATAGAAGTATTCTATGTAATTTAGCAATGCTTTGATGAGCATTGTTTAATTCTTGAGTTCCACAATAGAAGTCTATGCAATTTAAGCACAGGTTTGATGATCATTGTTTAATTCTTGATTTCCACAAATGAAGAGTATGCAATTTAGCAAAGCTTTGCTGAGCATTGTTTAATTCTTGAATTCCATAATAGAAGTAGTCTATGCGATTTAGCAAAGATTTGATAAGTATTATTTAATTCTTGTGTTCCACAATAGAAGTCGATATACAATTTAGCAAAGCTTTGATGAGCATTGCTTAATTCTTGATTTCCATAATAGAAGTAATCTATGAAATTTGCCAAAGCTTTGCTGAGCATTGTTTAATTCTTGGGTTCGACAATAGAAGTCTATGCAATTAAGCAAAGCTTTGATAAGTGTTGTTTAATTCTTGATTTCCACAATAGAAGTCTATGCAAGTTAGCAAAGTTTTGATGAGCATTGTCTAATTCCTGAGTTCCATACTAGAAGTAGTCTATGTAATTTCGCAAAGCTTTGATGAGCATTGTTTAATTCTTGAGCTCTACAGTAGAAGTCTATGCAATTTAGCAAAGCTTTGATGAGTATTGTTTAATTCTAGAGTTCCACAATAGAAGTCGATGCAATTTAGAAAAGCCTGGATGAGCATTGCTTAATTCTTGAGTTCGAAAATAGAAGTGATCTATGAAATTTACCAAAGCTTTAATGAGCATTGTTTAATTCTTGAGTTACACAATTGAAGTCTATGCAATTTAGCAAAACTTTAATGAGCACTGTATAATTCTTGAATTCCACAATTGAAGTCTACACAATTTAGCAAAGCTTTGATAAGCACCGTTTAATTCTTGAGTTCCACAATAGAAGTATTCTATGCAATTTAGCAAAGCGTTGATGAGCTTTGTTTAATTGTTCAGTTCCACAATAGAAGTCTATGCAATTTAAGCAAAGCTTTGATGATCATTGTTTAATTCGTGAGTTCCACAATAGAAGTCTATGCAATTTAGTAAAGCTTTGATGAGCATTGTTTAATTCTTGAATTCCACAATAGAAGTACTCTATGCAATTTAGCAAAGCTTTGATGAGCATTGTTTAATTCTTGAGGCCCACAATAGAAGAGTGTGCAATTTAGTAAAGCGTTGATGAGCATAGTTTAATTCTTGAATTCCATAATAGAACTAGTCCTTGCAATTTAGCAAAGATTTGATGAGCATTGTTTAATTCTTGAGTTCTACAATAGATGTCTAAGCAATTTAGCAAAGCGTTGATGAGTATTGTTTAATTCTTGTGTTCCACAATAGAAGTCGATACAATTTAGCAAAGCTTTCATGAGCATTGCTTAATTCTTGAGTTCCACAATAGAAGTAATCTATGAAATTTACCAAAGCTTTGATGAGCATTGTTTAATTCTTGGGTTCCACAATAGAAGTCTATGCAATTTAGCAAAGGTTTGATGAGTGTTGTTTAATTCTTGATTTCCACAATAGAAGTCTATGCAAGTTAGCAAAGTTTAGATGAGCATTGTTAATTCATGAGTTCCATACTAGAAGTAGTCTATGCAATTTAGCAAAGCTTTGATGAGCATTGTTTAATTCTTGAGTTCTACAGTAGAAGTGTACGCAATTTAGCAAAGCTTTGATGAGTATTGTTTAATTCTAAAGTTCCACAATAGAAGTCGATGCAATTTAGCAAGGCTTGGATGAGCATTGCTTAATTCTTGAGTTCCACAATAGAAGTGATCTATGAAATTTGCCAAAGCTTTAATTAGCATTGTTTAATTCTTGAGTTCCACAATTGAAGTCTATGTAATTTAACAAAACTTTGATGAGCACTGTTTAATTATTGAATTCCACAATAGAAGTCTACGCAATTAAGCAAAGCAATGATAAGCACTGTTTAATTCTTGAGTTCCACAATAGAAGTATTCTATGTAATTTAGCAATGCTTTGATGAGCATTGTTTAATTCTTGAGTTCCACAATAGAAGTCTATGCAATTTAAGCACAGGTTTGATGATCATTGTTTAATTCTTGATTTCCACAAATGAAGAGTATGCAATTTAGCAAAGCTTTGCTGAGCATTGTTTAATTCTTGAATTCCATAATAGAAGTAGTCTATGCGATTTAGCAAAGATTTGATAAGTATTATTTAATTCTTGTGTTCCACAATAGAAGTCGATATACAATTTAGCAAAGCTTTGATGAGCATTGCTTAATTCTTGATTTCCATAATAGAAGTAATCTATGAAATTTGCCAAAGCTTTGCTGAGCATTGTTTAATTCTTGGGTTCGACAATAGAAGTCTATGCAATTAAGCAAAGCTTTGATAAGTGTTGTTTAATTCTTGATTTCCACAATAGAAGTCTATGCAAGTTAGCAAAGTTTTGATGAGCATTGTCTAATTCCTGAGTTCCATACTAGAAGTAGTCTATGTAATTTCGCAAAGCTTTGATGAGCATTGTTTAATTCTTGAGCTCTACAGTAGAAGTCTATGCAATTTAGCAAAGCTTTGATGAGTATTGTTTAATTCTAGAGTTCCACAATAGAAGTCGATGCAATTTAGAAAAGCCTGGATGAGCATTGCTTAATTCTTGAGTTCGAAAATAGAAGTGATCTATGAAATTTACCAAAGCTTTAATGAGCATTGTTTAATTCTTGAGTTACACAATTGAAGTCTATGCAATTTAGCAAAACTTTAATGAGCACTGTATAATTCTTGAATTCCACAATTGAAGTCTACACAATTTAGCAAAGCTTTGATAAGCACCGTTTAATTCTTGAGTTCCACAATAGAAGTATTCTATGCAATTTAGCAAAGCGTTGATGAGCTTTGTTTAATTGTTCAGTTCCACAATAGAAGTCTATGCAATTTAAGCAAAGCTTTGATGATCATTGTTTAATTCGTGAGTTCCACAATAGAAGTCTATGCAATTTAGTAAAGCTTTGATGAGCATTGTTTAATTCTTGAATTCCACAATAGAAGTACTCTATGCAATTTAGCAAAGCTTTGATGAGCATTGTTTAATTCTTGAGGCCCACAATAGAAGAGTGTGCAATTTAGTAAAGCGTTGATGAGCATAGTTTAATTCTTGAATTCCATAATAGAACTAGTCCTTGCAATTTAGCAAAGATTTGATGAGCATTGTTTAATTCTTGAGTTCTACAATAGATGTCTAAGCAATTTAGCAAAGCGTTGATGAGTATTGTTTAATTCTTGTGTTCCACAATAGAAGTCGATACAATTTAGCAAAGCTTTCATGAGCATTGCTTAATTCTTGAGTTCCACAATAGAAGTAATCTATGAAATTTACCAAAGCTTTGATGAGCATTGTTTAATTCTTGGGTTCCACAATAGAAGTCTATGCAATTTAGCAAAGGTTTGATGAGTGTTGTTTAATTCTTGATTTCCACAATAGAAGTCTATGCAAGTTAGCAAAGTTTAGATGAGCATTGTTAATTCATGAGTTCCATACTAGAAGTAGTCTATGCAATTTAGCAAAGCTTTGATGAGCATTGTTTAATTCTTGAGTTCTACAGTAGAAGTGTACGCAATTTAGCAAAGCTTTGATGAGTATTGTTTAATTCTAAAGTTCCACAATAGAAGTCGATGCAATTTAGCAAGGCTTGGATGAGCATTGCTTAATTCTTGAGTTCCACAATAGAAGTGATCTATGAAATTTGCCAAAGCTTTAATTAGCATTGTTTAATTCTTGAGTTCCACAATTGAAGTCTATGTAATTTAACAAAACTTTGATGAGCACTGTTTAATTATTGAATTCCACAATAGAAGTCTACGCAATTAAGCAAAGCAATGATAAGCACTGTTTAATTCTTGAGTTCCACAATAGAAGTATTCTATGTAATTTAGCAATGCTTTGATGAGCATTGTTTAATTCTTGAGTTCCACAATAGAAGTCTATGCAATTTAAGCACAGGTTTGATGATCATTGTTTAATTCTTGATTTCCACAAATGAAGAGTATGCAATTTAGCAAAGCTTTGCTGAGCATTGTTTAATTCTTGAATTCCATAATAGAAGTAGTCTATGCGATTTAGCAAAGATTTGATAAGTATTATTTAATTCTTGTGTTCCACAATAGAAGTCGATATACAATTTAGCAAAGCTTTGATGAGCATTGCTTAATTCTTGATTTCCATAATAGAAGTAATCTATGAAATTTGCCAAAGCTTTGCTGAGCATTGTTTAATTCTTGGGTTCGACAATAGAAGTCTATGCAATTAAGCAAAGCTTTGATAAGTGTTGTTTAATTCTTGATTTCCACAATAGAAGTCTATGCAAGTTAGCAAAGTTTTGATGAGCATTGTCTAATTCCTGAGTTCCATACTAGAAGTAGTCTATGTAATTTCGCAAAGCTTTGATGAGCATTGTTTAATTCTTGAGCTCTACAGTAGAAGTCTATGCAATTTAGCAAAGCTTTGATGAGTATTGTTTAATTCTAGAGTTCCACAATAGAAGTCGATGCAATTTAGAAAAGCCTGGATGAGCATTGCTTAATTCTTGAGTTCGAAAATAGAAGTGATCTATGAAATTTACCAAAGCTTTAATGAGCATTGTTTAATTCTTGAGTTACACAATTGAAGTCTATGCAATTTAGCAAAACTTTAATGAGCACTGTATAATTCTTGAATTCCACAATTGAAGTCTACACAATTTAGCAAAGCTTTGATAAGCACCGTTTAATTCTTGAGTTCCACAATAGAAGTATTCTATGCAATTTAGCAAAGCGTTGATGAGCTTTGTTTAATTGTTCAGTTCCACAATAGAAGTCTATGCAATTTAAGCAAAGCTTTGATGATCATTGTTTAATTCGTGAGTTCCACAATAGAAGTCTATGCAATTTAGTAAAGCTTTGATGAGCATTGTTTAATTCTTGAATTCCACAATAGAAGTACTCTATGCAATTTAGCAAAGCTTTGATGAGCATTGTTTAATTCTTGAGGCCCACAATAGAAGAGTGTGCAATTTAGTAAAGCGTTGATGAGCATAGTTTAATTCTTGAATTCCATAATAGAACTAGTCCTTGCAATTTAGCAAAGATTTGATGAGCATTGTTTAATTCTTGAGTTCTACAATAGATGTCTAAGCAATTTAGCAAAGCGTTGATGAGTATTGTTTAATTCTTGTGTTCCACAATAGAAGTCGATACAATTTAGCAAAGCTTTCATGAGCATTGCTTAATTCTTGAGTTCCACAATAGAAGTAATCTATGAAATTTACCAAAGCTTTGATGAGCATTGTTTAATTCTTGGGTTCCACAATAGAAGTCTATGCAATTTAGCAAAGGTTTGATGAGTGTTGTTTAATTCTTGATTTCCACAATAGAAGTCTATGCAAGTTAGCAAAGTTTAGATGAGCATTGTTAATTCATGAGTTCCATACTAGAAGTAGTCTATGCAATTTAGCAAAGCTTTGATGAGCATTGTTTAATTCTTGAGTTCTACAGTAGAAGTGTACGCAATTTAGCAAAGCTTTGATGAGTATTGTTTAATTCTAAAGTTCCACAATAGAAGTCGATGCAATTTAGCAAGGCTTGGATGAGCATTGCTTAATTCTTGAGTTCCACAATAGAAGTGATCTATGAAATTTGCCAAAGCTTTAATTAGCATTGTTTAATTCTTGAGTTCCACAATTGAAGTCTATGTAATTTAACAAAACTTTGATGAGCACTGTTTAATTATTGAATTCCACAATAGAAGTCTACGCAATTAAGCAAAGCAATGATAAGCACTGTTTAATTCTTGAGTTCCACAATAGAAGTATTCTATGTAATTTAGCAATGCTTTGATGAGCATTGTTTAATTCTTGAGTTCCACAATAGAAGTCTATGCAATTTAAGCACAGGTTTGATGATCATTGTTTAATTCTTGATTTCCACAAATGAAGAGTATGCAATTTAGCAAAGCTTTGCTGAGCATTGTTTAATTCTTGAATTCCATAATAGAAGTAGTCTATGCGATTTAGCAAAGATTTGATAAGTATTATTTAATTCTTGTGTTCCACAATAGAAGTCGATATACAATTTAGCAAAGCTTTGATGAGCATTGCTTAATTCTTGATTTCCATAATAGAAGTAATCTATGAAATTTGCCAAAGCTTTGCTGAGCATTGTTTAATTCTTGGGTTCGACAATAGAAGTCTATGCAATTAAGCAAAGCTTTGATAAGTGTTGTTTAATTCTTGATTTCCACAATAGAAGTCTATGCAAGTTAGCAAAGTTTTGATGAGCATTGTCTAATTCCTGAGTTCCATACTAGAAGTAGTCTATGTAATTTCGCAAAGCTTTGATGAGCATTGTTTAATTCTTGAGCTCTACAGTAGAAGTCTATGCAATTTAGCAAAGCTTTGATGAGTATTGTTTAATTCTAGAGTTCCACAATAGAAGTCGATGCAATTTAGAAAAGCCTGGATGAGCATTGCTTAATTCTTGAGTTCGAAAATAGAAGTGATCTATGAAATTTACCAAAGCTTTAATGAGCATTGTTTAATTCTTGAGTTACACAATTGAAGTCTATGCAATTTAGCAAAACTTTAATGAGCACTGTATAATTCTTGAATTCCACAATTGAAGTCTACACAATTTAGCAAAGCTTTGATAAGCACCGTTTAATTCTTGAGTTCCACAATAGAAGTATTCTATGCAATTTAGCAAAGCGTTGATGAGCTTTGTTTAATTGTTCAGTTCCACAATAGAAGTCTATGCAATTTAAGCAAAGCTTTGATGATCATTGTTTAATTCGTGAGTTCCACAATAGAAGTCTATGCAATTTAGTAAAGCTTTGATGAGCATTGTTTAATTCTTGAATTCCACAATAGAAGTACTCTATGCAATTTAGCAAAGCTTTGATGAGCATTGTTTAATTCTTGAGGCCCACAATAGAAGAGTGTGCAATTTAGTAAAGCGTTGATGAGCATAGTTTAATTCTTGAATTCCATAATAGAACTAGTCCTTGCAATTTAGCAAAGATTTGATGAGCATTGTTTAATTCTTGAGTTCTACAATAGATGTCTAAGCAATTTAGCAAAGCGTTGATGAGTATTGTTTAATTCTTGTGTTCCACAATAGAAGTCGATACAATTTAGCAAAGCTTTCATGAGCATTGCTTAATTCTTGAGTTCCACAATAGAAGTAATCTATGAAATTTACCAAAGCTTTGATGAGCATTGTTTAATTCTTGGGTTCCACAATAGAAGTCTATGCAATTTAGCAAAGGTTTGATGAGTGTTGTTTAATTCTTGATTTCCACAATAGAAGTCTATGCAAGTTAGCAAAGTTTAGATGAGCATTGTTAATTCATGAGTTCCATACTAGAAGTAGTCTATGCAATTTAGCAAAGCTTTGATGAGCATTGTTTAATTCTTGAGTTCTACAGTAGAAGTGTACGCAATTTAGCAAAGCTTTGATGAGTATTGTTTAATTCTAAAGTTCCACAATAGAAGTCGATGCAATTTAGCAAGGCTTGGATGAGCATTGCTTAATTCTTGAGTTCCACAATAGAAGTGATCTATGAAATTTGCCAAAGCTTTAATTAGCATTGTTTAATTCTTGAGTTCCACAATTGAAGTCTATGTAATTTAACAAAACTTTGATGAGCACTGTTTAATTATTGAATTCCACAATAGAAGTCTACGCAATTAAGCAAAGCAATGATAAGCACTGTTTAATTCTTGAGTTCCACAATAGAAGTATTCTATGTAATTTAGCAATGCTTTGATGAGCATTGTTTAATTCTTGAGTTCCACAATAGAAGTCTATGCAATTTAAGCACAGGTTTGATGATCATTGTTTAATTCTTGATTTCCACAAATGAAGAGTATGCAATTTAGCAAAGCTTTGCTGAGCATTGTTTAATTCTTGAATTCCATAATAGAAGTAGTCTATGCGATTTAGCAAAGATTTGATAAGTATTATTTAATTCTTGTGTTCCACAATAGAAGTCGATATACAATTTAGCAAAGCTTTGATGAGCATTGCTTAATTCTTGATTTCCATAATAGAAGTAATCTATGAAATTTGCCAAAGCTTTGCTGAGCATTGTTTAATTCTTGGGTTCGACAATAGAAGTCTATGCAATTAAGCAAAGCTTTGATAAGTGTTGTTTAATTCTTGATTTCCACAATAGAAGTCTATGCAAGTTAGCAAAGTTTTGATGAGCATTGTCTAATTCCTGAGTTCCATACTAGAAGTAGTCTATGTAATTTCGCAAAGCTTTGATGAGCATTGTTTAATTCTTGAGCTCTACAGTAGAAGTCTATGCAATTTAGCAAAGCTTTGATGAGTATTGTTTAATTCTAGAGTTCCACAATAGAAGTCGATGCAATTTAGAAAAGCCTGGATGAGCATTGCTTAATTCTTGAGTTCGAAAATAGAAGTGATCTATGAAATTTACCAAAGCTTTAATGAGCATTGTTTAATTCTTGAGTTACACAATTGAAGTCTATGCAATTTAGCAAAACTTTAATGAGCACTGTATAATTCTTGAATTCCACAATTGAAGTCTACACAATTTAGCAAAGCTTTGATAAGCACCGTTTAATTCTTGAGTTCCACAATAGAAGTATTCTATGCAATTTAGCAAAGCGTTGATGAGCTTTGTTTAATTGTTCAGTTCCACAATAGAAGTCTATGCAATTTAAGCAAAGCTTTGATGATCATTGTTTAATTCGTGAGTTCCACAATAGAAGTCTATGCAATTTAGTAAAGCTTTGATGAGCATTGTTTAATTCTTGAATTCCACAATAGAAGTACTCTATGCAATTTAGCAAAGCTTTGATGAGCATTGTTTAATTCTTGAGGCCCACAATAGAAGAGTGTGCAATTTAGTAAAGCGTTGATGAGCATAGTTTAATTCTTGAATTCCATAATAGAACTAGTCCTTGCAATTTAGCAAAGATTTGATGAGCATTGTTTAATTCTTGAGTTCTACAATAGATGTCTAAGCAATTTAGCAAAGCGTTGATGAGTATTGTTTAATTCTTGTGTTCCACAATAGAAGTCGATACAATTTAGCAAAGCTTTCATGAGCATTGCTTAATTCTTGAGTTCCACAATAGAAGTAATCTATGAAATTTACCAAAGCTTTGATGAGCATTGTTTAATTCTTGGGTTCCACAATAGAAGTCTATGCAATTTAGCAAAGGTTTGATGAGTGTTGTTTAATTCTTGATTTCCACAATAGAAGTCTATGCAAGTTAGCAAAGTTTAGATGAGCATTGTTAATTCATGAGTTCCATACTAGAAGTAGTCTATGCAATTTAGCAAAGCTTTGATGAGCATTGTTTAATTCTTGAGTTCTACAGTAGAAGTGTACGCAATTTAGCAAAGCTTTGATGAGTATTGTTTAATTCTAAAGTTCCACAATAGAAGTCGATGCAATTTAGCAAGGCTTGGATGAGCATTGCTTAATTCTTGAGTTCCACAATAGAAGTGATCTATGAAATTTGCCAAAGCTTTAATTAGCATTGTTTAATTCTTGAGTTCCACAATTGAAGTCTATGTAATTTAACAAAACTTTGATGAGCACTGTTTAATTATTGAATTCCACAATAGAAGTCTACGCAATTAAGCAAAGCAATGATAAGCACTGTTTAATTCTTGAGTTCCACAATAGAAGTATTCTATGTAATTTAGCAATGCTTTGATGAGCATTGTTTAATTCTTGAGTTCCACAATAGAAGTCTATGCAATTTAAGCACAGGTTTGATGATCATTGTTTAATTCTTGATTTCCACAAATGAAGAGTATGCAATTTAGCAAAGCTTTGCTGAGCATTGTTTAATTCTTGAATTCCATAATAGAAGTAGTCTATGCGATTTAGCAAAGATTTGATAAGTATTATTTAATTCTTGTGTTCCACAATAGAAGTCGATATACAATTTAGCAAAGCTTTGATGAGCATTGCTTAATTCTTGATTTCCATAATAGAAGTAATCTATGAAATTTGCCAAAGCTTTGCTGAGCATTGTTTAATTCTTGGGTTCGACAATAGAAGTCTATGCAATTAAGCAAAGCTTTGATAAGTGTTGTTTAATTCTTGATTTCCACAATAGAAGTCTATGCAAGTTAGCAAAGTTTTGATGAGCATTGTCTAATTCCTGAGTTCCATACTAGAAGTAGTCTATGTAATTTCGCAAAGCTTTGATGAGCATTGTTTAATTCTTGAGCTCTACAGTAGAAGTCTATGCAATTTAGCAAAGCTTTGATGAGTATTGTTTAATTCTAGAGTTCCACAATAGAAGTCGATGCAATTTAGAAAAGCCTGGATGAGCATTGCTTAATTCTTGAGTTCGAAAATAGAAGTGATCTATGAAATTTACCAAAGCTTTAATGAGCATTGTTTAATTCTTGAGTTACACAATTGAAGTCTATGCAATTTAGCAAAACTTTAATGAGCACTGTATAATTCTTGAATTCCACAATTGAAGTCTACACAATTTAGCAAAGCTTTGATAAGCACCGTTTAATTCTTGAGTTCCACAATAGAAGTATTCTATGCAATTTAGCAAAGCGTTGATGAGCTTTGTTTAATTGTTCAGTTCCACAATAGAAGTCTATGCAATTTAAGCAAAGCTTTGATGATCATTGTTTAATTCGTGAGTTCCACAATAGAAGTCTATGCAATTTAGTAAAGCTTTGATGAGCATTGTTTAATTCTTGAATTCCACAATAGAAGTACTCTATGCAATTTAGCAAAGCTTTGATGAGCATTGTTTAATTCTTGAGGCCCACAATAGAAGAGTGTGCAATTTAGTAAAGCGTTGATGAGCATAGTTTAATTCTTGAATTCCATAATAGAACTAGTCCTTGCAATTTAGCAAAGATTTGATGAGCATTGTTTAATTCTTGAGTTCTACAATAGATGTCTAAGCAATTTAGCAAAGCGTTGATGAGTATTGTTTAATTCTTGTGTTC
Organism: Lactuca virosa; assembly: GCF_052849685.1. NCBI lineage: Eukaryota > Viridiplantae > Streptophyta > Magnoliopsida > Asterales > Asteraceae > Lactuca > Lactuca virosa. The sequence continues at coordinate 269,586,587 of NC_136432.1, read as the reverse complement.
CACAATAGAAGTCGATACAATTTAGCAAAGCTTTCATGAGCATTGCTTAATTCTTGAGTTCCACAATAGAAGTAATCTATGAAATTTACCAAAGCTTTGATGAGCATTGTTTAATTCTTGGGTTCCACAATAGAAGTCTATGCAATTTAGCAAAGGTTTGATGAGTGTTGTTTAATTCTTGATTTCCACAATAGAAGTCTATGCAAGTTAGCAAAGTTTAGATGAGCATTGTTAATTCATGAGTTCCATACTAGAAGTAGTCTATGCAATTTAGCAAAGCTTTGATGAGCATTGTTTAATTCTTGAGTTCTACAGTAGAAGTGTACGCAATTTAGCAAAGCTTTGATGAGTATTGTTTAATTCTAAAGTTCCACAATAGAAGTCGATGCAATTTAGCAAGGCTTGGATGAGCATTGCTTAATTCTTGAGTTCCACAATAGAAGTGATCTATGAAATTTGCCAAAGCTTTAATTAGCATTGTTTAATTCTTGAGTTCCACAATTGAAGTCTATGTAATTTAACAAAACTTTGATGAGCACTGTTTAATTATTGAATTCCACAATAGAAGTCTACGCAATTAAGCAAAGCAATGATAAGCACTGTTTAATTCTTGAGTTCCACAATAGAAGTATTCTATGTAATTTAGCAATGCTTTGATGAGCATTGTTTAATTCTTGAGTTCCACAATAGAAGTCTATGCAATTTAAGCACAGGTTTGATGATCATTGTTTAATTCTTGATTTCCACAAATGAAGAGTATGCAATTTAGCAAAGCTTTGCTGAGCATTGTTTAATTCTTGAATTCCATAATAGAAGTAGTCTATGCGATTTAGCAAAGATTTGATAAGTATTATTTAATTCTTGTGTTCCACAATAGAAGTCGATATACAATTTAGCAAAGCTTTGATGAGCATTGCTTAATTCTTGATTTCCATAATAGAAGTAATCTATGAAATTTGCCAAAGCTTTGCTGAGCATTGTTTAATTCTTGGGTTCGACAATAGAAGTCTATGCAATTAAGCAAAGCTTTGATAAGTGTTGTTTAATTCTTGATTTCCACAATAGAAGTCTATGCAAGTTAGCAAAGTTTTGATGAGCATTGTCTAATTCCTGAGTTCCATACTAGAAGTAGTCTATGTAATTTCGCAAAGCTTTGATGAGCATTGTTTAATTCTTGAGCTCTACAGTAGAAGTCTATGCAATTTAGCAAAGCTTTGATGAGTATTGTTTAATTCTAGAGTTCCACAATAGAAGTCGATGCAATTTAGAAAAGCCTGGATGAGCATTGCTTAATTCTTGAGTTCGAAAATAGAAGTGATCTATGAAATTTACCAAAGCTTTAATGAGCATTGTTTAATTCTTGAGTTACACAATTGAAGTCTATGCAATTTAGCAAAACTTTAATGAGCACTGTATAATTCTTGAATTCCACAATTGAAGTCTACACAATTTAGCAAAGCTTTGATAAGCACCGTTTAATTCTTGAGTTCCACAATAGAAGTATTCTATGCAATTTAGCAAAGCGTTGATGAGCTTTGTTTAATTGTTCAGTTCCACAATAGAAGTCTATGCAATTTAAGCAAAGCTTTGATGATCATTGTTTAATTCGTGAGTTCCACAATAGAAGTCTATGCAATTTAGTAAAGCTTTGATGAGCATTGTTTAATTCTTGAATTCCACAATAGAAGTACTCTATGCAATTTAGCAAAGCTTTGATGAGCATTGTTTAATTCTTGAGGCCCACAATAGAAGAGTGTGCAATTTAGTAAAGCGTTGATGAGCATAGTTTAATTCTTGAATTCCATAATAGAACTAGTCCTTGCAATTTAGCAAAGATTTGATGAGCATTGTTTAATTCTTGAGTTCTACAATAGATGTCTAAGCAATTTAGCAAAGCGTTGATGAGTATTGTTTAATTCTTGTGTTCCACAATAGAAGTCGATACAATTTAGCAAAGCTTTCATGAGCATTGCTTAATTCTTGAGTTCCACAATAGAAGTAATCTATGAAATTTACCAAAGCTTTGATGAGCATTGTTTAATTCTTGGGTTCCACAATAGAAGTCTATGCAATTTAGCAAAGGTTTGATGAGTGTTGTTTAATTCTTGATTTCCACAATAGAAGTCTATGCAAGTTAGCAAAGTTTAGATGAGCATTGTTAATTCATGAGTTCCATACTAGAAGTAGTCTATGCAATTTAGCAAAGCTTTGATGAGCATTGTTTAATTCTTGAGTTCTACAGTAGAAGTGTACGCAATTTAGCAAAGCTTTGATGAGTATTGTTTAATTCTAAAGTTCCACAATAGAAGTCGATGCAATTTAGCAAGGCTTGGATGAGCATTGCTTAATTCTTGAGTTCCACAATAGAAGTGATCTATGAAATTTGCCAAAGCTTTAATTAGCATTGTTTAATTCTTGAGTTCCACAATTGAAGTCTATGTAATTTAACAAAACTTTGATGAGCACTGTTTAATTATTGAATTCCACAATAGAAGTCTACGCAATTAAGCAAAGCAATGATAAGCACTGTTTAATTCTTGAGTTCCACAATAGAAGTATTCTATGTAATTTAGCAATGCTTTGATGAGCATTGTTTAATTCTTGAGTTCCACAATAGAAGTCTATGCAATTTAAGCACAGGTTTGATGATCATTGTTTAATTCTTGATTTCCACAAATGAAGAGTATGCAATTTAGCAAAGCTTTGCTGAGCATTGTTTAATTCTTGAATTCCATAATAGAAGTAGTCTATGCGATTTAGCAAAGATTTGATAAGTATTATTTAATTCTTGTGTTCCACAATAGAAGTCGATATACAATTTAGCAAAGCTTTGATGAGCATTGCTTAATTCTTGATTTCCATAATAGAAGTAATCTATGAAATTTGCCAAAGCTTTGCTGAGCATTGTTTAATTCTTGGGTTCGACAATAGAAGTCTATGCAATTAAGCAAAGCTTTGATAAGTGTTGTTTAATTCTTGATTTCCACAATAGAAGTCTATGCAAGTTAGCAAAGTTTTGATGAGCATTGTCTAATTCCTGAGTTCCATACTAGAAGTAGTCTATGTAATTTCGCAAAGCTTTGATGAGCATTGTTTAATTCTTGAGCTCTACAGTAGAAGTCTATGCAATTTAGCAAAGCTTTGATGAGTATTGTTTAATTCTAGAGTTCCACAATAGAAGTCGATGCAATTTAGAAAAGCCTGGATGAGCATTGCTTAATTCTTGAGTTCGAAAATAGAAGTGATCTATGAAATTTACCAAAGCTTTAATGAGCATTGTTTAATTCTTGAGTTACACAATTGAAGTCTATGCAATTTAGCAAAACTTTAATGAGCACTGTATAATTCTTGAATTCCACAATTGAAGTCTACACAATTTAGCAAAGCTTTGATAAGCACCGTTTAATTCTTGAGTTCCACAATAGAAGTATTCTATGCAATTTAGCAAAGCGTTGATGAGCTTTGTTTAATTGTTTAGTTCCACAATAGAAGTCTATGCAATTTAAGCAAAGCTTTGATGATCATTGTTTAATTCGTGAGTTCCACAATAGAAGTCTATGCAATTTAGTAAAGCTTTGATGAGCATTGTTTAATTCTTGAATTCCACAATAGAAGTACTCTATGCAATTTAGCAAAGCTTTGATGAGCATTGTTTAATTCTTGAGGCCCACAATAGAAGAGTGTGCAATTTAGTAAAGCGTTGATGAGCATAGTTTAATTCTTGAATTCCATAATAGAACTAGTCCTTGCAATTTAGCAAAGATTTGATGAGCATTGTTTAATTCTTGAGTTCTACAATAGATGTCTAAGCAATTTAGCAAAGCGTTGATGAGTATTGTTTAATTCTTGTGTTCCACAATAGAAGTCGATACAATTTAGCAAAGCTTTCATGAGCATTGCTTAATTCTTGAGTTCCACAATAGAAGTAATCTATGAAATTTACCAAAGCTTTGATGAGCATTGTTTAATTCTTGGGTTCCACAATAGAAGTCTATGCAATTTAGCAAAGGTTTGATGAGTGTTGTTTAATTCTTGATTTCCACAATAGAAGTCTATGCAAGTTAGCAAAGTTTAGATGAGCATTGTTAATTCATGAGTTCCATACTAGAAGTAGTCTATGCAATTTAGCAAAGCTTTGATGAGCATTGTTTAATTCTTGAGTTCTACAGTAGAAGTGTACGCAATTTAGCAAAGCTTTGATGAGTATTGTTTAATTCTAAAGTTCCACAATAGAAGTCGATGCAATTTAGCAAGGCTTGGATGAGCATTGCTTAATTCTTGAGTTCCACAATAGAAGTGATCTATGAAATTTGCCAAAGCTTTAATTAGCATTGTTTAATTCTTGAGTTCCACAATTGAAGTCTATGTAATTTAACAAAACTTTGATGAGCACTGTTTAATTATTGAATTCCACAATAGAAGTCTACGCAATTAAGCAAAGCAATGATAAGCACTGTTTAATTCTTGAGTTCCACAATAGAAGTATTCTATGTAATTTAGCAATGCTTTGATGAGCATTGTTTAATTCTTGAGTTCCACAATAGAAGTCTATGCAATTTAAGCACAGGTTTGATGATCATTGTTTAATTCTTGATTTCCACAAATGAAGAGTATGCAATTTAGCAAAGCTTTGCTGAGCATTGTTTAATTCTTGAATTCCATAATAGAAGTAGTCTATGCGATTTAGCAAAGATTTGATAAGTATTATTTAATTCTTGTGTTCCACAATAGAAGTCGATATACAATTTAGCAAAGCTTTGATGAGCATTGCTTAATTCTTGATTTCCATAATAGAAGTAATCTATGAAATTTGCCAAAGCTTTGCTGAGCATTGTTTAATTCTTGGGTTCGACAATAGAAGTCTATGCAATTAAGCAAAGCTTTGATAAGTGTTGTTTAATTCTTGATTTCCACAATAGAAGTCTATGCAAGTTAGCAAAGTTTTGATGAGCATTGTCTAATTCCTGAGTTCCATACTAGAAGTAGTCTATGTAATTTCGCAAAGCTTTGATGAGCATTGTTTAATTCTTGAGCTCTACAGTAGAAGTCTATGCAATTTAGCAAAGCTTTGATGAGTATTGTTTAATTCTAGAGTTCCACAATAGAAGTCGATGCAATTTAGAAAAGCCTGGATGAGCATTGCTTAATTCTTGAGTTCGAAAATAGAAGTGATCTATGAAATTTACCAAAGCTTTAATGAGCATTGTTTAATTCTTGAGTTACACAATTGAAGTCTATGCAATTTAGCAAAACTTTAATGAGCACTGTATAATTCTTGAATTCCACAATTGAAGTCTACACAATTTAGCAAAGCTTTGATAAGCACCGTTTAATTCTTGAGTTCCACAATAGAAGTATTCTATGCAATTTAGCAAAGCGTTGATGAGCTTTGTTTAATTGTTCAGTTCCACAATAGAAGTCTATGCAATTTAAGCAAAGCTTTGATGATCATTGTTTAATTCGTGAGTTCCACAATAGAAGTCTATGCAATTTAGTAAAGCTTTGATGAGCATTGTTTAATTCTTGAATTCCACAATAGAAGTACTCTATGCAATTTAGCAAAGCTTTGATGAGCATTGTTTAATTCTTGAGGCCCACAATAGAAGAGTGTGCAATTTAGTAAAGCGTTGATGAGCATAGTTTAATTCTTGAATTCCATAATAGAACTAGTCCTTGCAATTTAGCAAAGATTTGATGAGCATTGTTTAATTCTTGAGTTCTACAATAGATGTCTAAGCAATTTAGCAAAGCGTTGATGAGTATTGTTTAATTCTTGTGTTCCACAATAGAAGTCGATACAATTTAGCAAAGCTTTCATGAGCATTGCTTAATTCTTGAGTTCCACAATAGAAGTAATCTATGAAATTTACCAAAGCTTTGATGAGCATTGTTTAATTCTTGGGTTCCACAATAGAAGTCTATGCAATTTAGCAAAGGTTTGATGAGTGTTGTTTAATTCTTGATTTCCACAATAGAAGTCTATGCAAGTTAGCAAAGTTTAGATGAGCATTGTTAATTCATGAGTTCCATACTAGAAGTAGTCTATGCAATTTAGCAAAGCTTTGATGAGCATTGTTTAATTCTTGAGTTCTACAGTAGAAGTGTACGCAATTTAGCAAAGCTTTGATGAGTATTGTTTAATTCTAAAGTTCCACAATAGAAGTCGATGCAATTTAGCAAGGCTTGGATGAGCATTGCTTAATTCTTGAGTTCCACAATAGAAGTGATCTATGAAATTTGCCAAAGCTTTAATTAGCATTGTTTAATTCTTGAGTTCCACAATTGAAGTCTATGTAATTTAACAAAACTTTGATGAGCACTGTTTAATTATTGAATTCCACAATAGAAGTCTACGCAATTAAGCAAAGCAATGATAAGCACTGTTTAATTCTTGAGTTCCACAATAGAAGTATTCTATGTAATTTAGCAATGCTTTGATGAGCATTGTTTAATTCTTGAGTTCCACAATAGAAGTCTATGCAATTTAAGCACAGGTTTGATGATCATTGTTTAATTCTTGATTTCCACAAATGAAGAGTATGCAATTTAGCAAAGCTTTGCTGAGCATTGTTTAATTCTTGAATTCCATAATAGAAGTAGTCTATGCGATTTAGCAAAGATTTGATAAGTATTATTTAATTCTTGTGTTCCACAATAGAAGTCGATATACAATTTAGCAAAGCTTTGATGAGCATTGCTTAATTCTTGATTTCCATAATAGAAGTAATCTATGAAATTTGCCAAAGCTTTGCTGAGCATTGTTTAATTCTTGGGTTCGACAATAGAAGTCTATGCAATTAAGCAAAGCTTTGATAAGTGTTGTTTAATTCTTGATTTCCACAATAGAAGTCTATGCAAGTTAGCAAAGTTTTGATGAGCATTGTCTAATTCCTGAGTTCCATACTAGAAGTAGTCTATGTAATTTCGCAAAGCTTTGATGAGCATTGTTTAATTCTTGAGCTCTACAGTAGAAGTCTATGCAATTTAGCAAAGCTTTGATGAGTATTGTTTAATTCTAGAGTTCCACAATAGAAGTCGATGCAATTTAGAAAAGCCTGGATGAGCATTGCTTAATTCTTGAGTTCGAAAATAGAAGTGATCTATGAAATTTACCAAAGCTTTAATGAGCATTGTTTAATTCTTGAGTTACACAATTGAAGTCTATGCAATTTAGCAAAACTTTAATGAGCACTGTATAATTCTTGAATTCCACAATTGAAGTCTACACAATTTAGCAAAGCTTTGATAAGCACCGTTTAATTCTTGAGTTCCACAATAGAAGTATTCTATGCAATTTAGCAAAGCGTTGATGAGCTTTGTTTAATTGTTCAGTTCCACAATAGAAGTCTATGCAATTTAAGCAAAGCTTTGATGATCATTGTTTAATTCGTGAGTTCCACAATAGAAGTCTATGCAATTTAGTAAAGCTTTGATGAGCATTGTTTAATTCTTGAATTCCACAATAGAAGTACTCTATGCAATTTAGCAAAGCTTTGATGAGCATTGTTTAATTCTTGAGGCCCACAATAGAAGAGTGTGCAATTTAGTAAAGCGTTGATGAGCATAGTTTAATTCTTGAATTCCATAATAGAACTAGTCCTTGCAATTTAGCAAAGATTTGATGAGCATTGTTTAATTCTTGAGTTCTACAATAGATGTCTAAGCAATTTAGCAAAGCGTTGATGAGTATTGTTTAATTCTTGTGTTCCACAATAGAAGTCGATACAATTTAGCAAAGCTTTCATGAGCATTGCTTAATTCTTGAGTTCCACAATAGAAGTAATCTATGAAATTTACCAAAGCTTTGATGAGCATTGTTTAATTCTTGGGTTCCACAATAGAAGTCTATGCAATTTAGCAAAGGTTTGATGAGTGTTGTTTAATTCTTGATTTCCACAATAGAAGTCTATGCAAGTTAGCAAAGTTTAGATGAGCATTGTTAATTCATGAGTTCCATACTAGAAGTAGTCTATGCAATTTAGCAAAGCTTTGATGAGCATTGTTTAATTCTTGAGTTCTACAGTAGAAGTGTACGCAATTTAGCAAAGCTTTGATGAGTATTGTTTAATTCTAAAGTTCCACAATAGAAGTCGATGCAATTTAGCAAGGCTTGGATGAGCATTGCTTAATTCTTGAGTTCCACAATAGAAGTGATCTATGAAATTTGCCAAAGCTTTAATTAGCATTGTTTAATTCTTGAGTTCCACAATTGAAGTCTATGTAATTTAACAAAACTTTGATGAGCACTGTTTAATTATTGAATTCCACAATAGAAGTCTACGCAATTAAGCAAAGCAATGATAAGCACTGTTTAATTCTTGAGTTCCACAATAGAAGTATTCTATGTAATTTAGCAATGCTTTGATGAGCATTGTTTAATTCTTGAGTTCCACAATAGAAGTCTATGCAATTTAAGCACAGGTTTGATGATCATTGTTTAATTCTTGATTTCCACAAATGAAGAGTATGCAATTTAGCAAAGCTTTGCTGAGCATTGTTTAATTCTTGAATTCCATAATAGAAGTAGTCTATGCGATTTAGCAAAGATTTGATAAGTATTATTTAATTCTTGTGTTCCACAATAGAAGTCGATATACAATTTAGCAAAGCTTTGATGAGCATTGCTTAATTCTTGATTTCCATAATAGAAGTAATCTATGAAATTTGCCAAAGCTTTGCTGAGCATTGTTTAATTCTTGGGTTCGACAATAGAAGTCTATGCAATTAAGCAAAGCTTTGATAAGTGTTGTTTAATTCTTGATTTCCACAATAGAAGTCTATGCAAGTTAGCAAAGTTTTGATGAGCATTGTCTAATTCCTGAGTTCCATACTAGAAGTAGTCTATGTAATTTCGCAAAGCTTTGATGAGCATTGTTTAATTCTTGAGCTCTACAGTAGAAGTCTATGCAATTTAGCAAAGCTTTGATGAGTATTGTTTAATTCTAGAGTTCCACAATAGAAGTCGATGCAATTTAGAAAAGCCTGGATGAGCATTGCTTAATTCTTGAGTTCGAAAATAGAAGTGATCTATGAAATTTACCAAAGCTTTAATGAGCATTGTTTAATTCTTGAGTTACACAATTGAAGTCTATGCAATTTAGCAAAACTTTAATGAGCACTGTATAATTCTTGAATTCCACAATTGAAGTCTACACAATTTAGCAAAGCTTTGATAAGCACCGTTTAATTCTTGAGTTCCACAATAGAAGTATTCTATGCAATTTAGCAAAGCGTTGATGAGCTTTGTTTAATTGTTCAGTTCCACAATAGAAGTCTATGCAATTTAAGCAAAGCTTTGATGATCATTGTTTAATTCGTGAGTTCCACAATAGAAGTCTATGCAATTTAGTAAAGCTTTGATGAGCATTGTTTAATTCTTGAATTCCACAATAGAAGTACTCTATGCAATTTAGCAAAGCTTTGATGAGCATTGTTTAATTCTTGAGGCCCACAATAGAAGAGTGTGCAATTTAGTAAGGCGTTGATGAGCATAGTTTAATTCTTGAATTCCATAATAGAACTAGTCCTTGCAATTTAGCAAAGATTTGATGAGCATTGTTTAATTCTTGAGTTCTACAATAGATGTCTAAGCAATTTAGCAAAGCGTTGATGAGTATTGTTTAATTCTTGTGTTCCACAATAGAAGTCGATACAATTTATCAAAGCTTTCATGAGCATTGCTTAATTCTTGAGTTCCACAATAGAAGTAATCTATGAAATTTACCAAAGCTTTGATGAGCATTGTTTAATTCTTGGGTTCCACAATAGAAGTCTATGCAATTTAGCAAAGGTTTGATGAGTGTTGTTTAATTCTTGATTTCCACAATAGAAGTCTATGCAAGTTAGCAAAGTTTAGATGAGCATTGTTAATTCATGAGTTCCATACTAGAAGTAGTCTATGCAATTTAGCAAAGCTTTGATGAGCATTGTTTAATTCTTGAGTTCTACAGTAGAAGTGTACGCAATTTAGCAAAGCTTTGATGAGTATTGTTTAATTCTAAAGTTCCACAATAGAAGTCGATGCAATTTAGCAAGGCTTGGATGAGCATTGCTTAATTCTTGAGTTCCACAATAGAAGTGATCTATGAAATTTGCCAAAGCTTTAATTAGCATTGTTTAATTCTTGAGTTCCACAATTGAAGTCTATGTAATTTAACAAAACTTTGATGAGCACTGTTTAATTATTGAATTCCACAATAGAAGTCTACGCAATTAAGCAAAGCAATGATAAGCACTGTTTAATTCTTGAGTTCCACAATAGAAGTATTCTATGTAATTTAGCAATGCTTTGATGAGCATTGTTTAATTCTTGAGTTCCACAATAGAAGTCTATGCAATTTAAGCACAGGTTTGATGATCATTGTTTAATTCTTGATTTCCACAAATGAAGAGTATGCAATTTAGCAAAGCTTTGCTGAGCATTGTTTAATTCTTGAATTCCATAATAGAAGTAGTCTATGCGATTTAGCAAAGATTTGATAAGTATTATTTAATTCTTGTGTTCCACAATAGAAGTCGATATACAATTTAGCAAAGCTTTGATGAGCATTGCTTAATTCTTGATTTCCATAATAGAAGTAATCTATGAAATTTGCCAAAGCTTTGCTGAGCATTGTTTAATTCTTGGGTTCGACAATAGAAGTCTATGCAATTAAGCAAAGCTTTGATAAGTGTTGTTTAATTCTTGATTTCCACAATAGAAGTCTATGCAAGTTAGCAAAGTTTTGATGAGCATTGTCTAATTCCTGAGTTCCATACTAGAAGTAGTCTATGTAATTTCGCAAAGCTTTGATGAGCATTGTTTAATTCTTGAGCTCTACAGTAGAAGTCTATGCAATTTAGCAAAGCTTTGATGAGTATTGTTTAATTCTAGAGTTCCACAATAGAAGTCGATGCAATTTAGAAAAGCCTGGATGAGCATTGCTTAATTCTTGAGTTCGAAAATAGAAGTGATCTATGAAATTTACCAAAGCTTTAATGAGCATTGTTTAATTCTTGAGTTACACAATTGAAGTCTATGCAATTTAGCAAAACTTTAATGAGCACTGTATAATTCTTGAATTCCACAATTGAAGTCTACACAATTTAGCAAAGCTTTGATAAGCACCGTTTAATTCTTGAGTTCCACAATAGAAGTATTCTATGCAATTTAGCAAAGCGTTGATGAGCTTTGTTTAATTGTTCAGTTCCACAATAGAAGTCTATGCAATTTAAGCAAAGCTTTGATGATCATTGTTTAATTCGTGAGTTCCACAATAGAAGTCTATGCAATTTAGTAAAGCTTTGATGAGCATTGTTTAATTCTTGAATTCCACAATAGAAGTACTCTATGCAATTTAGCAAAGCTTTGATGAGCATTGTTTAATTCTTGAGGCCCACAATAGAAGAGTGTGCAATTTAGTAAGGCGTTGATGAGCATAGTTTAATTCTTGAATTCCATAATAGAACTAGTCCTTGCAATTTAGCAAAGATTTGATGAGCATTGTTTAATTCTTGAGTTCTACAATAGATGTCTAAGCAATTTAGCAAAGCGTTGATGAGTATTGTTTAATTCTTGTGTTCCACAATAGAAGTCGATACAATTTATCAAAGCTTTCATGAGCATTGCTTAATTCTTGAGTTCCACAATAGAAGTAATCTATGAAATTTACCAAAGCTTTGATGAGCATTGTTTAATTCTTGGGTTCCACAATAGAAGTCTATGCAATTTAGCAAAGGTTTGATGAGTGTTGTTTAATTCTTGATTTCCACAATAGAAGTCTATGCAAGTTAGCAAAGTTTAGATGAGCATTGTTAATTCATGAGTTCCATACTAGAAGTAGTCTATGCAATTTAGCAAAGCTTTGATGAGCATTGTTTAATTCTTGAGTTCTACAGTAGAAGTGTACGCAATTTAGCAAAGCTTTGATGAGTATTGTTTAATTCTAAAGTTCCACAATAGAAGTCGATGCAATTTAGCAAGGCTTGGATGAGCATTGCTTAATTCTTGAGTTCCACAATAGAAGTGATCTATGAAATTTGCCAAAGCTTTAATTAGCATTGTTTAATTCTTGAGTTCCACAATTGAAGTCTATGTAATTTAACAAAACTTTGATGAGCACTGTTTAATTATTGAATTCCACAATAGAAGTCTACGCAATTAAGCAAAGCAATGATAAGCACTGTTTAATTCTTGAGTTCCACAATAGAAGTATTCTATGTAATTTAGCAATGCTTTGATGAGCATTGTTTAATTCTTGAGTTCCACAATAGAAGTCTATGCAATTTAAGCACAGGTTTGATGATCATTGTTTAATTCTTGATTTCCACAAATGAAGAGTATGCAATTTAGCAAAGCTTTGCTGAGCATTGTTTAATTCTTGAATTCCATAATAGAAGTAGTCTATGCGATTTAGCAAAGATTTGATAAGTATTATTTAATTCTTGTGTTCCACAATAGAAGTCGATATACAATTTAGCAAAGCTTTGATGAGCATTGCTTAATTCTTGATTTCCATAATAGAAGTAATCTATGAAATTTGCCAAAGCTTTGCTGAGCATTGTTTAATTCTTGGGTTCGACAATAGAAGTCTATGCAATTAAGCAAAGCTTTGATAAGTGTTGTTTAATTCTTGATTTCCACAATAGAAGTCTATGCAAGTTAGCAAAGTTTTGATGAGCATTGTCTAATTCCTGAGTTCCATACTAGAAGTAGTCTATGTAATTTCGCAAAGCTTTGATGAGCATTGTTTAATTCTTGAGCTCTACAGTAGAAGTCTATGCAATTTAGCAAAGCTTTGATGAGTATTGTTTAATTCTAGAGTTCCACAATAGAAGTCGATGCAATTTAGAAAAGCCTGGATGAGCATTGCTTAATTCTTGAGTTCGAAAATAGAAGTGATCTATGAAATTTACCAAAGCTTTAATGAGCATTGTTTAATTCTTGAGTTACACAATTGAAGTCTATGCAATTTAGCAAAACTTTAATGAGCACTGTATAATTCTTGAATTCCACAATTGAAGTCTACACAATTTAGCAAAGCTTTGATAAGCACCGTTTAATTCTTGAGTTCCACAATAGAAGTATTCTATGCAATTTAGCAAAGCGTTGATGAGCTTTGTTTAATTGTTCAGTTCCACAATAGAAGTCTATGCAATTTAAGCAAAGCTTTGATGATCATTGTTTAATTCGTGAGTTCCACAATAGAAGTCTATGCAATTTAGTAAAGCTTTGATGAGCATTGTTTAATTCTTGAATTCCACAATAGAAGTACTCTATGCAATTTAGCAAAGCTTTGATGAGCATTGTTTAATTCTTGAGGCCCACAATAGAAGAGTGTGCAATTTAGTAAAGCGTTGATGAGCATAGTTTAATTCTTGAATTCCATAATAGAACTAGTCCTTGCAATTTAGCAAAGATTTGATGAGCATTGTTTAATTCTTGAGTTCTACAATAGATGTCTAAGCAATTTAGCAAAGCGTTGATGAGTATTGTTTAATTCTTGTGTTCCACAATAGAAGTCGATACAATTTAGCAAAGCTTTCATGAGCATTGCTTAATTCTTGAGTTCCACAATAGAAGTAATCTATGAAATTTACCAAAGCTTTGATGAGCATTGTTTAATTCTTGGGTTCCACAATAGAAGTCTATGCAATTTAGCAAAGGTTTGATGAGTGTTGTTTAATTCTTGATTTCCACAATAGAAGTCTATGCAAGTTAGCAAAGTTTAGATGAGCATTGTTAATTCATGAGTTCCATACTAGAAGTAGTCTATGCAATTTAGCAAAGCTTTGATGAGCATTGTTTAATTCTTGAGTTCTACAGTAGAAGTGTACGCAATTTAGCAAAGCTTTGATGAGTATTGTTTAATTCTAAAGTTCCACAATAGAAGTCGATGCAATTTAGCAAGGCTTGGATGAGCATTGCTTAATTCTCGAGTTCCACAATAGAAGTGATCTATGAAATTTGCCAAAGCTTTAATTAGCATTGTTTAATTCTTGAGTTCCACAATTGAAGTCTATGTAATTTAACAAAACTTTGATGAGCACTGTTTAATTATTGAATTCCACAATAGAAGTCTACGCAATTAAGCAAAGCAATGATAAGCACTGTTTAATTCTTGAGTTCCACAATAGAAGTATTCTATGTAATTTAGCAATGCTTTGATGAGCATTGTTTAATTCTTGAGTTCCACAATAGAAGTCTATGCAATTTAAGCACAGGTTTGATGATCATTGTTTAATTCTTGATTTCCACAAATGAAGAGTATGCAATTTAGCAAAGCTTTGCTGAGCATTGTTTAATTCTTGAATTCCATAATAGAAGTAGTCTATGCGATTTAGCAAAGATTTGATAAGTATTATTTAATTCTTGTGTTCCACAATAGAAGTCGATATACAATTTAGCAAAGCTTTGATGAGCATTGCTTAATTCTTGATTTCCATAATAGAAGTAATCTATGAAATTTGCCAAAGCTTTGCTGAGCATTGTTTAATTCTTGGGTTCGACAATAGAAGTCTATGCAATTAAGCAAAGCTTTGATAAGTGTTGTTTAATTCTTGATTTCCACAATAGAAGTCTATGCAAGTTAGCAAAGTTTTGATGAGCATTGTCTAATTCCTGAGTTCCATACTAGAAGTAGTCTATGTAATTTCGCAAAGCTTTGATGAGCATTGTTTAATTCTTGAGCTCTACAGTAGAAGTCTATGCAATTTAGCAAAGCTTTGATGAGTATTGTTTAATTCTAGAGTTCCACAATAGAAGTCGATGCAATTTAGAAAAGCCTGGATGAGCATTGCTTAATTCTTGAGTTCGAAAATAGAAGTGATCTATGAAATTTACCAAAGCTTTAATGAGCATTGTTTAATTCTTGAGTTACACAATTGAAGTCTATGCAATTTAGCAAAACTTTAATGAGCACTGTATAATTCTTGAATTCCACAATTGAAGTCTACACAATTTAGCAAAGCTTTGATAAGCACCGTTTAATTCTTGAGTTCCACAATAGAAGTATTCTATGCAATTTAGCAAAGCGTTGATGAGCTTTGTTTAATTGTTCAGTTCCACAATAGAAGTCTATGCAATTTAAGCAAAGCTTTGATGATCATTGTTTAATTCGTGAGTTCCACAATAGAAGTCTATGCAATTTAGTAAAGCTTTGATGAGCATTGTTTAATTCTTGAATTCCACAATAGAAGTACTCTATGCAATTTAGCAAAGCTTTGATGAGCATTGTTTAATTCTTGAGGCCCACAATAGAAGAGTGTGCAATTTAGTAAGGCGTTGATGAGCATAGTTTAATTCTTGAATTCCATAATAGAACTAGTCCTTGCAATTTAGCAAAGATTTGATGAGCATTGTTTAATTCTTGAGTTCTACAATAGATGTCTAAGCAATTTAGCAAAGCGTTGATGAGTATTGTTTAATTCTTGTGTTCCACAATAGAAGTCGATACAATTTATCAAAGCTTTCATGAGCATTGCTTAATTCTTGAGTTCCACAATAGAAGTAATCTATGAAATTTACCAAAGCTTTGATGAGCATTGTTTAATTCTTGGGTTCCACAATAGAAGTCTATGCAATTTAGCAAAGGTTTGATGAGTGTTGTTTAATTCTTGATTTCCACAATAGAAGTCTATGCAAGTTAGCAAAGTTTAGATGAGCATTGTTAATTCATGAGTTCCATACTAGAAGTAGTCTATGCAATTTAGCAAAGCTTTGATGAGCATTGTTTAATTCTTGAGTTCTACAGTAGAAGTGTACGCAATTTAGCAAAGCTTTGATGAGTATTGTTTAATTCTAAAGTTCCACAATAGAAGTCGATGCAATTTAGCAAGGCTTGGATGAGCATTGCTTAATTCTTGAGTTCCACAATAGAAGTGATCTATGAAATTTGCCAAAGCTTTAATTAGCATTGTTTAATTCTTGAGTTCCACAATTGAAGTCTATGTAATTTAACAAAACTTTGATGAGCACTGTTTAATTATTGAATTCCACAATAGAAGTCTACGCAATTAAGCAAAGCAATGATAAGCACTGTTTAATTCTTGAGTTCCACAATAGAAGTATTCTATGTAATTTAGCAATGCTTTGATGAGCATTGTTTAATTCTTGAGTTCCACAATAGAAGTCTATGCAATTTAAGCACAGGTTTGATGATCATTGTTTAATTCTTGATTTCCACAAATGAAGAGTATGCAATTTAGCAAAGCTTTGCTGAGCATTGTTTAATTCTTGAATTCCATAATAGAAGTAGTCTATGCGATTTAGCAAAGATTTGATAAGTATTATTTAATTCTTGTGTTCCACAATAGAAGTCGATATACAATTTAGCAAAGCTTTGATGAGCATTGCTTAATTCTTGATTTCCATAATAGAAGTAATCTATGAAATTTGCCAAAGCTTTGCTGAGCATTGTTTAATTCTTGGGTTCGACAATAGAAGTCTATGCAATTAAGCAAAGCTTTGATAAGTGTTGTTTAATTCTTGATTTCCACAATAGAAGTCTATGCAAGTTAGCAAAGTTTTGATGAGCATTGTCTAATTCCTGAGTTCCATACTAGAAGTAGTCTATGTAATTTCGCAAAGCTTTGATGAGCATTGTTTAATTCTTGAGCTCTACAGTAGAAGTCTATGCAATTTAGCAAAGCTTTGATGAGTATTGTTTAATTCTAGAGTTCCACAATAGAAGTCGATGCAATTTAGAAAAGCCTGGATGAGCATTGCTTAATTCTTGAGTTCGAAAATAGAAGTGATCTATGAAATTTACCAAAGCTTTAATGAGCATTGTTTAATTCTTGAGTTACACAATTGAAGTCTATGCAATTTAGCAAAACTTTAATGAGCACTGTATAATTCTTGAATTCCACAATTGAAGTCTACACAATTTAGCAAAGCTTTGATAAGCACCGTTTAATTCTTGAGTTCCACAATAGAAGTATTCTATGCAATTTAGCAAAGCGTTGATGAGCTTTGTTTAATTGTTCAGTTCCACAATAGAAGTCTATGCAATTTAAGCAAAGCTTTGATGATCATTGTTTAATTCGTGAGTTCCACAATAGAAGTCTATGCAATTTAGTAAAGCTTTGATGAGCATTGTTTAATTCTTGAATTCCACAATAGAAGTACTCTATGCAATTTAGCAAAGCTTTGATGAGCATTGTTTAATTCTTGAGGCCCACAATAGAAGAGTGTGCAATTTAGTAAGGCGTTGATGAGCATAGTTTAATTCTTGAATTCCATAATAGAACTAGTCCTTGCAATTTAGCAAAGATTTGATGAGCATTGTTTAATTCTTGAGTTCTACAATAGATGTCTAAGCAATTTAGCAAAGCGTTGATGAGTATTGTTTAATTCTTGTGTTCCACAATAGAAGTCGATACAATTTATCAAAGCTTTCATGAGCATTGCTTAATTCTTGAGTTCCACAATAGAAGTAATCTATGAAATTTACCAAAGCTTTGATGAGCATTGTTTAATTCTTGGGTTCCACAATAGAAGTCTATGCAATTTAGCAAAGGTTTGATGAGTGTTGTTTAATTCTTGATTTCCACAATAGAAGTCTATGCAAGTTAGCAAAGTTTAGATGAGCATTGTTAATTCATGAGTTCCATACTAGAAGTAGTCTATGCAATTTAGCAAAGCTTTGATGAGCATTGTTTAATTCTTGAGTTCTACAGTAGAAGTGTACGCAATTTAGCAAAGCTTTGATGAGTATTGTTTAATTCTAAAGTTCCACAATAGAAGTCGATGCAATTTAGCAAGGCTTGGATGAGCATTGCTTAATTCTTGAGTTCCACAATAGAAGTGATCTATGAAATTTGCCAAAGCTTTAATTAGCATTGTTTAATTCTTGAGTTCCACAATTGAAGTCTATGTAATTTAACAAAACTTTGATGAGCACTGTTTAATTATTGAATTCCACAATAGAAGTCTACGCAATTAAGCAAAGCAATGATAAGCACTGTTTAATTCTTGAGTTCCACAATAGAAGTATTCTATGTAATTTAGCAATGCTTTGATGAGCATTGTTTAATTCTTGAGTTCCACAATAGAAGTCTATGCAATTTAAGCACAGGTTTGATGATCATTGTTTAATTCTTGATTTCCACAAATGAAGAGTATGCAATTTAGCAAAGCTTTGCTGAGCATTGTTTAATTCTTGAATTCCATAATAGAAGTAGTCTATGCGATTTAGCAAAGATTTGATAAGTATTATTTAATTCTTGTGTTCCACAATAGAAGTCGATATACAATTTAGCAAAGCTTTGATGAGCATTGCTTAATTCTTGATTTCCATAATAGAAGTAATCTATGAAATTTGCCAAAGCTTTGCTGAGCATTGTTTAATTCTTGGGTTCGACAATAGAAGTCTATGCAATTAAGCAAAGCTTTGATAAGTGTTGTTTAATTCTTGATTTCCACAATAGAAGTCTATGCAAGTTAGCAAAGTTTTGATGAGCATTGTCTAATTCCTGAGTTCCATACTAGAAGTAGTCTATGTAATTTCGCAAAGCTTTGATGAGCATTGTTTAATTCTTGAGCTCTACAGTAGAAGTCTATGCAATTTAGCAAAGCTTTGATGAGTATTGTTTAATTCTAGAGTTCCACAATAGAAGTCGATGCAATTTAGAAAAGCCTGGATGAGCATTGCTTAATTCTTGAGTTCGAAAATAGAAGTGATCTATGAAATTTACCAAAGCTTTAATGAGCATTGTTTAATTCTTGAGTTACACAATTGAAGTCTATGCAATTTAGCAAAACTTTAATGAGCACTGTATAATTCTTGAATTCCACAATTGAAGTCTACACAATTTAGCAAAGCTTTGATAAGCACCGTTTAATTCTTGAGTTCCACAATAGAAGTATTCTATGCAATTTAGCAAAGCGTTGATGAGCTTTGTTTAATTGTTCAGTTCCACAATAGAAGTCTATGCAATTTAAGCAAAGCTTTGATGATCATTGTTTAATTCGTGAGTTCCACAATAGAAGTCTATGCAATTTAGTAAAGCTTTGATGAGCATTGTTTAATTCTTGAATTCCACAATAGAAGTACTCTATGCAATTTAGCAAAGCTTTGATGAGCATTGTTTAATTCTTGAGGCCCACAATAGAAGAGTGTGCAATTTAGTAAAGCGTTGATGAGCATAGTTTAATTCTTGAATTCCATAATAGAACTAGTCCTTGCAATTTAGCAAAGATTTGATGAGCATTGTTTAATTCTTGAGTTCTACAATAGATGTCTAAGCAATTTAGCAAAGCGTTGATGAGTATTGTTTAATTCTTGTGTTCCACAATAGAAGTCGATACAATTTAGCAAAGCTTTCATGAGCATTGCTTAATTCTTGAGTTCCACAATAGAAGTAATCTATGAAATTTACCAAAGCTTTGATGAGCATTGTTTAATTCTTGGGTTCCACAATAGAAGTCTATGCAATTTAGCAAAGGTTTGATGAGTGTTGTTTAATTCTTGATTTCCACAATAGAAGTCTATGCAAGTTAGCAAAGTTTAGATGAGCATTGTTAATTCATGAGTTCCATACTAGAAGTAGTCTATGCAATTTAGCAAAGCTTTGATGAGCATTGTTTAATTCTTGAGTTCTACAGTAGAAGTGTACGCAATTTAGCAAAGCTTTGATGAGTATTGTTTAATTCTAAAGTTCCACAATAGAAGTCGATGCAATTTAGCAAGGCTTGGATGAGCATTGCTTAATTCTCGAGTTCCACAATAGAAGTGATCTATGAAATTTGCCAAAGCTTTAATTAGCATTGTTTAATTCTTGAGTTCCACAATTGAAGTCTATGTAATTTAACAAAACTTTGATGAGCACTGTTTAATTATTGAATTCCACAATAGAAGTCTACGCAATTAAGCAAAGCAATGATAAGCACTGTTTAATTCTTGAGTTCCACAATAGAAGTATTCTATGTAATTTAGCAATGCTTTGATGAGCATTGTTTAATTCTTGAGTTCCACAATAGAAGTCTATGCAATTTAAGCACAGGTTTGATGATCATTGTTTAATTCTTGATTTCCACAAATGAAGAGTATGCAATTTAGCAAAGCTTTGCTGAGCATTGTTTAATTCTTGAATTCCATAATAGAAGTAGTCTATGCGATTTAGCAAAGATTTGATAAGTATTATTTAATTCTTGTGTTCCACAATAGAAGTCGATATACAATTTAGCAAAGCTTTGATGAGCATTGCTTAATTCTTGATTTCCATAATAGAAGTAATCTATGAAATTTGCCAAAGCTTTGCTGAGCATTGTTTAATTCTTGGGTTCGACAATAGAAGTCTATGCAATTAAGCAAAGCTTTGATAAGTGTTGTTTAATTCTTGATTTCCACAATAGAAGTCTATGCAAGTTAGCAAAGTTTTGATGAGCATTGTCTAATTCCTGAGTTCCATACTAGAAGTAGTCTATGTAATTTCGCAAAGCTTTGATGAGCATTGTTTAATTCTTGAGCTCTACAGTAGAAGTCTATGCAATTTAGCAAAGCTTTGATGAGTATTGTTTAATTCTAGAGTTCCACAATAGAAGTCGATGCAATTTAGAAAAGCCTGGATGAGCATTGCTTAATTCTTGAGTTCGAAAATAGAAGTGATCTATGAAATTTACCAAAGCTTTAATGAGCATTGTTTAATTCTTGAGTTACACAATTGAAGTCTATGCAATTTAGCAAAACTTTAATGAGCACTGTATAATTCTTGAATTCCACAATTGAAGTCTACACAATTTAGCAAAGCTTTGATAAGCACCGTTTAATTCTTGAGTTCCACAATAGAAGTATTCTATGCAATTTAGCAAAGCGTTGATGAGCTTTGTTTAATTGTTCAGTTCCACAATAGAAGTCTATGCAATTTAAGCAAAGCTTTGATGATCATTGTTTAATTCGTGAGTTCCACAATAGAAGTCTATGCAATTTAGTAAAGCTTTGATGAGCATTGTTTAATTCTTGAATTCCACAATAGAAGTACTCTATGCAATTTAGCAAAGCTTTGATGAGCATTGTTTAATTCTTGAGGCCCACAATAGAAGAGTGTGCAATTTAGTAAAGCGTTGATGAGCATAGTTTAATTCTTGAATTCCATAATAGAACTAGTCCTTGCAATTTAGCAAAGATTTGATGAGCATTGTTTAATTCTTGAGTTCTACAATAGATGTCTAAGCAATTTAGCAAAGCGTTGATGAGTATTGTTTAATTCTTGTGTTCCACAATAGAAGTCGATACAATTTAGCAAAGCTTTCATGAGCATTGCTTAATTCTTGAGTTCCACAATAGAAGTAATCTATGAAATTTACCAAAGCTTTGATGAGCATTGTTTAATTCTTGGGTTCCACAATAGAAGTCTATGCAATTTAGCAAAGGTTTGATGAGTGTTGTTTAATTCTTGATTTCCACAATAGAAGTCTATGCAAGTTAGCAAAGTTTAGATGAGCATTGTTAATTCATGAGTTCCATACTAGAAGTAGTCTATGCAATTTAGCAAAGCTTTGATGAGCATTGTTTAATTCTTGAGTTCTACAGTAGAAGTGTACGCAATTTAGCAAAGCTTTGATGAGTATTGTTTAATTCTAAAGTTCCACAATAGAAGTCGATGCAATTTAGCAAGGCTTGGATGAGCATTGCTTAATTCTCGAGTTCCACAATAGAAGTGATCTATGAAATTTGCCAAAGCTTTAATTAGCATTGTTTAATTCTTGAGTTCCACAATTGAAGTCTATGTAATTTAACAAAACTTTGATGAGCACTGTTTAATTATTGAATTCCACAATAGAAGTCTACGCAATTAAGCAAAGCAATGATAAGCACTGTTTAATTCTTGAGTTCCACAATAGAAGTATTCTATGTAATTTAGCAATGCTTTGATGAGCATTGTTTAATTCTTGAGTTCCACAATAGAAGTCTATGCAATTTAAGCACAGGTTTGATGATCATTGTTTAATTCTTGATTTCCACAAATGAAGAGTATGCAATTTAGCAAAGCTTTGCTGAGCATTGTTTAATTCTTGAATTCCATAATAGAAGTAGTCTATGCGATTTAGCAAAGATTTGATAAGTATTATTTAATTCTTGTGTTCCACAATAGAAGTCGATATACAATTTAGCAAAGCTTTGATGAGCATTGCTTAATTCTTGATTTCCATAATAGAAGTAATCTATGAAATTTGCCAAAGCTTTGCTGAGCATTGTTTAATTCTTGGGTTCGACAATAGAAGTCTATGCAATTAAGCAAAGCTTTGATAAGTGTTGTTTAATTCTTGATTTCCACAATAGAAGTCTATGCAAGTTAGCAAAGTTTTGATGAGCATTGTCTAATTCCTGAGTTCCATACTAGAAGTAGTCTATGTAATTTCGCAAAGCTTTGATGAGCATTGTTTAATTCTTGAGCTCTACAGTAGAAGTCTATGCAATTTAGCAAAGCTTTGATGAGTATTGTTTAATTCTAGAGTTCCACAATAGAAGTCGATGCAATTTAGAAAAGCCTGGATGAGCATTGCTTAATTCTTGAGTTCGAAAATAGAAGTGATCTATGAAATTTACCAAAGCTTTAATGAGCATTGTTTAATTCTTGAGTTACACAATTGAAGTCTATGCAATTTAGCAAAACTTTAATGAGCACTGTATAATTCTTGAATTCCACAATTGAAGTCTACACAATTTAGCAAAGCTTTGATAAGCACCGTTTAATTCTTGAGTTCCACAATAGAAGTATTCTATGCAATTTAGCAAAGCGTTGATGAGCTTTGTTTAATTGTTCAGTTCCACAATAGAAGTCTATGCAATTTAAGCAAAGCTTTGATGATCATTGTTTAATTCGTGAGTTCCACAATAGAAGTCTATGCAATTTAGTAAAGCTTTGATGAGCATTGTTTAATTCTTGAATTCCACAATAGAAGTACTCTATGCAATTTAGCAAAGCTTTGATGAGCATTGTTTAATTCTTGAGGCCCACAATAGAAGAGTGTGCAATTTAGTAAGGCGTTGATGAGCATAGTTTAATTCTTGAATTCCATAATAGAACTAGTCCTTGCAATTTAGCAAAGATTTGATGAGCATTGTTTAATTCTTGAGTTCTACAATAGATGTCTAAGCAATTTAGCAAAGCGTTGATGAGTATTGTTTAATTCTTGTGTTCCACAATAGAAGTCGATACAATTTAGCAAAGCTTTCATGAGCATTGCTTAATTCTTGAGTTCCACAATAGAAGTAATCTATGAAATTTACCAAAGCTTTGATGAGCATTGTTTAATTCTTGGGTTCCACAATAGAAGTCTATGCAATTTAGCAAAGGTTTGATGAGTGTTGTTTAATTCTTGATTTCCACAATAGAAGTCTATGCAAGTTAGCAAAGTTTAGATGAGCATTGTTAATTCATGAGTTCCATACTAGAAGTAGTCTATGCAATTTAGCAAAGCTTTGATGAGCATTGTTTAATTCTTGAGTTCTACAGTAGAAGTGTACGCAATTTAGCAAAGCTTTGATGAGTATTGTTTAATTCTAAAGTTCCACAATAGAAGTCGATGCAATTTAGCAAGGCTTGGATGAGCATTGCTTAATTCTCGAGTTCCACAATAGAAGTGATCTATGAAATTTGCCAAAGCTTTAATTAGCATTGTTTAATTCTTGAGTTCCACAATTGAAGTCTATGTAATTTAACAAAACTTTGATGAGCACTGTTTAATTATTGAATTCCACAATAGAAGTCTACGCAATTAAGCAAAGCAATGATAAGCACTGTTTAATTCTTGAGTTCCACAATAGAAGTATTCTATGTAATTTAGCAATGCTTTGATGAGCATTGTTTAATTCTTGAGTTCCACAATAGAAGTCTATGCAATTTAAGCACAGGTTTGATGATCATTGTTTAATTCTTGATTTCCACAAATGAAGAGTATGCAATTTAGCAAAGCTTTGCTGAGCATTGTTTAATTCTTGAATTCCATAATAGAAGTAGTCTATGCGATTTAGCAAAGATTTGATAAGTATTATTTAATTCTTGTGTTCCACAATAGAAGTCGATATATAATTTAGCAAAGCTTTGATGAGCATTGCTTAATTCTTGATTTCCATAATAGAAGTAATCTATGAAATTTGCCAAAGCTTTGCTGAGCATTGTTTAATTCTTGGGTTCGACAATAGAAGTCTATGCAATTAAGCAAAGCTTTGATAAGTGTTGTTTAATTCTTGATTTCCACAATAGAAGTCTATGCAAGTTAGCAAAGTTTTGATGAGCATTGTCTAATTCCTGAGTTCCATACTAGAAGTAGTCTATGTAATTTCGCAAAGCTTTGATGAGCATTGTTTAATTCTTGAGCTCTACAGTAGAAGTCTATGCAATTTAGCAAAGCTTTGATGAGTATTGTTTAATTCTAGAGTTCCACAATAGAAGTCGATGCAATTTAGAAAAGCCTGGATGAGCATTGCTTAATTCTTGAGTTCGAAAATAGAAGTGATCTATGAAATTTACCAAAGCTTTAATGAGCATTGTTTAATTCTTGAGTTACACAATTGAAGTCTATGCAATTTAGCAAAACTTTAATGAGCACTGTATAATTCTTGAATTCCACAATTGAAGTCTACACAATTTAGCAAAGCTTTGATAAGCACCGTTTAATTCTTGAGTTCCACAATAGAAGTATTCTATGCAATTTAGCAAAGCGTTGATGAGCTTTGTTTAATTGTTCAGTTCCACAATAGAAGTCTATGCAATTTAAGCAAAGCTTTGATGATCATTGTTTAATTCGTGAGTTCCAAAATAGAAGTCTATGCAATTTAGTAAAGCTTTGATGAGCATTGTTTAATTCTTGAATTCCACAATAGAAGTACTCTATGCAATTTAGCAAAGCTTTGATGAGCATTGTTTAATTCTTGAGGCCCACAATAGAAGAGTGTGCAATTTAGTAAGGCGTTGATGAGCATAGTTTAATTCTTGAATTCCATAATAGAACTAGTCCTTGCAATTTAGCAAAGATTTGATGAGCATTGTTTAATTCTTGAGTTCTACAATAGATGTCTAAGCAATTTAGCAAAGCGTTGATGAGTATTGTTTAATTCTTGTGTTCCACAATAGAAGTCGATACAATTTATCAAAGCTTTCATGAGCATTGCTTAATTCTTGAGTTCCACAATAGAAGTAATCTATGAAATTTACCAAAGCTTTGATGAGCATTGTTTAATTCTTGGGTTCCACAATAGAAGTCTATGCAATTTAGCAAAGGTTTGATGAGTGTTGTTTAATTCTTGATTTCCACAATAGAAGTCTATGCAAGTTAGCAAAGTTTAGATGAGCATTGTTAATTCATGAGTTCCATACTAGAAGTAGTCTATGCAATTTAGCAAAGCTTTGATGAGCATTGTTTAATTCTTGAGTTCTACAGTAGAAGTGTACGCAATTTAGCAAAGCTTTGATGAGTATTGTTTAATTCTAAAGTTCCACAATAGAAGTCGATGCAATTTAGCAAGGCTTGGATGAACATTGCTTAATTCTTGAGTTCCACAATAGAAGTGATCTATGAAATTTGCCAAAGCTTTAATTAGCATTGTTTAATTCTTGAGTTCCACAATTGAAGTCTATGTAATTTAACAAAACTTTGATGAGCACTGTTTAATTATTGAATTCCACAATAGAAGTCTACGCAATTAAGCAAAGCAATGATAAGCACTGTTTAATTCTTGAGTTCCACAATAGAAGTATTCTATGTAATTTAGCAATGCTTTGATGAGCATTGTTTAATTCTTGAGTTCCACAATAGAAGTCTATGCAATTTAAGCACAGGTTTGATGATCATTGTTTAATTCTTGATTTCCACAAATGAAGAGTATGCAATTTAGCAAAGCTTTGCTGAGCATTGTTTAATTCTTGAATTCCATAATAGAAGTAGTCTATGCGATTTAGCAAAGATTTGATAAGTATTATTTAATTCTTGTGTTCCACAATAGAAGTCGATATACAATTTAGCAAAGCTTTGATGAGCATTGCTTAATTCTTGATTTCCATAATAGAAGTAATCTATGAAATTTGCCAAAGCTTTGTTGAGCATTGTTTAATTCTTGGGTTCGACAATAGAAGTCTATGCAATTAAGCAAAGCTTTGATAAGTGTTGTTTAATTCTTGATTTCCACAATAGAAGTCTATGCAAGTTAGCAAAGTTTTGATGAGCATTGTCTAATTCCTGAGTTCCATACTAGAAGTAGTCTATGTAATTTCGCAAAGCTTTGATGAGCATTGTTTAATTCTTGAGCTCTACAGTAGAAGTCTATGCAATTTAGCAAAGCTTTGATGAGTATTGTTTAATTCTAGAGTTCCACAATAGAAGTCGATGCAATTTAGAAAAGCCTGGATGAGCATTGCTTAATTCTTGAGTTCGAAAATAGAAGTGATCTATGAAATTTACCAAAGCTTTAATGAGCATTGTTTAATTCTTGAGTTACACAATTGAAGTCTATGCAATTTAGCAAAACTTTAATGAGCACTGTATAATTCTTGAATTCCACAATTGAAGTCTACACAATTTAGCAAAGCTTTGATAAGCACCGTTTAATTCTTGAGTTCCACAATAGAAGTATTCTATGCAATTTAGCAAAGCGTTGATGAGCTTTGTTTAATTGTTCAGTTCCACAATAGAAGTCTATGCAATTTAAGCAAAGCTTTGATGATCATTGTTTAATTCGTGAGTTCCACAATAGAAGTCTATGCAATTTAGTAAAGCTTTGATGAGCATTGTTTAATTCTTGAATTCCACAATAGAAGTACTCTATGCAATTTAGCAAAGCTTTGATGAGCATTGTTTAATTCTTGAGGCCCACAATAGAAGAGTGTGCAATTTAGTAAGGCGTTGATGAGCATAGTTTAATTCTTGAATTCCATAATAGAACTAGTCCTTGCAATTTAGCAAAGATTTGATGAGCATTGTTTAATTCTTGAGTTCTACAATAGATGTCTAAGCAATTTAGCAAAGCGTTGATGAGTATTGTTTAATTCTTGTGTTCCACAATAGAAGTCGATACAATTTAGCAAAGCTTTCATGAGCATTGCTTAATTCTTGAGTTCCACAATAGAAGTAATCTATGAAATTTACCAAAGCTTTGATGAGCATTGTTTAATTCTTGGGTTCCACAATAGAAGTCTATGCAATTTAGCAAAGGTTTGATGAGTGTTGTTTAATTCTTGATTTCCACAATAGAAGTCTATGCAAGTTAGCAAAGTTTAGATGAGCATTGTTAATTCATGAGTTCCATACTAGAAGTAGTCTATGCAATTTAGCAAAGCTTTGATGAGCATTGTTTAATTCTTGAGTTCTACAGTAGAAGTGTACGCAATTTAGCAAAGCTTTGATGAGTATTGTTTAATTCTAAAGTTCCACAATAGAAGTCGATGCAATTTAGCAAGGCTTGGATGAGCATTGCTTAATTCTCGAGTTCCACAATAGAAGTGATCTATGAAATTTGCCAAAGCTTTAATTAGCATTGTTTAATTCTTGAGTTCCACAATTGAAGTCTATGTAATTTAACAAAACTTTGATGAGCACTGTTTAATTATTGAATTCCACAATAGAAGTCTACGCAATTAAGCAAAGCAATGATAAGCACTGTTTAATTCTTGAGTTCCACAATAGAAGTATTCTATGTAATTTAGCAATGCTTTGATGAGCATTGTTTAATTCTTGAGTTCCACAATAGAAGTCTATGCAATTTAAGCACAGGTTTGATGATCATTGTTTAATTCTTGATTTCCACAAATGAAGAGTATGCAATTTAGCAAAGCTTTGCTGAGCATTGTTTAATTCTTGAATTCCATAATAGAAGTAGTCTATGCGATTTAGCAAAGATTTGATAAGTATTATTTAATTCTTGTGTTCCACAATAGAAGTCGATATACAATTTAGCAAAGCTTTGATGAGCATTGCTTAATTCTTGATTTCCATAATAGAAGTAATCTATGAAATTTGCCAAAGCTTTGCTGAGCATTGTTTAATTCTTGGGTTCGACAATAGAAGTCTATGCAATTAAGCAAAGCTTTGATAAGTGTTGTTTAATTCTTGATTTCCACAATAGAAGTCTATGCAAGTTAGCAAAGTTTTGATGAGCATTGTCTAATTCCTGAGTTCCATACTAGAAGTAGTCTATGTAATTTCGCAAAGCTTTGATGAGCATTGTTTAATTCTTGAGCTCTACAGTAGAAGTCTATGCAATTTAGCAAAGCTTTGATGAGTATTGTTTAATTCTAGAGTTCCACAATAGAAGTCGATGCAATTTAGAAAAGCCTGGATGAGCATTGCTTAATTCTTGAGTTCGAAAATAGAAGTGATCTATGAAATTTACCAAAGCTTTAATGAGCATTGTTTAATTCTTGAGTTACACAATTGAAGTCTATGCAATTTAGCAAAACTTTAATGAGCACTGTATAATTCTTGAATTCCACAATTGAAGTCTACACAATTTAGCAAAGCTTTGATAAGCACCGTTTAATTCTTGAGTTCCACAGTAGAAGTATTCTATGCAATTTAGCAAAGCGTTGATGAGCTTTGTTTAATTGTTCAGTTCCACAATAGAAGTCTATGCAATTTAAGCAAAGCTTTGATGATCATTGTTTAATTCGTGAGTTCCACAATAGAAGTCTATGCAATTTAGTAAAGCTTTGATGAGCATTGTTTAATTCTTGAATTCCACAATAGAAGTACTCTATGCAATTTAGCAAAGCTTTGATGAGCATTGTTTAATTCTTGAGGCCCACAATAGAAGAGTGTGCAATTTAGTAAAGCATTGATGAGCATAGTTTAATTCTTGAATTCCATAATAGAACTAGTCCTTGCAATTTTGCAAAGATTTGATGAGCATTGTTTAATTCTTGAGTTCTACAATAGATGTGTAAGCAATTTAGCAAAGTGTTGATGAGTATTGTTTAATTCTTGTGTTCCACAATAGAAGTCAATACAATTTAGCAAAGCTTTCATGAGCATTGCTTAATTCTTGAGTTCCACAATAGAAGTAATCTATGAAATTTACCAAAGCTTTGATGAGCATTGTTTAATTCTTGGGTTCCACAATAGAAGTCTATGCAATTTAGCAAAGGTTTGATGAGTGTTGTTTAATTCTTGATTTCCACAATAGAAGTCTATGCAAGTTAGCAAAGTTTAGATGAGCATTGTTAATTCATGAGTTCCATACTAGAAGTAGTCTATGCAATTTAGCAAAGCTTTGATGAGCATTGTTTAATTCTTGAGTTCTATAGTAGAAGTGTACGCAATTTAGCAAAGCTTTGATGAGTATTGTTTAATTCTAAAGTTCCACAATAGAAGTCGATGCAATTTAGCAAGGCTTGGATGAGCATTGCTTAATTCTCGAGTTCCACAATAGAAGTGATCTATGAAATTTGCCAAAGCTTTAATTAGCATTGTTTAATTCTTGAGTTCCACAATTGAAGTCTATGTAATTTAACAAAACTTTGATGAGCACTGTTTAATTATTGAATTCCACAATAGAAGTCTATGCAATTAAGCAAAGCAATGATAAGCACTGTTTAATTCTTGAGTTCCACAATAGAAGTATTCTATGTAATTTAGCAATGCTTTGATGAGCATTGTTTAATTCTTGAGTTCCACAATAGAAGTCTATGCAATTTAAGCACAGGTTTGATGATCATTGTTTAATTCTTGATTTCCACAAATGAAGAGTATGCAATTTAGCAAAGCTTTGCTGAGCATTGTTTAATTCTTGAATTCCATAATAGAAGTAGTCTATGCGATTTAGCAAAGATTTGATAAGTATTATTTAATTCTTGTGTTCCACAATAGAAGTCGATATACAATTTAGCAAAGCTTTGATGAGCATTGCTTAATTCTTGATTTCCATAATAGAAGTAATCTATGAAATTTGCCAAAGCTTTGCTGAGCATTGTTTAATTCTTGGGTTCGACAATAGAAGTCTATGCAATTAAGCAAAGCTTTGATAAGTGTTGTTTAATTCTTGATTTCCACAATAGAAGTCTATGCAAGTTAGCAAAGTTTTGATGAGCATTGTCTAATTCCTGAGTTCCATACTAGAAGTAGTCTATGTAATTTCGCAAAGCTTTGATGAGCATTGTTTAATTCTTGAGCTCTACAGTAGAAGTCTATGCAATTTAGCAAAGCTTTGATGAGTATTGTTTAATTCTAGAGTTCCACAATAGAAGTCGATGCAATTTAGAAAACCCTGGATGAGCATTGCTTAATTCTTGAGTTCGAAAATAGAAGTGATCTATGAAATTTACCAAAGCTTTAATGAGCATTGTTTAATTCTTGAGTTACACAATTGAAGTCTATGCAATTTAGCAAAACTTTAATGAGCACTGTATAATTCTTGAATTCCACAATTGAAGTCTACACAATTTACCAAAGCTTTGATAAGCACCGTTTAATTCTTGAGTTCCACAGTAGAAGTATTCTATGCAATTTAGCAAAGCGTTGATGAGCTTTGTTTAATTGTTCAGTTCCACAATAGAAGTCTATGCAATTTAAGCAAAGCTTTGATGATCATTGTTTAATTCGTGAGTTCCACAATAGAAGTCTATGCAATTTAGTAAAGCTTTGATGAGCATTGTTTAATTCTTGAATTCCACAATAGAAGTACTCTATGCAATTTAGCAAAGCTTTGATGAGCATTGTTTAATTCTTGAGGCCCACAATAGAAGAGTGTGCAATTTAGTAAAGCGTTGATGAGCATAGTTTAATTCTTGAATTCCATAATAGAACTAGTCCTTGCAATTTAGCAAAGATTTGATGAGCATTGTTTAATTCTTGAGTTCTACAATAGATGTCTAAGCAATTTAGCAAAGCGTTGATGAGTATTGTTTAATTCTTGTGTTCCACAATAGAAGTCGATACAATTTAGCAAAGCTTTCATGAGCATTGCTTAATTCTTGAGTTCCACAATAGAAGTAATCTATGAAATTTACCAAAGCTTTGATGAGCATTGTTTAATTCTTGGGTTCCACAATAGAAGTCCATGCATTTTAGCAAAGGTTTGATGAGTGTTGTTTAATTCTTGATTTCCACAATAGAAGTCTATGCAAGTTAGCAAAGTTTAGATGAGCATTGTTAATTCATGAGTTCCATACTAGAAGTAGTCTATGCAATTTAGCAAAGCTTTGATGAGCATTGTTTAATTCTTGAGTTCTACAGTAGAAGTGTACGCAATTTAGCAAAGCTTTGATGAGTATTGTTTAATTCTAAAGTTCCATAATAGAAGTCGATGCAATTTAGCAAGGCTTGGATGAGCATTGCTTAATTCTCGAGTTCCACAATAGAAGTGATCTATGAAATTTGCCAAAGCTTTAATTAGCATTGTTTAATTCTTGAGTTCCACAATTGAAGTCTATGTAATTTAACAAAACTTTGATGAGCACTGTTTAATTATTGAATTCCACAATAGAAGTCTACGCAATTAAGCAAAGCAATGATAAGCACTGTTTAATTCTTGAGTTCCACAATAGAAGTATTCTATGTAATTTAGCAATGCTTTGATGAGCATTGTTTAATTCTTGAGTTCCACAATAGAAGTCTATGCAATTTAAGCACAGGTTTGATGATCATTGTTTAATTCTTGATTTCCACAAATGAAGAGTATGCAATTTAGCAAAGCTTTGCTGAGCATTGTTTAATTCTTGAATTCCATAATAGAAGTAGTCTATGCGATTTAGCAAAGATTTGATAAGTATTATTTAATTCTTGTGTTCCACAATAGAAGTCGATATACAATTTAGCAAAGCTTTGATGAGCATTGCTTAATTCTTGATTTCCATAATAGAAGTAATCTATGAAATTTGCCAAAGCTTTGCTGAGCATTGTTTAATTCTTGGGTTCGACAATAGAAGTCTATGCAATTAAGCAAAGCTTTGATAAGTGTTGTTTAATTCTTGATTTCCACAATAGAAGTCTATGCAAGTTAGCAAAGTTTTGATGAGCATTGTCTAATTCCTGAGTTCCATACTAGAAGTAGTCTATGTAATTTCGCAAAGCTTTGGTGAGCATTGTTTAATTCTTGAGCTACAGTAGAAGTCTATGCAATTTAGCAAAGCTTTGATGAGTATTGTTTAATTCTAGAGTTCCACAATAGAAGTCGATGCAATTTAGAAAAGCCTGGATGAGCATTGCTTAATTCTTGAGTTCGAAAATAGAAGTGATCTATGAAATTTACCAAAGCTTTAATGAGCATTGTTTAATTCTTGAGTTACACAATTGAAGTCTATGCAATTTAGCAAAACTTTAATGAGCACTGTATAATTCTTGAATTTCACAATTGAAGTCTACACAATTTAGCAAAGCTTTGATAAGCACCGTTTAATTCTTGAGTCCCACAATAGAAGTATTCTATGCAATTTAGCAAAGCGTTGATGAGCTTTGTTTAATTGTTCAGTTCCACAATATAAGTCTATGCAATTTAAGCAAAGCTTTGATGATCATTGTTTAATTCGTGAGTTCCACAATAGAAGTCTATGCAATTTAGTAAAGCTTTGATGAGCATTGTTTAATTCTTGAATTCCACAATAGAAGTACTCTATGCAATTTAGCAAAGCTTTGATGAGCATTGTTTAATTCTTGAGGCCCACAATAGAAGAGTGTGCAATTTAGTAAAGCGTTGATGAGCATAGTTTAATTCTTGAATTCCATAATAGAACTAGTCCTTGCAATTTAGCAAAGATTTGATGAGCATTGTTTAATTCTTGAGTTCTACAATAGATGTCTAAGCAATTTAGCAAAGCGTTGATGAGTATTGTTTAATTCTTGTGTTCCACAATAGAAGTCGATACAATTTAGCAAAGCTTTCATGAGCATTGCTTAATTCTTGAGTTCCACAATAGAAGTAATCTAGGAAATTTACCAAAGCTTTGATGAACATTGTTTAATTCTTGGGTTCCACAATAGAAGTCTATGCAATTTAGCAAAGGTTTGATGAGTGTTGTTTAATTCTTGATTTCCACAATAGAAGTCTATGCAAGTTAGCAAAGTTTAGATGAGCATTGTTAATTCATGAGTTCCATACTAGAAGTAGTCTATGCAATTTAGCAAAGCTTTGATGAGCATTGTTTAATTCTTGAGTTCTACAGTAGAAGTGTACGCAATTTAGCAAAGCTTTGATGAGTATTGTTTAATTCTAAAGTTCCACAATAGAAGTCGATGCAATTTAGCAAGGCTTGGATGAGCATTGCTTAATTCTCGAGTTCCACAATAGAAGTGATCTATGAAATTTGCCAAAGCTTTAATTAGCATTGTTTAATTCTTGAGTTCCACAATTGAAGTCTATGTAATTTAACAAAACTTTGATGAGCACTGTTTAATTATTGAATTCCACAATAGAAGTCTACGCAATTAAGCAAAGCAATGATAAGCACTGTTTAATTCTTGAGTTCCACAATAGAAGTATTCTATGTAATTTAGCAATGCTTTGATGAGCATTGTTTAATTCTTGAGTTCCACAATAGAAGTCTATGCAATTTAAGCACAGGTTTGATGATCATTGTTTAATTCTTGATTTCCACAAATGAAGAGTATGCAATTTAGCAAAGCTTTGCTGAGCATTGTTTAATTCTTGAATTCCATAATAGAAGTAGTCTATGCGATTTAGCAAAGATTTGATAAGTATTATTTAATTCTTGTGTTCCACAATAGAAGTCGATATACAATTTAGCAAAGCTTTGATGAGCATTGCTTAATTCTTGATTTCCATAATAGAAGTAATCTATGAAATTTGCCAAAGCTTTGCTGAGCATTGTTTAATTCTTGGGTTCGACAATAGAAGTCTATGCAATTAAGCAAAGCTTTGATAAGTGTTGTTTAATTCTTGATTTCCACAATAGAAGTCTATGCAAGTTAGCAAAGTTTTGATGAGCATTGTCTAATTCCTGAGTTCCATACTAGAAGTAGTCTATGTAATTTCGCAAAGCTTTGATGAGCATTGTTTAATTCTTGAGCTCTACAGTAGAAGTCTATGCAATTTAGCAAAGCTTTGATGAGTATTGTTTAATTCTAGAGTTCCACAATAGAAGTCGATGCAATTTAGAAAACCCTGGATGAGCATTGCTTAATTCTTGAGTTCGAAAATAGAAGTGATCTATGAAATTTACCAAAGCTTTAATGAGCATTGTTTAATTCTTGAGTTACACAATTGAAGTCTATGCAATTTAGCAAAACTTTAATGAGCACTGTATAATTCTTGAATTCCACAATTGAAGTCTACACAATTTAGCAAAGCTTTGATAAGCACCGTTTAATTCTTGAGTTCCACAGTAGAAGTATTCTATGCAATTTAGCAAAGCGTTGATGAGCTTTGTTTAATTGTTCAGTTCCACAATAGAAGTCTATGCAATTTAAGCAAAGCTTTGATGATCATTGTTTAATTCGTGAGTTCCACAATAGAAGTCTATGCAATTTAGTAAAGCTTTGATGAGCATTGTTTAATTCTTGAATTCCACAATAGAAGTACTCTATGCAATTTAGCAAAGCTTTGATGAGCATTGTTTAATTCTTGAGGCCCACAATAGAAGAGTGTGCAATTTAGTAAAGCGTTGATGAGCATAGTTTAATTCTTGAATTCCATAATAGAACTAGTCCTTGCAATTTAGCAAAGATTTGATGAGCATTGTTTAATTCTTGAGTTCTACAATAGATGTCTAAGCAATTTAGCAAAGCGTTGATGAGTATTGTTTAATTCTTGTGTTCCACAATAGAAGTCGATACAATTTAGCAAAGCTTTCATGAGCATTGCTTAATTCTTGAGTTCCACAATAGAAGTAATCTATGAAATTTACCAAAGCTTTGATGAGCATTGTTTAATTCTTGGGTTCCACAATAGAAGTCCATGCATTTTAGCAAAGGTTTGATGAGTGTTGTTTAATTCTTGATTTCCACAATAGAAGTCTATGCAAGTTAGCAAAGTTTAGATGAGCATTGTTAATTCATGAGTTCCATACTAGAAGTAGTCTATGCAATTTAGCAAAGCTTTGATGAGCATTGTTTAATTCTTGAGTTCTACAGTAGAAGTGTACGCAATTTAGCAAAGCTTTGATGAGTATTGTTTAATTCTAAAGTTCCATAATAGAAGTCGATGCAATTTAGCAAGGCTTGGATGAGCATTGCTTAATTCTCGAGTTCCACAATAGAAGTGATCTATGAAATTTGCCAAAGCTTTAATTAGCATTGTTTAATTCTTGAGTTCCACAATTGAAGTCTATGTAATTTAACAAAACTTTGATGAGCACTGTTTAATTATTGAATTCCACAATAGAAGTCTACGCAATTAAGCAAAGCAATGATAAGCACTGTTTAATTCTTGAGTTCCACAATAGAAGTATTCTATGTAATTTAGCAATGCTTTGATGAGCATTGTTTAATTCTTGAGTTCCACAATAGAAGTCTATGCAATTTAAGCACAGGTTTGATGATCATTGTTTAATTCTTGATTTCCACAAATGAAGAGTATGCAATTTAGCAAAGCTTTGCTGAGCATTGTTTAATTCTTGAATTCCATAATAGAAGTAGTCTATGCGATTTAGCAAAGATTTGATAAGTATTATTTAATTCTTGTGTTCCACAATAGAAGTCGATATACAATTTAGCAAAGCTTTGATGAGCATTGCTTAATTCTTGATTTCCATAATAGAAGTAATCTATGAAATTTGCCAAAGCTTTGCTGAGCATTGTTTAATTCTTGGGTTCGACAATAGAAGTCTATGCAATTAAGCAAAGCTTTGATAAGTGTTGTTTAATTCTTGATTTCCACAATAGAAGTCTATGCAAGTTAGCAAAGTTTTGATGAGCATTGTCTAATTCCTGAGTTCCATACTAGAAGTAGTCTATGTAATTTCGCAAAGCTTTGGTGAGCATTGTTTAATTCTTGAGCTACAGTAGAAGTCTATGCAATTTAGCAAAGCTTTGATGAGTATTGTTTAATTCTAGAGTTCCATAATAGAAGTCGATGCAATTTAGAAAAGCCTGGATGAGCATTGCTTAATTCTTGAGTTCGAAAATAGAAGTGATCTATGAAATTTACCAATGCTTTAATGAGCATTGTTTAATTCTTGAGTTACACAATTGAAGTCTATGCAATTTAGCAAAACTTTAATGAGCACTGTATAATTCTTGAATTTCACAATTGAAGTCTACACAATTTAGCAAAGCTTTGATAAGCACCGTTTAATTCTTGAGTCCCACAATAGAAGTATTCTATGCAATTTAGCAAAGCGTTGATGAGCTTTGTTTAATTGTTCAGTTCCACAATATAAGTCTATGCAATTTAAGCAAAGCTTTGATGATCATTGTTTAATTCGTGAGTTCCACAATAGAAGTCTATGCAATTTAGTAAAGCTTTGATGAGCATTGTTTAATTCTTGAATTCCACAATAGAAGTACTCTATGCAATTTAGCAAAGCTTTGATGAGCATTGTTTAATTCTTGAGGCCCACAATAGAAGAGTGTGCAATTTAGTAAAGCGTTGATGAGCATAGTTTAATTCTTGAATTCCATAATAGAACTAGTCCTTGCAATTTAGCAAAGATTTGATGAGCATTGTTTAATTCTTGAGTTCTACAATAGATGTCTAAGCAATTTAGCAAAGCGTTGATGAGTATTGTTTAATTCTTGTGTTCCACAATAGAAGTCGATACAATTTAGCAAAGCTTTCATGAGCATTGCTTAATTCTTGAGTTCCACAATAGAAGTAATCTAGGAAATTTACCAAAGCTTT
Source organism: Lactuca virosa (assembly GCF_052849685.1). Lineage (NCBI taxonomy): Eukaryota > Viridiplantae > Streptophyta > Magnoliopsida > Asterales > Asteraceae > Lactuca > Lactuca virosa. Next base: position 269,549,880 of record NC_136432.1, on the reverse strand, counting down.
GATGAACATTGTTTAATTCTTGGGTTCCACAATAGAAGTCTATGCAATTTAGCAAAGGTTTGATGAGTGTTGTTTAATTCTTGATTTCCACAATAGAAGTCTATGCAAGTTAGCAAAGTTTAGATGAGCATTGTTAATTCATGAGTTCCATACTAGAAGTAGTCTATGCAATTTAGCAAAGCTTTGATGAGCATTGTTTAATTCTTGAGTTCTACAGTAGAAGTGTACGCAATTTAGCAAAGCTTTGATGAGTATTGTTTAATTCTAAAGTTCCACAATAGAAGTCGATGCAATTTAGCAAGGCTTGGATGAGCATTGCTTAATTCTCGAGTTCCACAATAGAAGTGATCTATGAAATTTGCCAAAGCTTTAATTAGCATTGTTTAATTCTTGAGTTCCACAATTGAAGTCTATGTAATTTAACAAAACTTTGATGAGCACTGTTTAATTATTGAATTCCACAATAGAAGTCTACGCAATTAAGCAAAGCAATGATAAGCACTGTTTAATTCTTGAGTTCCACAATAGAAGTATTCTATGTAATTTAGCAATGCTTTGATGAGCATTGTTTAATTCTTGAGTTCCACAATAGAAGTCTATGCAATTTAAGCACAAGTTTGATGATCATTGTTTAATTCTTGATTTCCACAAATGAAGAGTATGCAATTTAGCAAAGCTTTGCTGAGCATTGTTTAATTCTTGAATTCCATAATAGAAGTAGTCTATGCGATTTAGCAAAGATTTGATAAGTATTATTTAATTCTTGTGTTCCACAATAGAAGTCGATATACAATTTAGCAAAGCTTTGATGAGCATTGCTTAATTCTTGATTTCCATAATAGAAGTAATCTATGAAATTTGCCAAAGCTTTGCTGAGCATTGTTTAATTCTTGGGTTCGACAATAGAAGTCTATGCAATTAAGCAAAGCTTTGATAAGTGTTGTTTAATTCTTGATTTCCACAATAGAAGTCTATGCAAGTTAGCAAAGTTTTGATGAGCATTGTCTAATTCCTGAGTTCCATACTAGAAGTAGTCTATGTAATTTCGCAAAGCTTTGGTGAGCATTGTTTAATTCTTGAGCTACAGTAGAAGTCTATGCAATTTAGCAAAGCTTTGATGAGTATTGTTTAATTCTAGAGTTCCATAATAGAAGTCGATGCAATTTAGAAAAGCCTGGATGAGCATTGCTTAATTCTTGAGTTCGAAAATAGAAGTGATCTATGAAATTTACCAATGCTTTAATGAGCATTGTTTAATTCTTGAGTTACACAATTGAAGTCTATGCAATTTAGCAAAACTTTAATGAGCACTGTATAATTCTTGAATTTCACAATTGAAGTCTACACAATTTAGCAAAGCTTTGATAAGCACCGTTTAATTCTTGAGTCCCACAATAGAAGTATTCTATGCAATTTAGCAAAGCGTTGATGAGCTTTGTTTAATTGTTCAGTTCCACAATATAAGTCTATGCAATTTAAGCAAAGCTTTGATGATCATTGTTTAATTCGTGAGTTCCACAATAGAAGTCTATGCAATTTAGTAAAGCTTTGATGAGCATTGTTTAATTCTTGAATTCCACAATAGAAGTACTCTATGCAATTTAGCAAAGCTTTGATGAGCATTGTTTAATTCTTGAGGCCCACAATAGAAGAGTGTGCAATTTAGTAAAGCGTTGATGAGCATAGTTTAATTCTTGAATTCCATAATAGAACTAGTCCTTGCAATTTAGCAAAGATTTGATGAGCATTGTTTAATTCTTGAGTTCTACAATAGATGTGTAAGCAATTTAGCAAAGCGTTGATGAGTATTGTTTAATTCTTGTGTTCCACAATAGAAGTCGATACAATTTAGCAAAGCTTTCATGAGCATTGCTTAATTCTTGAGTTCCACAATAGAAGTAATCTAGGAAATTTACCAAAGCTTTGATGAACATTGTTTAATTCTTGGGTTCCACAATAGAAGTCTATGCAATTTAGCAAAGGTTTGATGAGTGTTGTTTAATTCTTGATTTCCACAATAGAAGTCTATGCAAGTTAGCAAAGTTTAGATGAGCATTGTTAATTCATGAGTTCCATACTAGAAGTAGTCTATGCAATTTAGCAAAGCTTTGATGAGCATTGTTTAATTCTTGAGTTCTACAGTAGAAGTGTACGCAATTTAGCAAAGCTTTGATGAGTATTGTTTAATTCTAAAGTTCCACAATAGAAGTCGATGCAATTTAGCAAGGCTTGGATGAGCATTGCTTAATTCTCGAGTTCCACAATAGAAGTGATCTATGAAATTTGCCAAAGCTTTAATTAGCATTGTTTAATTCTTGAGTTCCACAATTGAAGTCTATGTAATTTAACAAAACTTTGATGAGCACTGTTTAATTATTGAATTCCACAATAGAAGTCTACGCAATTAAGCAAAGCAATGATAAGCACTGTTTAATTCTTGAGTTCCACAATAGAAGTATTCTATGTAATTTAGCAATGCTTTGATGAGCATTGTTTAATTCTTGAGTTCCACAATAGAAGTCTATGCAATTTAAGCACAAGTTTGATGATCATTGTTTAATTCTTGATTTCCACAAATGAAGAGTATGCAATTTAGCAAAGCTTTGCTGAGCATTGTTTAATTCTTGAATTCCATAATAGAAGTAGTCTATGCGATTTAGCAAAGATTTGATAAGTATTATTTAATTCTTGTGTTCCACAATAGAAGTCGATATACAATTTAGCAAAGCTTTGATGAGCATTGCTTAATTCTTGATTTCCATAATAGAAGTAATCTATGAAATTTGCCAAAGCTTTGCTGAGCATTGTTTAATTCTTGGGTTCGACAATAGAAGTCTATGCAATTAAGCAAAGCTTTGATAAGTGTTGTTTAATTCTTGATTTCCACAATAGAAGTCTATGCAAGTTAGCAAAGTTTTGATGAGCATTGTCTAATTCCTGAGTTCCATACTAGAAGTAGTCTATGTAATTTCGCAAAGCTTTGGTGAGCATTGTTTAATTCTTGAGCTACAGTAGAAGTCTATGCAATTTAGCAAAGCTTTGATGAGTATTGTTTAATTCTAGAGTTCCACAATAGAAGTCGATGCAATTTAGAAAAGCCTGGATGAGCATTGCTTAATTCTTGAGTTCGAAAATAGAAGTGATCTATGAAATTTACCAAAGCTTTAATGAGCATTGTTTAATTCTTGAGTTACACAATTGAAGTCTATGCAATTTAGCAAAACTTTAATGAGCACTGTATAATTCTTGAATTTCACAATTGAAGTCTACACAATTTAGCAAAGCTTTGATAAGCACCGTTTAATTCTTGAGTCCCACAATAGAAGTATTCTATGCAATTTAGCAAAGCGTTGATGAGCTTTGTTTAATTGTTCAGTTCCACAATATAAGTCTATGCAATTTAAGCAAAGCTTTGATGATCATTGTTTAATTCGTGAGTTCCACAATAGAAGTCTATGCAATTTAGTAAAGCTTTGATGAGCATTGTTTAATTCTTGAATTCCACAATAGAAGTACTCTATGCAATTTAGCAAAGCTTTGATGAGCATTGTTTAATTCTTGAGGCCCACAATAGAAGAGTGTGCAATTTAGTAAAGCGTTGATGAGCATAGTTTAATTCTTGAATTCCATAATAGAACTAGTCCTTGCAATTTAGCAAAGATTTGATGAGCATTGTTTAATTCTTGAGTTCTACAATAGATGTCTAAGCAATTTAGCAAAGCGTTGATGAGTATTGTTTAATTCTTGTGTTCCACAATAGAAGTCGATACAATTTAGCAAAGCTTTCATGAGCATTGCTTAATTCTTGAGTTCCACAATAGAAGTAATCTAGGAAATTTACCAAAGCTTTGATGAACATTGTTTAATTCTTGGGTTCCACAATAGAAGTCTATGCAATTTAGCAAAGGTTTGATGAGTGTTGTTTAATTCTTGATTTCCACAATAGAAGTCTATGCAAGTTAGCAAAGTTTAGATGAGCATTGTTAATTCATGAGTTCCATACTAGAAGTAGTCTATGCAATTTAGCAAAGCTTTGATGAGCATTGTTTAATTCTTGAGTTCTACAGTAGAAGTGTACGCAATTTAGCAAAGCTTTGATGAGTATTGTTTAATTCTAAAGTTCCACAATAGAAGTCGATGCAATTTAGCAAGGCTTGGATGAGCATTGCTTAATTCTCGAGTTCCACAATAGAAGTGATCTATGAAATTTGCCAAAGCTTTAATTAGCATTGTTTAATTCTTGAGTTCCACAATTGAAGTCTATGTAATTTAACAAAACTTTGATGAGCACTGTTTAATTATTGAATTCCACAATAGAAGTCTACGCAATTAAGCAAAGCAATGATAAGCACTGTTTAATTCTTGAGTTCCACAATAGAAGTATTCTATGTAATTTAGCAATGCTTTGATGAGCATTGTTTAATTCTTGAGTTCCACAATAGAAGTCTATGCAATTTAAGCACAGGTTTGATGATCATTGTTTAATTCTTGATTTCCACAAATGAAGAGTATGCAATTTAGCAAAGCTTTGCTGAGCATTGTTTAATTCTTGAATTCCATAATAGAAGTAGTCTATACGATTTAGCAAAGATTTGATAAGTATTATTTAATTCTTGTGTTCCACAATAGAAGTCGATATACAATTTAGCAAAGCTTTGATGAGCATTGCTTAATTCTTGATTTCCATAATAGAAGTAATCTATGAAATTTGCTAAAGCTTTGCTGAGCATTGTTTAATTCTTGGGTTCGACAATAGAAGTCTATGCAATTAAGCAAAGCTTTGATAAGTGTTGTTTTAATTCTTGATTTCCACAATAGAAGTCTATGCAAGTTAGCAAAGTTTTGATGAGCATTGTCTAATTCCTGAGTTCCATACTAGAAGTAGTCTATGCAATTTCGCAAAGCTTTGATGAGCATTGTTTAATTCTTGAGCTCTACAGTAGAAGTCTATGCAATTTAGCAAAGCTTTGATGAGTATTGTTTAATTCTAGAGTTCCACAATAGAAGTCGATGCAATTTAGAAAAGCCTGGATGAGCATTGCTTAATTCTTGAGTTCGAAAATAGAAGTGATCTATGAAATTTACCAAAGCTTTAATGAGCATTGTTTAATTCTTGAGTTACACAATTGAAGTCTATGCAATTTAGCAAAACTTTAATGAGCACTGTATAATTCTTGAATTCCACAATTGAAGTCTACACAATTTAGCAAAGCTTTGATAAGCACCGTTTAATTCTTGAGTTCCACAATAGAAGTATTCTATGCAATTTAGCAAAGCGTTGATGAGCTTTGTTTAATTGTTCAGTTCCACAATAGAAGTCTATGCAATTTAAGCAAAGCTTTGATGATCATTGTTTAATTCGTGAGTTCCACAATAGAAGTCTATGCAATTTAGTAAAGCTTTGATGAGCATTGTTTAATTCTTGAATTCCACAATAGAAGTACTCTATGCAATTTAGCAAAGCTTTGATGAGCATTGTTTAATTCTTGAGGCCCACAATAGAAGAGTGTGCAATTTAGTAAAGCGTTGATGAGCATAGTTTAATTCTTGAATTCCATAATAGAACTAGTCCTTGCAATTTAGCAAAGATTTGATGAGCATTGTTTAATTCTTGAGTTCTACAATAGATGTCTAAGCAATTTAGCAAAGCGTTGATGAGTATTGTTTAATTCTTGTGTTCCACAATAGAAGTCGATACAATTTAGCAAAGCTTTCATGAGCATTGCTTAATTCTTGAGTTCCACAATAGAAGTAATCTATGAAATTTACCAAAGCTTTGATGAGCATTGTTTAATTCTTGGGTTCCACAATAGAAGTCTATGCAATTTAGCAAAGGTTTGATGAGTGTTGTTTAATTCTTGATTTCCACAATAGAAGTCTATGCAAGTTAGCAAAGTTTAGATGAGCATTGTTAATTCATGAGTTCCATACTAGAAGTAGTCTATGCAATTTAGCAAAGCTTTGATGAGCATTGTTTAATTCTTGAGTTCTACAGTAGAAGTGTACGCAATTTAGCAAAGCTTTGATGAGTATTGTTTAATTCTAAAGTTCCATAATAGAAGTCGATGCAATTTAGCAAGGCTTGGATGAGCATTGCTTAATTCTCGAGTTCCACAATAGAAGTGATCTATGAAATTTGCCAAAGCTTTAATTAGCATTGTTTAATTCTTGAGTGCCACAATTGAAGTCTATGTAATTTAACAAAACTTTCATGAGCACTGTTTAATTATTGAATTCCACAATAGAAGTCTACGCAATTAAGCAAAGCAATGATAAGCACTGTTTAATTCTTGAGTTCCACAATAGAAGTATTCTATGTAATTTAGCAATGCTTTGATGAGCATTGTTTAATTCTTGAGTTCCACAATAGAAGTCTATGCAATTTAAGCACAGGTTTGATGATCATTGTTTAATTCTTGATTTCCACAAATGAAGAGTATGCAATTTAGCAAAGCTTTGCTGAGCATTGTTTAATTCTTGAATTCTATAATAGAAGTAGTCTATGCGATTTAGCAAAGATTTGATAAGTATTATTTAATTCTTGTGTTCCACAATAGAAGTCGATATACAATTTAGCAAAGCTTTGATGAGCATTGCTTAATTCTTGATTTCCATAATAGAAGTAATCTATGAAATTTGCCAAAGCTTTGCTGAGCATTGTTTAATTCTTGGGTTCGACAATAGAAGTCTATGCAATTAAGCAAAGCTTTGATAAGTGTTGTTTAATTCTTGATTTCCACAATAGAAGTCTATGCAAGTTAGCAAAGTTTTGATGAGCATTGTCTAATTCCTGAGTTCCATACTAGAAGTAGTCTATGCAATTTCGCAAAGCTTTGATGAGCATTGTTTAATTCTTGAGCTCTACAGTAGAAGTCTATGCAATTTAGCAAAGCTTTGATGAGTATTGTTTAATTGTAGATTTCCACAATAGAAGTCGATGCAATTTAGAAAAGCCTGGATGAGAATTGCTTAATTCTTGAGTTCGAAAATAGAAGTGATCTATGAAATTTACCAAAGCTTTAATGAGCATTGTTTAATTCTTGAGTTACACAATTGAAGTCTATGCAATTTAGCAAAACTTTAATGAGCACTGTATAATTCTTGAATTCCACAATTGAAGTCTACACAATTTTGCAAAGCTTTGATAAGCACCGTTTAATTCTTGAGTTCCACAATAGAAGTATTCTATGCAATTTAGCAAAGCGTTGATGAGCTTTGTTTAATTGTTCAGTTCCACAATAGAAGTCTACGCAATTTAAGCAAAGCTTTGATGATCATTGTTTAATTCGTGAGTTCCACAATAGAAGTCTACGCAATTTAGTAAAGCTTTGATGAGCATTGCTTAATTCTTGAATTCCACAATAGAAGTACTCTATGCAATTTAGCAAAGCTTTGATGAGCATTGTTTAATTCTTGAGGCCCACAATAGAAGAGTGTGCAATTTAGTAAAGCGTTGATGAGCATAGTTTAATTCTTGAATTCCATAATAGAACTAGTCCTTGCAATTTAGCAAAGATTTGATGAGCATTGTTTAATTCTTGAGTTCTACAATAGATGTCTAAGCAATTTAGCAAAGCGTTGATGAGTATTGTTTAATTCTTGTGTTCCACAATAGAAGTCGATACAATTTAGCAAAGCTTTCATGAGCATTGCTTAATTCTTGAGTTCCACAATAGAAGTAATCTAGGAAATTTACCAAAGCTTTGATGAACATTGTTTAATTCTTGGGTTCCACAATAGAAGTCTATGCAATTTAGCAAAGGTTTTATGAGTGTTGTTTAATTCTTGATTTCCACAATAGAAGTCTATGCAAGTTAGCAAAGTTTAGATGAGCATTGTTAATTCATGAGTTCCATACTAGAAGTAGTCTATGCAATTTAGCAAAGCTTTGATGAGCATTGTTTAATTCTTGAGTTCTACAGTAGAAGTGTACGCAATTTAGCAAAGCTTTGATGAGTATTGTTTAATTCTAAAGTTCCACAATAGAAGTCGATGCAATTTAGCAAGGCTTGGATGAGCATTGCTTAATTCTCGAGTTCCACAATAGAAGTGATCTATGAAATTGGCCAAAGCTTTAATTAGCATTGTTTAATTCTTGAGTTCCACAATTGAAGTCTATGTAATTTAACAAAACTTTCATGAGCACTGTTTAATTATTGAATTCCACAATAGAAGTCTACGCAATTAAGCAAAGCAATGATAAGCACTGTTTAATTCTTGAGTTCCACAATAGAAGTATTCTATGTAATTTAGCAATGCTTTGATGAGCATTGTTTAATTCTTGAGTTCCACAATAGAAGTCTATGCAATTTAAGCACAGGTTTGATGATCATTGTTTAATTCTTGATTTCCACAAATGAAGAGTATGCAATTTAGCAAAGCTTTGCTGAGCATTGTTTAATTCTTGAATTCCATAATAGAAGTAGTCTATGCGATTTAGCAAAGATTTGATAAGTATTATTTAATTCTTGTGTTCCACAATAGAAGTCGATATACAATTTAGCAAAGCTTTGATGAGCATTGCTTAATTCTTGATTTCCATAATAGAAGTAATCTATGAAATTTGCCAAAGTTTTGCTGAGCATTGTTTAATTCTTGGGTTCGACAATAGAAGTCTATGCAATTAAGCAAAGCTTTGATAAGTGTTGTTTAATTCTTGATTTCCACAATAGAAGTCTATGCAAGTTAGCAAAGTTTTGATGAGCATTGTCTAATTCCTGAGTTCCATACTAGAAGTAGTCTATGCAATTTCGCAAAGCTTTGATGAGCATTGTTTAATTCTTGAGCTCTACAGTAGAAGTCTATGCAATTTAGCAAAGCTTTGATGAGTATTGTTTAATTCTAGATTTCCACAATAGAAGTCGATGCAATTTAGAAAAGCCTGGATGAGAATTGCTTAATTCTTGAGTTCGAAAATAGAAGTGATCTATGAAATTTACCAAAGCTTTAATGAGCATTGTTTAATTCTTGAGTTCCACAATTGAAGTCTATGCAATTTAGCAAAACTTTGATGAGCACTGTATAATTCTTGAAATCCACAATTGAAGTCTACGCAATTTAGCAAAGCTTTGATAAGCACCGTTTAATTCTTGAGTTCGACAATAGAAGTATTCTATGCAATTTAGCAAAGCATTGATGAGCTTTGTTTAATTGTTCAGTTCCACAATAGAAGTCTATGCAATTTAAGCAAAGCTTTGATGATCATTGTTTAATTCGTGAGTTCCACAATAGAAGTCTATGCAATTTAGTAAAGGTTTGATGAGCATTGTTTAATTCTTGAATGCCACAATAGAAGTACTCTATGCAATTTAGCAAAGCTTTGATGAGCATTGTTTAATTCTTGGGTTCCACAATAGAAGTCTATGCAATTTAGCAAAGCTTTGATGAGTGTTATTTAATTCTTGATTTCCACAATAGAAGTCTATGCAAGTTAGCAAAGTTTTGATGAGCATTGTTAATTCATGAGTTCCATACTAGAAGTAGTCTATGCAATTTAGCAAAGCTTTGATGAGCATTATTTAATTCTTGAGTTCTACAGTAGAAGTGTATGCAATTTAGCAAAGCTTTGATGAGTATTGTTGAATTCTAAAGTTCCACAATAGAAGTCGATGCAATTTAGCAAGGCTTGGATGAGCATTGCTTAATTCTTGAGTTCCACAATAGAAGTGATCTATGAAATTTACCAAAGCTTTAATTAGCATTGTTTAATTCTTGAGTTCCACAATTGAAGTCTATGCAATTTAGCAAAACTATGATAAGCACTGTTTAATTATTGAATTCCACAATAGAAGTCTACGCAATTAAGCAAAGCATTGATAAGCACTGTTTAATTCTTGAGTTCCACAATAGAAGTATTCTATGCAATTTAGCAATGCTTTGATGAGCATTGTTTAATTCTTGAGTTCCACAATAGAAATCTATGCAAATTAAGCACAAGTTTGATGATCATTGTTTAATTCTTGATTTCCACAATAGAAGAGTATGCAATTTAGCAAAGCTTTGATGAGCATTGTTTAATTCTTGAATTCCATAATAGAAGTAGTCTTTGCAATTTAGCAAAGATTTAATGAGCATTGTTTAATTCGTGAGTTCTACAATAGATGTCTAAGAAATTTAGCAAAGCGTTGATGAGTATTGTTTAATTCTTGTGTTCCACAATAGAAGTCGATACAATTTTGAAAAGCTTTGGTGAGCATTGCTTAATTCTTGAGTTCCACAATAGAAGTAATCTATGAAATTTACCAAAGCTTTGATGAGCATTGTTTAATTCTTGGCTTCCACAATAAAAGTCTATGAAATTTAGGAAAGCTTTGATGAGTGTTGTTTAATTCTTGATTTCCACAATAGAAGTCTATACAAGTTAATAAAGTTTTAATGAGCATTGTTTAATTCCTGAGTTCCATACTAGAAGTAATTTATGCAATTTAGCAAAGCTTTGATGAACATTGTTTAATTCTTGAGTTCTACAGTAGAAGTCTATGCAATTTAGCAAAGCTTGGATGAGTATTGTTTAATTCTAGAGTTCCACAATAGAATTCTATGTAAGTTAGCAAAGTTTTGATGAGCATTGTTAATTCATGAGTTCCATACTAGAAGTAGTCTATGCAATTTAGCAAAGCTTTGATGAGCATTGTTTAATTCTTGAGTTCTACAGTAGAAGTCTATGCAAGTTAGCAAAGCTTTGATGAGTATTATTTAATTCTAAAGTTCCACAATAGAAGTCGATGCAATTTAGCAAGCTTGGATGAGCACTGTTTCATTCTTGAGTTCCACAATAGAAGTGATCTATGAAATTTACCAAAGCTTTAAAGGGCATTGTTTAATTCTTGAGTTCCACAATAGTAGTTTCTGCAATTTAAGCAAAGGTTTGATGATCATTGTTTAATTCGTAAGTTCCACAATAGAAGTCTATGCAATTTAGCAAAGCTTTGATGAGCATTGTTTAATTCTTGTGTTCTACAATAGATGTCTAAGCAATTTAGCAAAGCGTTGATGAGTATTATTTAATTCTTGTGTTCCACAATAGAAGTCGATATACAATTTAGCAAAGCTTTGATGAGCATTGCTTAATTCTTAAGTTCCATAATAGAAGTAATCTATGAAATTTACCAAAGCTTTGATGAGCATTGTTTAATTCTTGGGTTCCACAATATAAGTCTATGCAATTTAGCAAAGCTTTGATAAGTGTTGTTTAATTCTTGATTTCCACAATAGAAGTCTATGCAAGTTGGCAAAGTTTTCATGAGCATTGTCTAATTCCTGAGTTCCATACTAGAAGTAGCCTATGCAATTTCGCAAAGCTTTGATGAGCATTGTTTAATTCTTGATCTCTACAGCAGAAGTCTATGCAATTTAGCAAAGCTTTGATGAGTATTGTTTAATTCTAGATTTCCACAATAGAAGTCGATGCAATTTAGAAAAGTCTGGATGAGCATTGCTTAATTCTTGAGTTCGAAAATAGAAGCGATCTATGAAATTTACCAAAACTTTAATGAGCATTGTTTAATTCTTGAGTTCCACAATTGAAGTCTATGCAATTTAGCAAAACTTTGATGATCACTCTTTAATTCTTGAATTCCACAATTGAAATCTACGCAATTTAGCAAAGCTTTGATAAGCACCGTTTAATTCTTGAGTTCCACAATAGAAGTATTCTATGCAATTTAGCAAAGCGTTGATGAGCTTTGTTTAATTGTTCAGTTCCACAATAGAAGTCTATGCAATTTAAGCAAAGCTTTGATGATCATTGTTTAATTCGTGAGTTCCACAATAGAAGTCTATGTAATTTAGTAAAGCTTTGATAGGCATTGTTTAATTCTTGAATTCCACAATAGAAGTACTCTATGCAATTTAGCAAAGCTTTGATGAGCATTGTTTAATTCTTGAGTTCCACAATAGAGGTCTATGCAATTTAAGCACATGTTTGATGATCATTGTTTAATTCTTGAGGCCCACAATAGAAGAGTATGCAATTTAGCAAAGCTTTGATGAGCATTGTTTAATTCTTGAATTCCGTAATAGAACTAGTCTTTGCAATTTAGCAAAGATTTGATGAGCATTGTTTAATTCTTGAGTTCTACAATAGATGTCTAAGCAATTTAGCAAAGCGTTGATGAGTATTGTTTAATTCTTGTGTTCTACAATAGAAGTCGATACAATTTAGCAAAGCTTTGATGAGCATTGCTTAATTCTTGAGTTCCACAATAGAAGTAATCTATGAAATTTACCAAAGCTTTGATGAGCATTGTTTAATTCTTGGGTTCCACAATAGAAGTCTATGCAATTTAGCAAAGCTTTGATGAGGGTTGTTTAATTATTGATTTCCACAATAGAAGTCTATGCAAGTTAGCAAAGTTTTGATGAGCATTGTTAATTCATGAGTTCCATACTAGAAGTAGTCTATGCAATTTAGCAAAGCTTTGATGAGCATTGTTTAATTCTTGAGTTCTATAGTAGAAGTGTATGCAATTTAGCAAAGCTTTGATGAGTATTCTTTAATTCTAAAGTTCCACAATAGAAGTCGATGCAATTTAGCAAGGCTTGTATGAGCATTGCTTAATTCTTGAGTTCCACAATAGAAGTGATCTGTGAAATTTACCAAAGCTTTAATGAGCATTGTTTAATTCTTGAGTTCCACAATTGAAGTCTATGCAATTTAACAAAACTATGATGAGCACTGTTTAATTATTGAGTTCCACAATAGAAGTCTACGCAATTAAGCAAAGCATTGATAATCACTGTTTAATTCTTGAGTTCCACAATAGAAGTATTCTATGCAATTTAGCAAAGCTTTGATGAGCATTGTTTAATTCTTGGGTTCCACAATAGAAGTCTATGCAATTTAGCAAAGCTTTGATGAGTGTTATTTAATTCTTGATTTCCACAATAGAAGTCTATGCAAGTTAGCAAAGTTTTGATGAGCATTGTTAATTCATGAGTTCCATACTAGAAGTACTCTATGCAATTTAGCAAAGCTTTGATGAGCATTGTTTAATTCTTGAGTTCTACAGTAGAATTGTATGCAATTTAGCAAAGCTTTGATGAGTATTGTTGAATTCTAAAGTTCCACAATAGAAGTCGATGCAATTTAGCAAGGCTTGGATGAGCATTGCTTAATTCTTGAGTTCCACAATAGAAGTGATCTATGAAATTTACCAAAGCTTTAATTAGCATTGTTTAATTCTTGAGTTCCACAATTGAAGTCTATGCAATTTAGCAAAACTATGATAAGCACTGTTTAATTATTGAATTCCACAATAGAAGTCTACGCAATTAAGCAAAGCATTGATAAGCACTGTTTAATTCTTGAGTTCCACAATAGAAGTATTCTATGCAATTTAGCAATGCTTTGATGAGCATTGTTTAATTCTTGAGTTCCACAATAGAAATCTATGCAAATTAAGCACAGGTTTGATGATCATTGTTTAATTCTTGATTTCCACAATAGAAGAGTATGCAATTTAGCAAAGCTTTGATGAGCATTGTTTAATTCTTGAATTCCATAATAGAAGTATTCTTTGAAATTTAGCAAAGATTTAATGAGCATTGTTTAATTCGTGAGTTCTACAATAGATGTCTAAGCAATTTAGCAAAGCGTTGATGAGTATTGTTTAATTCTTGTGTTCCACAATAGAAGTCGATACAATTTTGCAAAGCTTTGATGAGCATTGCTAAATTCTTGAGTTCCACAATAGAAGTAATCTATGAAATTTACCAAAGCTTTGATGAGCATTGTTTAATTCTTGGGTTCCACAATAGAAGTCTATGAAATTTAGGAAAGCTTTGATGAGTGTTGTTTAATTCTTGATTTCCACAATAGAAGTCTATACAAGTTAATAAAGTTTTGATGAGCATTGTTTAATTCCTGAGTTCCATACTAGAAGTAATTTATGCAATTTAGCAAAGCTTTGATGAGCATTGCTTAATTCTTGAGTTCTACAGTAGAAGTCTATGCAATTTAGCAAAGCTTTGATGAGTATTGTTTAATTCTAGAGTTCCACAATAGAATTCTATGCAAGTTAGCAAAGTTTTGATGAGCATTGTTAATTCATGAGTTCCATACTAGAAGTAGTCTATGCAATTTAGCAAAGCTTTGATGAGCATTGTTTAATTCTTGAGTTCTACAGTAGAAGTCTATGCAAGTTAGCAAAGCTTTGATGAGTATTATTTAATTCTAAAGTTCCACAATAGAAGTCGATGGAATTTAGCAAGCTTGGAAGAGCACTGTTTCATTCTTGAGTTCCACAATAGAAGTGATCTATGAAATTTACCAAAGCTTTAAAGGGCATTGTTTAATTCTTGAGTTCCACAATAGTAGTTTCTGCAATTTAAGCAAAGGTTTGATGATCATTGTTTAATTCGTAAGTTCCACAATAGAAGTCTATGCAATTTAGCAAAGCTTTGATGAGCATTGTTTAATTCTTGTGTTCTACAATAGATGTCTAAGCAATTTAGCAAAGCGTTGATGAGTATTATTTAATTCTTGTGTTCCACAATTGAAGTCGATATACAATTTAGCAAAGCTTTGATGAGCATTGCTTAATTCTTGAGTTCCATAATAGAAGTAATCTATGAAATTTACCAAAGCTTTGATGAGCATTGTTTAATTCTTGGGTTCCACAATATAAGTCTATGCAATTTAGCAAAGCTTTGATAAGTGTTGTTTAATTCTTGATTTCCACAATAGAAGTCTATGCAAATTGGCAAAGTTTTCATGAGCATTGTCTAATTCCTGAGTTCCATACTAGAAGTAGCCTATGCAATTTCGCAAAGCTTTGATGAGCATTGTTTAATTCTTGATCTCTACAGCAGAAGTCTATGCAATTTAGCAAAGCTTTGATGAGTATTGTTTAATTCTAGATTTCCACAATAGAAGTCGATGCAATTTAGAAAAGTCTGGATGAGCATTGCTTAATTCTTGAGTTCGAAAATAGAAGCGATCTATGAAATTTACCAAAACTTTAATGAGCATTGTTTAATTCTTGAGTTCCACAATTGAAGTCTATGCAATTTAGCAAAACTTTGATGATCACTCTTTAATTCTTGAATTCCACAATTGAAATCTACGCAATTTAGCAAAGCTTTGATAAGCACCGTTTAATTCTTGAGTTCCACAATAGAAGTATTCTATGCAATTTAGCAAAGCGTTGATGATCTTTGTTTAATTGTTCAGTTCCACAATAGAAGTCTATGCAATTTAAGCAAAGCTTTGATGATCATTGTTTAATTCGTGAGTTCCACAATAGAAGTCTATGTAATTTAGTAAAGCTTTGATAGGCATTGTTTAATTCTTGAATTCCACAATAGAAGTACCCTATGCAATTTAGCAAAGCTTTGATGAGCATTGTTTAATTCTTGAGTTCCACAATAGACGTCTATGCAATTTAAGCACATGTTTGATGATCATTGTTTAATTCTTGAGGCCCACAATAGAAGAGTATGCAATTTAGCAAAGCTTTGATGAGCATTGTTTAATTCTTGAATTCCGTAATAGAACTAGTCTTTGCAATTTAGCAAAGATTTGATCAGCATTGTTTAATTCTTGAGTTCTACAATAGATGTCTAAGTAATTTAGCAAAGCGTTGATGAGTATTGTTTAATTCTTGTGTTCTACAATAGAAGTCGATACAATTTAGGAAGGCTTTGATGAGCATTGCTTAATTCTTGAGTTCCACAATAGAAGTAATCTATGAAATTTACCAAAGCTTTGATGAGCATTGTTTCATTCTTGGGTTCCACAATTGAAGTCTATGCAATTTCGCAAAGCTTTGATGAGCATTGTTTAATTCTTGATCTCTACAACAGAAGTCTATGCAATTTAGCAAAGCTTTGATGAGTATTGTTTAATTCTAGATTTCCACAATAGAAGTCGATGCAATTTAGAAAAGTCTGGATGAACATTGCTTAATTTTTGAGTTCGAAAATAGAAGCGATCTATGAAATTTACCAAAACTTTAATGAGCATTGTTTAATTCTTGAGTTCCACAATTGAAGTCTATGCAATTTAGCAAAACTTTGATGATCACTCTTTAATTCTTGAATTCCACAATTGAAACCTACGCAATTTAGCAAAGCTTTGATAAGCACCGTTTAATTCTTGAGTTCCACAATAGAAGTATTCTATGCAATTTAGCAAAGCGTTGATGAGTTTTGTTTAATTGTTCAGTTCCACAATAGAAGTCTATGCAATTTAAGCAAAGCTTTGATGATCATTGTTTAATTCGTGAGTTCCACAATAGAAGTCTATGTAATTTAGTAAAGCTTTGATAGGCATTGTTTAATTCTTGAATTCCACAATAGAAGTACTCTATGCAATTTAGCAAAGCTTTGATGAGCATTGTTTAATTCTTGAGTTCCACAATAGAGGTCTATGCAATTTAAGCACATGTTTGATGATCATTGTTTAATTCTTGAGGCCCACAATAGAAGAGTATGCAATTTAGCAAAGCTTTGATGACCATTGTTTAATTCTTGAATTCCGTAATAGAACTAGTCTTTGCAATTTAGCAAAGATTTGATGAGCATTGTTTAATTCTTGAGTTCTACAATAGATGTCTAAGCAATTTAGCAAAGCGTTGATGAGTATTGTTTAATTCTTGTGTTCTACAATAGAAGTCGATACAATTTAGCAAAGCTTTGATGAGCATTGCTTAATTCTTGAGTTCCACAATAGAAGTAATCTATGAAATTTACCAAAGCTTTGATGAGCATTGTTTAATTCTTGGGTTCCACAATAGAAGTCTATGCAATTTAGCAAAGCTTTGATGAGTGTTGTTTAATTATTGATTTCCACAATAGAAGTCTATGCAAGTTAGCAAAGTTTTGATGAGCATTGTTAATTCATGAGTTCCATACTAGAAGTAGTCTATGCAATTTAGCAAAGCTTTGATGAGCATTGTTTAATTCTTGAGTTCTACAGTAGAAGTGTATGCAATTTAGCAAAGCTTTGATGAGTATTCTTTAATTCTAAAGTTCCACAATAGAAGTCGATGCAATTTAGCAAGGCTTGGATGAGCATTGCTTAATTCTTGAGTTCCACAATAGAAGTGATCTGTGAAATTTACCAAAGCTTTAATGAGCATTGTTTAATTCTTGAGTTCCACAATTGAAGTCTATGCAATTTAACAAAACTATTATGAGCACTGTTTAATTATTGAGTTCCACAATAGAAGTCTACGCAATTAAGCAAAGCATTGATAATCACTGTTTAATTCTTGAGTTCCACAATAGAAGTATTCTATGCAATTTAGCAAAGCTTTGATGAGCATTGTTTAATTCTTGGGTTCCACAATAGAAGTCTATGCAGTTTAGCAAAGCTTTGATGAGTGTTATTTAATTCTTGATTTCCACAATAGAAGTCTATGCAAGTTAGCAAAGTTTTGATGAGCATTGTTAATTCATGAGTTCCATACTAGAAGTACTCTATGCAATTTAGCAAAGCTTTGATGAGCATTGTTTAATTCTTGAGTTCTACAGTAGAAGTGTATGCAATTTAGCAAAGCTTTGATGAGTATTGTTCAATTCTAAAGTTCCACAATAGAAGTCGATGCAATTTAGCAAGGCTTGGATGAGCATTGCTTAATTCTTGAGTTCCACAATAGAAGTGATCTTTGAAATTTACCAAAGCTTTAATTAGCATTGTTTAATTCTTGAGTTCCACAATTGAAGTCTATGCAATTTAGCAAAACTATGATAAGCACTGTTTAATTATTGAATTCCACAATAGAAGTCTACGCAATTAAGCAAAGCATTGATAAGCACTGTTTAATTCTTGAGTTCCACAATAGAAGTATTCTATGCAATTTAGCAATGCTTTGATGAGCATTGTTTAATTCTAGAGTTCCACAATAGAAATCTATGCAAATTAAGCACAGGTTTGATGATCATTGTTTAATTCTTGATTTCCACAATAGAAGAGTATGCAATTTAGCAAAGCTTTGATGAGCATTGTTTAATTCTTGAATTCCATAATAGAAGTAGTCTTTGCAATTTAGCAAAGATTTAATGAGCATTGTTTAATTCGTGAGTGCTACAATAGATGTCTAAGCAATTTAGCAAAGCGTAGATGAGTATTGTTTAATTCTTGTGTTCCACAATAGAAGTCGATACAATTTTGCAAAGCTTTTATGAGCATTGCTTAATTCTTGAGTTCCACAATAGAAGTAATCTATGAAATTTACCAAAGCTTTGATGAGCATTGTTTAATTCTTGGGTTCCACAATAGAAGTCTATGAAATTTAGGAAAGCTTTGATGAGTGTTGTTTAATTCTTGATTTCCACAATAGAAGTCTATACAAGTTAATAAAGTTTTGATGAGCATTGTTTAATTCCTGAGTTCCATACTAGAAGTAATTTATGCAATTTAGCAAAGCTTTGATGAGCATTGTTTAATTCTTGAGTTCTACAGTAGAAGTCTATGCAATTTAGCAAAGCTTTGATGAGTATTGTTTAATTCTAGAGTTCCACAATAGAATTCTATGCAAGTTAGCAAAGTTTTGATGAGCATTGTTAATTCATGAGTTCCATACTAGAAGTAGTCTATGCAATTTAGCAAAGCTTTGATGAGCATTGTTTAATTCTTGAGTTCTACAGTAGAAGTCTATGCAATTTAGCAAAGCTTTGATGAGTATTATTTAATTCTAAAGTTCCACAATAGAAGGCGATGCAATTTAGCAAGCTTGGATGAGCACTGTTTCATTCTTGAGTTCCACAATAGAAGTGATCTATGAAATTTACCAAAGCTTTAAAGGGCATTGTTTAATTCTTGAGTTCCACAATAGTAGTTTCTGCAATTTAAGCAAAGGTTTGATGATCATTGTTTAATTCGTAAGTTCCACAATAGAAGTCTATGCAATTTAGCAAAGCTTTGATCAGCATTGTTTAATTCTTGTGTTCTACAATAGATGTCTAAGCAATTTAGCAAAGCGTTGATGAGTATTATTTAATTCTTGTGTTCCACAATAGAAGTCGATATACAATTTAGCAAAGCTTTGATGAGCATTGCTTAATTCTTGAGTTCCATAATAGAAGTAATCTATGAAATTTACCAAAGCTTTGATGAGCATTGTTTAATTCTTGGGTTCCACAATATAAGTCTATGCAATTTAGCAAAGCTTTGATAAGTGTTGTTTAATTCTTGATTTCCACAATAGAAGTCTATGCAAGTTGGCAAAGTTTTGATGAACATTGTCTAATTCCTGAGTTCCATACTAGAAGTAGCCTATGCAATTTCGCAAAGCTTTGATGAGCATTGTTTAATTCTTGATCTCTACAACAGAAGTCTATGCAATTTAGCAAAGCTTTGATGAGTATTGTTTAATTCTAGATTTCCACAATAGAAGTCGATGCAATTTAGAAAAGTCTGGATGAACATTGCTTAATTTTTGAGTTCGAAAATAGAAGCGATCTATGAAATTTACCAAAACTTTAATGAGCATTGTTTAATTCTTGAGTTCCACAATTGAAGTCTATGCAATTTAGCAAAACTTTGATGATCACTCTTTAATTCTTGAATTCCACAATTGAAACCTACGCAATTTAGCAAAGCTTTGATAAGCACCGTTTAATTCTTGAGTTCCACAATAGAAGTATTCTATGCAATTTAGCAAAGCGTTGATGAGTTTTGTTTAATTGTTCAGTTCCACAATAGAAGTCTATGCAATTTAAGCAAAGCTTTGATGATCATTGTTTAATTCGTGAGTTCCACAATAGAAGTCTATGTAATTTAGTAAAGCTTTGATAGGCATTGTTTAATTCTTGAATTCCACAATAGAAGTACCCTATGCAATTTAGCAAAGCTTTGATGAGCATTGTTTAATTCTTGAGTTCCACAATAGACGTCTATGCAATTTAAGCACATGTTTGATGATCATTGTTTAATTCTTGAGGCCCACAATAGAAGAGTATGCAATTTAGCAAAGCTTTGATGAGCATTGTTTAATTCTTGAATTCCGTAATAGAACTAGTCTTTGCAATTTAGCAAAGATTTGATCACCATTGTTTAATTCTTGAGTTCTACAATAGATGTCTAAGTAATTTAGCAAAGCGTTGATGAGTATTGTTTAATTCTTGTGTTCTACAATAGAAGTCGATACAATTTAGGAAGGCTTTGATGAGCATTGCTTAATTCTTGAGTTCCACAATAGAAGTAATCTATGAAATTTACCAAAGCTTTGATGAGCATTGTTTCATTCTTGGGTTCCACAATAGAAGTCTATGCAATTTAGCAAAGCTTTGATGAGTGTTGTTTAATTATTGATTTCCACAATAGAAGTCTATGCAAGTTAGCAAAGTTTTGATGAGCATTGTTAATTCATGAGTTCCATACTAGAAGTAGTCTATGCAATTTAGCAAAGCTTTGATGAGCATTGTTTAATTCTTGAGTTCTACAGTAGAAGTGTATGCAATTTAGCAAAGCTTTGATGAGTATTCTTTAATTCTAAAGTTCCACAATAGAAGTCGATGCAATTTAGCAAGGCTTGGATGAGCATTGCTTAATTCTTGAGTTCCACAATAGAAGTGATCTGTGAAATTTACCAAAGCTTTAATGAGCATTGTTTAATTCTTGAGTTCCACAATTGAAGTCTATGCAATTTAGCAAAACTATGATGAGCACTGTTTAATTATTGAGTTCCACAATAGAAGTCTACGCAATTAAGCAAAGCATTGATAATCACTGTTTAATTCTTGAGTTCCACAATAGAAGTATTCTATGCAATTTAGCAATGCTTTGATGAGCATTGTTTAATTCTTGAGTTCCACAATAGAAGTCTATGCAATTTAAGCACAGGTTTGATGATCATTGTTTAATTCTTGATTTCCACAATAGAAGAGTATGCAATTTAGCAAAGCTTTGATGAGCATTGTTTAATTCTTGAATTCCATAATAGAAGTAGTCTTTGCAATTTAGCAAAGATTTAATGAGCATTGTTTAATTCGTGAGTTCTACAATAGATGTCTAAGCAATTTAGCAAAGCGTAGATGAGTATTGTTTAATTCTTGTGTTCCACAATAGAAGTCGATACAATTTTGCAAAGCTTTGATGAGCATTGCTTAATTCTTGAGTTCCACAATAGAAGTAATCTATGAAATTTACCAAAGCTTTGATGAGCATTGTTTAATTCTTGGGTTCCACAATAGAAGTCTATGAAATTTAGGAAAGCTTTGATGAGTGTTGTTTAATTCTTGATTTCCACAAAAGAAGTCTATACAAGTTAATAAAGTTTTGATGAGCATTGTTTAATTCCCGAGTTCCATACTAGAAGTAATTTATGCAATTTAGCAAAGCTTTGATGAGCATTGTTTAATTCTTGAGTTCTACAGTAGAAGTCTATGCAATTTAGCAAAGCTTTGATGAGTATTGTTTAATTCTAGAGTTCCACAATAGAATTCTATGCAAGTTAGCAAAGTTTTGATGAGCATTGTTAATTCATGAGTTCCATACTAGAAGTAGTCTATGCAATTTAGCAAAGCTTTGATGAGCATTGTTTAATTCTTGAGTTCTACAGTAGAAGTGTATGCAATTTAGCAAAGCTTTGATGAGTATTGTTCAATTCTAAAGTTCCACAATAGAAGTCGATGCAATTTAGCAAGGCTTGGATGAGCATTGCTTAATTCTTGAGTTCCACAATAGAAGTGATCTTTGAAATTTACCAAAGCTTTAATTAGCATTGTTTAATTCTTGAGTTCCACAATTGAAGTCTATGTAATTTAGCAAAACTATGATAAGCACTGTTTAATTATTGAATTCCACAATAGAAGTCTACGCAATTAAGCAAAGCATTGATAAGCACTGTTTAATTCTTGAGTTCCACAATAGAAGTATTCTATGCAATTTAGCAATGCTTTGATGAGCATTGTTTAATTCTTGAGTTCCACAATAGAAATCTATGCAAATTAAGCACAGGTTTGATGATCATTGTTTAATTCTTGATTTCCACAATAGAAGAGTATGCAATTTAGCAAAGCTTTGATGAGCATTGTTTAATTCTTGAATTCCATAATAGAAGTAGTCTTTGCAATTTAGCAAAGATTTAATGAGCATTGTTTAATTCGTGAGTTCTACAATAGATGTCTAAGCAATTTAGCAAAGCGTAGATGAGTATTGTTTAATTCTTGTGTTCCACAATAGAAGTCTATACAATTTTGCAAAGCTTTGATGAGCATTGCTTTATTCTTGAGTTCCACAATAGAAGTAATCTATGAAATTTACCAAAGCTTTGATGAGCATTGTTTAATTCTTGGGTTCCACAATAGAAGTCTATGAAATTTAGGAAAGCTTTGATGAGTGTTGTTTAATTCTTGATTTCCACAATAGAAGTCTATACAAGTTAATAAAGTTTTGATGAGCATTGTTTAATTCCTGAGTTCCATACTAGAAGTAATTTATGCAATTTAGCAAAGCTTTGATGAGCATTGTTTAATTCTTGAGTTCTACAGTAGAAGTCTATGCAATTTAGCAAAGCTTTGATGAGTATTGTTTAATTCTAGAGTTCCACAATAGAATTCTATGCAAGTTAGCAAAGTTTTGATGAGCATTGTTAATTCATGAGTTCCATACTAGAAGTAGTCTATGCAATTTAGCAAAGCTTTGATGAGCATTGTTTAATTCTTGAGTTCTACAGTAGAAGTCTATGCAATTTAGCAAAGCTTTGATGAGTATTATTTAATTCTAAAGTTCCACAATAGAAGGCGATGCAATTTAGCAAGCTTGGATGAGCACTGTTTCATTCTTGAGTTCCACAATAGAAGTGATCTATGAAATTTACCAAAGCTTTAAAGGGCATTGTTTAATTCTTGAGTTCCACAATAGTAGTTTCTGCAATTTAAGCAAAGGTTTGATGATCATTGTTTAATTCGTAAGTTCCACAATAGAAGTCTATGCAATTTAGCAAAGCTTTGATGAGCATTGTTTAATTCTTGTGTTCTACAATAGATGTCTAAGCAATTTAGCAAAGCGTTGATGAGTATTATTTAATTCTTGTGTTCCACAATAGAAGTCGATATACAATTTAGCAAAGCTTTGATGAGCATTGCTTAATTCTTGAGTTCCATAATAGAAGTAATCTATGAAATTTACCAAAGCTTTGATGAGCATTGTTTAATTCTTGGGTTCCACAATATAAGTCTATGCAATTTAGCAAAGCTTTGATAAGTGTTGTTTAATTCTTGATTTCCACAATAGAAGTCTATGCAAGTTGGCAAAGTTTTGATGAACATTGTCTAATTCCTGAGTTCCATACTAGAAGTAGCCTATGCAATTTCGCAAAGCTTTGATGAGCATTGTTTAATTCTTGATCTCTACAGCAGAAGTCTATGCAATTTAGCAAAGCTTTGATGAGTATTGTTTAATTCTAGATTTCCACAATAGAAGTCGATGCAATTTAGAAAAGTCTGGATGAACATTGCTTAATTTTTGAGTTCGAAAATAGAAGCGATCTATGAAATTTACCAAAACTTTAATGAGCATTGTTTAATTCTTGAGTTCCACAATTGAAGTCTATGCAATTTAGCAAAACTTTGATGATCACTCTTTAATTCTTGAATTCCACAATTGAAACCTACGCAATTTAGCAAAGCTTTGATAAGCACCGTTTAATTCTTGAGTTCCACAATAGAAGTATTCTATGCAATTTAGCAAAGCGTTGATGAGCTTTGTTTAATTGTTCAGTTCCACAATAGAAGTCTATGCAATTTAAGCAAAGCTTTGATGATCATTGTTTAATTCGTGAGTTCCACAATAGAAGTCTATGTAATTTAGTAAAGCTTTGATAGGCATTGTTTAATTCTTGAATTCCACAATAGAAGTACCCTATGCAATTTAGCAAAGCTTTGATGAGCATTGTTTAATTCTTGAGTTCCACAATAGAGGTCTATGCAATTTAAGCACATGTTTGATGATCATTGTTTAATTCTTGAGGCCCACAATAGAAGAGTATGCAATTTAGCAAAGCTTTGATGAGCATTGTTTAATTCTTGAATTCCGTAATAGAACTAGTCTTTGCAATTTAGCAAAGATTTGATCAGCATTGTTTAATTCTTGAGTTCTACAATAGATGTCTAAGCAATTTAGCAAAGCGTTGATGAGTATTGTTTAATTCTTGTGTTCTACAATAGAAGTCGATACAATTTAGGAAGGCTTTGATGAGCATTGCTTAATTCTTGAGTTCCACAATAGAAGTAATCTATGAAATTTACCAAAGCTTTGATGAGCATTGTTTAATTCTTGGGTTCCACAATAGAAGTCTATGCAATTTAGCAAAGCTTTGATGAGTGTTGTTTAATTATTGATTTCCACAATAGAAGTCTATGCAAGTTAGCAAAGTTTTTATGAGCATTGTTAATTCATGAGTTCCATACTAGAAGTAGTCTATGCAATTTAGCAAAGCTTTGATGAGCATTGTTTAATTCTTGAGTTCTACAGTAGAAGTGTATGCAATTTAGCAAAGCTTTGATGAGTATTCTTTAATTCTAAAGTTCCACAATAGAAGTCGATGCAATTTAGCAAGGCTTGGATGAGCATTGCTTAATTCTTGAGTTCCACAATAGAAGTGATCTGTGAAATTTACCAAAGCTTTAATGAGCATTGTTTAATTCTTGAGTTCCACAATTGAAGTCTATGCAATTTAGCAAAACTATGATGAGCACTGTTTAATTATTGAGTTCCACAATAGAAGTCTACGCAATTAAGCAAAGCATTGATAATCACTGTTTAATTCTTGAGTTCCACAATAGAAGTATTCTATGCAATTTAGCAATGCTTTGATGAGCATTGTTTAATTCTTGAGTTCCACAATAGAAGTCTATGCAATTTAAGCACAGGTTTGATGATCATTGTTTAATTCTTGATTTCCACAATAGAAGAGTATGCAATTTAGCAAAGCTTTGATGAGCATTGTTTAATTCTTGAATTCCATAATAGAAGTAGTCTTTGCAATTTAGCAAAGATTTAATGAGCATTGTTTAATTCGTGAGTTCTACAATAGATGTCTAAGCAATTTAGCAAAGCGTAGATGAGTATTGTTTAATTCTTGTGTTCCACAATAAAAGTCGATACAATTTTGCAAAGCTTTGATGAGCATTGCTTAATTCTTGAGTTCCACAATAGAAGTAATCTATGAAATTTACCAAAGCTTTGATGAGCATTGTTTAATTCTTGGGTTCCACAATAGAAGTCTATGAAATTTAGGAAAGCTTTGATGAGTGTTGTTTAATTCTTGATTTCCACAATAGAAGTCTATACAAGTTAATAAAGTTTTGATGAGCATTGTTTAATTCCTGAGTTCCATACTAGAAGTAATTTATGCAATTTAGCAAAGCTTTGATGAGCATTGTTTAATTCTTGAGTTCTACAGTAGAAGTCTATGCAATTTAGCAAAGCTTTGATGAGTATTGTTTAATTCTAGAGTTCCACAATAGAATTCTATGCAAGTTAGCAAAGTTTTGATGAGCATTATTAATTCATGAGTTCCATACTAGAAGTAGTCTATGCAATTTAGCAAAGCTTTGATGAGCATTGTTTAATTCTTGAGTTCTACAGTAGAAGTGTATGCAATTTAGCAAAGCTTTGATGAGTATTGTTCAATTCTAAAGTTCCACAATAGAAGTCGATGCAATTTAGCAAGGCTTGGATGAGCATTGCTTAATTCTTGAGTTCCACAATAGAAGTGATCTTTGAAATTTACCAAAGCTTTAATTAGCATTGTTTAATTCTTGAGTTCCACAATTGAAGTCTATGTAATTTAGCAAAACTATGATAAGCACTGTTTAATTATTGAATTCCACAATAGAAGTCTACGCAATTAAGCAAAGCATTGATAAGCACTGTTTAATTCTTGAGTTCCACAATAGAAGTATTCTATGCAATTTAGCAATGCTTTGATGAGCATTGTTTAATTCTTGAGTTCCACAATAGAAATCTATGCAAATTAAGCACAGGTTTGATGATCATTGTTTAATTCTTGATTTCCACAATAGAAGAGTATGCAATTTAGCAAAGCTTTGATGAGCATTGTTTAATTCTTGAATTCCATAATAGAAGTAGTCTTTGCAATTTAGCAAAGATTTAATGAGCATTGTTTAATTCGTGAGTTCTACAATAGATGTCTAAGCAATTTAGCAAAGCGTAGATGAGTATTGTTTAATTCTTGTGTTCCACAATAGAAGTCTATACAATTTTGCAAAGCTTTGATGAGCATTGCTTAATTCTTGAGTTCCACAATAGAAGTAATCTATGAAATTTACCAAAGCTTTGATGAGCATTGTTTAATTCTTGGGTTCCACAATAGAAGTCTATGAAATTTAGGAAAGCTTTGATGAGTGTTGTTTAATTCTTGATTTCCACAATAGAAGTCTATACAAGTTAATAAAGTTTTGATGAGCATTGTTTAATTCCTGAGTTCCATACTAGAAGTAATTTATGCAATTTAGCAAAGCTTTGATGAGCATTGTTTAATTCTTGAGTTCTACAGTAGAAGTCTATGCAATTTAGCAAAGCTTTGATGAGTATTGTTTAATTCTAGAGTTCCACAATAGAATTCTATGCAAGTTAGCAAAGTTTTGATGAGCATTGTTAATTCATGAGTTCCATACTAGAAGTAGTCTATGCAATTTAGCAAAGCTTTGATGAGCATTGTTTAATTCTTGAGTTCTACAGTAGAAGTCTATGCAATTTAGCAAAGCTTTGATGAGTATTATTTAATTCTAAAGTTCCACAATAGAAGGCGATGCAATTTAGCAAGCTTGGATGAGCACTGTTTCATTCTTGAGTTCCACAATAGAAGTGATCTATGAAATTTACCAAAGCTTTAAAGGGCATTGTTTAATTCTTGAGTTCCACAATAGTAGTTTCTGCAATTTAAGCAAAGGTTTGATGATCATTGTTTAATTCGTAAGTTCCACAATAGAAGTCTATGCAATTTAGCAAAGCTTTGATGAGCATTGTTTAATTCTTGTGTTCTACAATAGATGTCTAAGCAATTTAGCAAAGCGTTGATGAGTATTATTTAATTCTTGTGTTCCACAATAGAAGTCGATATACAATTTAGCAAAGCTTTGATGAGCATTGCTTAATTCTTGAGTTCCATAATAGAAGTAATCTATGAAATTTACCAAAGCTTTGATGAGCATTGTTTAATTCTTGGGTTCCACAATATAAGTCTATGCAATTTAGCAAAGCTTTGATAAGTGTTGTTTAATTCTTGATTTCCACAATAGAAGTCTATGCAAGTTGGCAAAGTTTTGATGAGCATTGTCTAATTCCTGAGTTCCATACTAGAAGTAGCCTATGCAATTTCGCAAAGCTTTGATGAGCATTGTTTAATTCTTGATCTCTACAGCAGAAGTCTATGCAATTTAGCAAAGCTTTGATGAGTATTGTTTAATTCTAGATTTCCACAATAGAAGTCGATGCAATTTAGAAAAGTCTGGATGAACATTGCTTAATTTTTGAGTTCGAAAATAGAAGCGATCTATGAAATTTACCAAAACTTTAATGAGCATTGTTTAATTCTTGAGTTCCACAATTGAAGTCTATGCAATTTAGCAAAACTTTGATGATCACTCTTTAATTCTTGAATTCCACAATTGAAACCTACGCAATTTAGCAAAGCTTTGATAAGCACCGTTTAATTCTTGAGTTCCACAATAGAAGTATTCTATGCAATTTAGCAAAGCGTTGATGAGCTTTGTTTAATTGTTCAGTTCCACAATAGAAGTCTATGCAATTTAAGCAAAGCTTTGATGATCATTGTTTAATTCGTGAGTTCCACAATAGAAGTCTATGTAATTTAGTAAAGCTTTGATAGGCATTGTTTAATTCTTGAATTCCACAATAGAAGTACCCTATGCAATTTAGCAAAGCTTTGATGAGCATTGTTTAATTCTTGAGTTCCACAATAGAGGTCTATGCAATTTAAGCACATGTTTGATGATCATTGTTTAATTCTTGAGGCCCACAATAGAAGAGTATGCAATTTAGCAAAGCTTTGATGAGCATTGTTTAATTCTTGAATTCCGTAATAGAACTAGTCTTTGCAATTTAGCAAAGATTTGATGAGCGTTGTTTAATTCTTGAGTTCTACAATAGATGTCTAAGCAATTTAGCAAAGCGTTGATGAGTATTGTTTAATTCTTGTGTTCTATAATAGAAGTCGATACAATTTAGGAAGGCTTTGATGAGCATTGCTTAATTCTTGAGTTCCACAATAGAAGTAATCTATGAAATTTACCAAAGCTTTGATGAGCATTGTTTAATTCTTGGGTTCCACAATAGAATTCTATGCAATTTAGCAAAGCTTTGATGAGTGTTGTTTAATTATTGATTTCCACAATAGAAGTCTATGCAAGTTAGCAAAGTTTTGATGAGCATTGTTAATTCATGAGTTCCATACTAGAAGTAGTCTATGCAATTTAGCAAAGCTTTGATGAGCATTGTTTAATTCTTGAGTTCTACAGTAGAAGTGTATGCAATTTAGCAAAGCTTTGATGAGTATTCTTTAATTCTAAAGTTCCACAATAGAAGTCGATGCAATTTAGCAAGGCTTGGATGAGCATTGCTTAATTCTTGAGTTCCACAATAGAAGTGATCTCTGAAATTTACCAAAGCTTTAATGAGCATTGTTTAATTCTTGAGTTCCACAATTGAAGTCTATGCAATTTAGCAAAACTATGATGAGCACTGTTTAATTATTGAGTTCCACAATAGAAGTCTACGCAATTAAGCAAAGCATTGATAATCACTGTTTAATTCTTGAGTTCCACAATAGAAGTATTCTATGCAATTTAGCAATGCTTTGATGAGCATTGTTTAATTCTTGAGTTCCACAATAGAAGTCTATGCAATTTAAGCACAGGTTTGATGATCATTGTTTAATTCTTGATTTCCACAATAGAAGAGTATGCAATTTAGCAAAGCTTTGATGAGCATTGTTTAATTCTTGAATTCCATAATAGAAGTAGTCTTTGCAATTTAGCAAAGATTTGATGAGCATTGTTTAATTCTTGAGTTCTACAATAGATGTCTAAGCAATTTAGCAAAGCGTTGATGAGTATTGTTTAATTCTTGTGTTCCACAATAGAAGTCGATACAATTTTGCAAAGCTTTGAATAGCATTGCTTAATTCTTGAGTTCCACAATAGAAGTAATCTATGAAATTTAAAAAAAGCTTTGATGAGCATTGTTTAATTCTTGGGTTCCACAATAGAAGTCTATGCAATTTAGCAAATCTTTGATGAGTGTTGTTTAATTCTTGATTTCCACAATAGAAGTCTATACAAGTTAGCAAAGTTTTGATGAGCATTGTTTAATTCCTGAGTTCCATACTAAAAGTAATTTATGCAATTTAGCAAAGCTTTGATGAGCATTGTTTAATTCTTGAGTTCTACAGTAGAAGTCTATGCAATTTAGCAAAGCTTTGATGAGTATTGTTTAATTCAAGAGTTCCACAATAGAAGTCTATGCAAGTTAGTAAAGTTTTGATGAGCATTGTTAATTCATGAGTTCCATACTAGAAGTAGTCTATGCAATTTAGCAAAGCTTTGATGAGCATTGTTTAATTCTTGAGTTCTACAGTAGAAGTCTATGCAATTTAGCAAAGCTTTGATGAGTATTGTTTAATTCTAAAGTTCCACAATAGAAGTCGATGCCATTTAGCAAGGCTTGGATGAGCACTGTTTGATTCTTGAGTTCCACAATAGAAGTGATCTATGAAATTTACCAAAGCTTTAATGAGCATTGTTTAATTCTTGAGTTCCACAATAGAGGTTTCTGCAATTTAAGCAAAGGTTTGATGATCATTGTTTAATTCGTGAGTTCCACAATAGAAGTCTATGCAATTTAGCAAAGCTTTGATGAGCATTGTTTAATTCTTGTGTTCCTCAATAGAAGTCTATGCAATTTAAGCACAGGTTTGATGATCATTGTTTAATTCTTAAGTTCCACAATAGAAGAGTATGCAATTTAGCAAAGCTTTGATGAGCATTGTTTAATTCTTGAATTCCATAATAGAAGTAGTCTTTGCAATTTAACAAAGATTTGATGAGCATTGTTTAATTCTTGAGTTCTACAATAGATGTCTAAGCAATTTAGCAAAGCGTTGATGAGTATTGTTTAATTCTTGTGTTCCATAATAGAAGTCGATACAATTTAGCAAAGCTTTGATGAGCATTGCTTAATTAGAGAGTTCCACAATAGAAGTAAAATATGAAATTTACCAAAGCTTTGATGAGCATTGTTAAATTCTTGGGTTCCACAATAGAAGTCTATGCAATTTAGCAAAGCTTTGATGAGTGTTATATAATTCTTGATTTTCACAATAGAAGTCAATGCAAGTTAGCAAAGTTTTGATGAGCATTATTTAATTCATGAGTTCCATTGTAGAAGTAGTCTATGCAATTTAGCTAAGCTTTGATGAGCATTGTTTAATTCTTGAGTTCCTCAATAGAAGTCTATGCAATTTAGCAAAGCTTTGATGAGTATTGTTTAATTCTAGAGTTCCACAATAGAAGTCGATGCAATTTAGCAAAGCTTGGATAAGCATTGCTTAATTCTTGAGTTCCACAATAGAAGTGATCTATGATATTTACCAATGCTTTAATGAGCATTGTTTAATTCTTGAGTTCCTCAATTGAAGTCTATGCAATTTCTCAAACCTTTGATGAGCACTGTTTAATTATTGAGTTCCACAATAGAAGTCTATGCAATTAAGCAAAGCGTTGATAAGCACTGTTTAATTCTTGAGTTCCACAATAGAAGTATTCTATGCAATTTAGCAAAGCTTTGATGAACATTGTTTAATTCTTGAGTTCCACAAAAGAAGTCTATGCAATTTAAGCACAGGTTTGATGATCGTTGTTCAATTCTTGCGTTTCACAATAGAAGAGTATGCAATTTTACAAAGCTTTGATGAGCATTGTTTAATTCTTGAGTTCCACAATAGAAGTCTATGCAATTTAAGCACAGGTTTGATGATCATTGTTTAATTCTTGATTTCCACAAATGAAGAGTATGCAATTTAGCAAAGCTTTGCTGAGCATTGTTTAATTCTTGAATTCCATAATAGAAGTAGTCTATGCGATTTAGCAAAGATTTGATAAGTATTATTTAATTCTTGTTTTCCACAATAGAAGTCGATATACAATTTAGCAAAGCTTTGATGAGCATTGCTTAATTCTTGATTTCCATAATAGAAGTAATCTATGAAATTTACCAAAGCTTTGCTGAGCATTGTTTAATTCTTGGGTTCGACAATAGAAGTCTATGCAATTTAGCAAAGCTTTGATAAGTGTTGTTTAATTCTTGATTTCCACAATAGAAGTCTATGCAAGTTAGCAAAGTTTTTATGAGTATTGTCTAATTCCTGAGTTCCATACTAGAAGTTGTATATGCAATTTCGCAAAGCTTTGATGAGCATTGTTTAATTCTTGAGCTCTACATTAGAAGTCTATGCAATTTAGCAAAGCTTTGATGAGTATTGTTTAATTCTAGATTTCCACAATAGAAGTCGATGCAATTTAGAAAAGCCTGGATGAGCATTGCTTAATTCGTGAGTTCGAAAATAGAAGTGATCTATGAAATTTACCAAAGCTTTAATGAGCATTGTTTAATTCTTGAGTTCCACAATTGAAGTCTATGCAATTTAGCAAAACTTTGATGAGCACTGTATAATTCTTGAATTCCACAATTGAAGTCTACGCAATTTAGCAAAGCTTTGATAAGCACCGTTTAATTCTTAAGTTCCACAATAGAAGTATTCTATGCAATTTAGCAAAGCGTTGATGAGCTTTGTTTAATTGTTCAGTTCCACTATAGAAGTCTATGCAATTTAAGCAAAGCTTTGATGATCATTGTTTAATTCGTGAGTTCTACAATAGAAGTCTATGCAATTTAGTAAAGCTTTCACGAGCATTGTTTAATTCTTGAAATCCACAATAGAAGTACTCTAAGCAATTTAGCAAAGCTTTGATGAGCATTGTTTAATT
This sequence comes from Lactuca virosa, assembly GCF_052849685.1. NCBI lineage: Eukaryota > Viridiplantae > Streptophyta > Magnoliopsida > Asterales > Asteraceae > Lactuca > Lactuca virosa. The sequence goes on along the minus strand of NC_136432.1, from coordinate 269,517,903 downwards.
CTTGAGTTCCACAATAAAGGTCTATGCAATTTAAGCACATGTTTGATGATCATTGTTTAATTCTTGAAGCCCACAATAGAAGAGTATGCAATTTAGCAAAGCTTTGATGAGCATAGTTTAATTCTTGAATTCCATAATAGAACTAGTCTTTGAAATTTAGCAGAGATTTGATGAGCATTGTTTAATTCTTGAGTTCTACAATAGATGTCTAAGCAATTTAGCAAAGCGTTGATGAGTATTGTTTAATTCTTGTGTTCCACAATAGAAGTCAATACAATTTAGCAAAGCTTTGATGAGCATTGCTTAATTCTTGAGTTCCTCAATAGAAGTAATCTGTGAAATTTACCAAAGCTTTGATGAGCATTGTTTAATTCTTGGGTTCCACAATAGAAGTCTATGCAATTTAGCAAAGGTTTGATGAGTGTTGTTTAATTCTTGATTTCCACAATAGAATTCTATGCAAGTTAGCAAAGTTTTGATGAGCATTGTTAATTCATGAGTTCCATACTAGAAGTAGTCTATGCAATTAAGCAAAGCTTTGATGAGCATTGTTTAATTCTTGAGTTCTACAGTAGAAGTGTATGCAATTTAGCAAAGCTTTGATAAGTATTGTTTAATTCTAAAGTTCCACAATAGAAGTCGATGCAATTTAGCAAGGCTTGGATGAGCATTGCTTAATTCTCGAGTTCCACAATAGAAGTGATATATGAAATTTGCCAAAGCTTTAATTAGCATTGTTTAATTCTTGAGTTCCACAATTGAAGTCTATGTAATTTAACAAAACTATGATGAGCACTGTTTACTTATTGAATTCCACAATAGAAGTCTACGCAATTAAGCAAAGCATTGATAAACACTGTTTAATTCTTGAGTTCCACAATAGAAGTATTCTATGCAATTTAGCAATGCTTTGATGAGCATTGTTTAATTCTTGAGTTCCACAATAGAAGTCTATGCAATTTAAGCACATGTTTGATGATCATTGTTTAATTCTTGATTTCCACAATGAAGAGTATGCAATTTAGCAAAGCTTTGCTGAGCATTGTTTAATTCTTGAATTCCATAATAGAAGTAGTCTTTGCGATTTAGCAAAGATTTGATGAGTATTATTTAATTCTTGTGTTCCACAATAGATGTCGATATACAATTTAGCAAAGCTTTGACGAGCATTGCTTAATTCTTGAGTTCCATAATAGAAGTAATCTATGAAATTTACCAAAGCTTTGCTAAGCATTGTTTAATTCTTGGGTTCGACAATAGAAGTCTATGCAATTTAGCAAAGCTTTGATAAGTGTTGTTTAATTCTTGATTTCCACAATAGAAGTCTGTGCAAGTTAGCAAAGTTTTGATGAGCATTGTCTAATTCCTGAGTTCCATACTAGAAGTAGACTATGCAATTTCGCAAAGCTTTGATGAGCATTGTTTAATTCTTGAGCTCTACAGTAGAAGTCTATGCAATTTAGCAAAGCTTTGATGGGTATTGTTTAATTCTAGATTTCCACAATAGAAGTCGATGCAATTTAGAAAAGCCTGGATGAGCATTGCTTAATTCTTGAGTTCGAAAATAGAAGTGATCTATGAAATTTACCAAAGCCTTAATGAGCATTGTTTAATTCTTGAGTTCCACAATTGAAGTCTATGCAATTTAGCAAAACTTTGATGAGCACTGTATAATTCTTTAATTCCACAATTGAAGTCTACGCAATTTAGCAAAGCTTTGATAAGCACCGATTAATTCTTGAGTTCCACAATAGAAGTATTCTATGCAATTTAGCAAAGCGTTGATGAGCTTTGTTTAATTGTTCAGTTCCACAATAGAAGTCTATGCAATTTAAGCAAAGCTTTGATGATCATTGTTTAATTCGTGAGTTGCACAATAGAAGTCTATGCAATTTAGTAAAGGTTTGATGAGCATTGTTTAATTCTTGAATTCCACAATAGAAGTACTCTATGCAATTTAGCAAAGCTTTGATGAGCATTGTTTAATTCTTGGGTTCCACAATAGAAGTCTATGCAATTTAGCAAAGCTTTGATGAGTGTTATTTAATTCTTGAGTTCTACAGTGGAAGTGTATGCAATTTAGCAAAGCTTTGATGAGTATTGTTTAATTCTAAAGTTCCACAATAGAAGTCGATGCAATTTAGCAAGGCTTGGATGAGCATTGCTTAATTCTTGAGTTCCACAATAGAAGTGATCTATGAAATTTACCAAAGCTTTAATTAGCATTGTTTAATTCTTGAGTTCCACAATTGAAGTCTATGGAATTTAGCAAAACTATGATAAGCACTGTTTAATTATTGAATTCCACAATAGAAGTCTACGCAATTAAGCAAAGCATTGATAAGCACTGTTTAATTCTTGAGTTCCACAATAGAAGTATTCTATGCAATTTAGCAATGCTTTGATGAGCATTGTTTAATTCTTGAGTTCCACAATAGAAATCTATGCAAATTAAGCACAGGTTTGATGATCATTGTTTAATTCTTGATTTCCACAATAGAAGAGTATGCAATTTAGCAAAGCTTTGATGAGCATTGTTTAATTCTTGAATTCCATAATAGAAGTAGTCTTTGCAATTTAGCAAAGATTTAATGAGCATTGTTTAATTCGTGAGTTCTACAATAGATGTCTAAGCAAATTAGCAAAGCGTTGCTGAGTATTGTTTAATTCTTGTGTTCCACAATAGAAGTCGATATACAATTTAGCAAAGCTTTGATGAGCATTGATTAATTCTTAAGTTCCACAATAGAAGTAATCTATGAAATTTACCAAAGCTTTGATGAGCATTGTTTAATTCTTGGGTTCCACAATAGAAGTCTATCCAATTTAGCAAAGCTTTGATGAGTGTTGTTTAATTCTTGATTTCCACAATAGAAGTCTATGCAAGTTAGCAAAGTTTTCATGAGCATTGTTTAATTCCTGAGTTCCATACTAGAAGTAATTTATGCAATTTTGCAAAGCTTTGATGAGCACTGTTTGATTCTTGAGTTCTATAGTAGAAGTCTATGCAATTTAGCAAAGCTTTAATGAGCATTGTTTAATTCTTGTGTTCTACAGTAGAAGTCTATGCAATTTAGCAAAGCTTTGATGAGTATTGTTTAATTCTAAAGTTTCACAATAGAAGTCGATGTAATTTAGCAAGGCTTGGATGAGCACTGTTTGATTATTGAGTTCCACAATAGAAGTGATCTATGAAATTTACCAAAGCTTTAATGAGCATTGTTTAATTCTTGAGTTCCACAATAGAAGTTTCTGCAATTTAAGCAAAGGTTTGATGATCATTGTTTAATTCGTGAGTTCCACAATAGAAGTCTATGCAATTTAGCAAAGCTTTGATGAGCATTGTTTAATTCTAAAGTTCCACAATAGAAGTCTATGCAATTTAGCAAAGCTTTGATGAGCATTGTTTAATTCTTGTGTTCCACAATAGAAGTCTGTGCAATTTAAGCACATGTTTGATGATCATTGTTTAATTCTTGAGTTCCACAATAGAAGAGTATGCAATTTAGCAAAGCTTTGATGAGCATTGTTTAATTCATGAATTCCATAATAGAAGTAGTCTTTGCAATTTAACAAAGATTTGATGAGCATTGTTTAATTCTTGAGTTTTACAATAGATGTCTAAGGAATTTAGCAAAGCGTTGATGAGTATTGTTTAATTCATGTGTTCTACAATAGAAGTCGATACAATTTAGCAAAGCTTTCATGAGCACTGCTTAATTCTTAAGTTCCACAATAGAAGTAATATATAAAATTTACCAAAGCTTTGATGAGCATTGTTAAATTCTTGGGTTCCACAATAGAAGTCTATGCAATCTAGCAAAGCTTTGATGAGTGTTGTTTAAGTCTTGATTTCCACAATAGAAGTCAATGCAAGTTAGCAAAGTTTTGATGAGCATTATTTAATTCATGAGTTCCATTGTAGAAGTAGTCTATGCAATTTAGCTAAGCTTTGATGAGCATTGTTTAATTCTTGAGTTCTACAGTAGAAGTCTATGCAATTTAGCAAAGCTTTGATGAGTATTGTTTAATTCTAGAGTTCCACAATAGAAGTCGATACAATTTAGCAAAGCTTGGATAAGCATTGCTTAATTCTTGAGTTCCACAATAGAAGTGATCTATGAAATTTACCAAAGCTTTAATGAGCATTGTTTAATTCTTGAGTTCCTCAATTGAAGTCTATGCAATTTCTCAAAACTTAGATGAGCATTGTTTAATTATTGAGTTCCACAATAGAAGTCTACACAATTAAGCAAAGCGTTGATAAGCACTGTTTAATTCTTGAGTTCCACAATAGAAGTATTCTATTCAATTTAGCAATGCTTTGATGATTATTGTTTAATTTGTGAGTTCCATAATAGAAGTCTATCAAATTTAGTAAAGCTTTGATGAGCATTGTTTAATTCTCCACAATAGAAGTACTCTATGCAATTTAGCAAAGCTTTGATGAGCATTGTTTAATTCTTGAGTTCCACAATAGAGGTCTATGCAATTTAAGCACATGTTTGATGATCATTGTTTAATTCTTAAGGTCCACAATAGAAGAGTATGCAATTTAGCAAAGCTTTGATGAGCATAGTTTAATTCTTGAATTCCATAATAGAACTAGTCTTTGCAATTTAGCAAAGATTTGATGAGCATTGTTTAATTCTTGAGTTCTACAATAGATGTCTAAGCAATTTAGCAAAGCGTTGATGAGTATTGTTTAACTCTTGTGTTCCACAATAGAAGTCGATACAATTTATCAAAGCTTTGATGAGCATTGCTTAATTCTTGAGTTCCACAATAGAAGTAATCTACGAAATTTACCAAAGGTTTGATGAGCATTGTTTAATTCTTGGGTTCCACAATAGAAGTCTATGCAATTTAGCAAAGCTTTGATGAGTGTTGTTTAATTCTTGATTTCCACGATAGAAGTCTATGAAAGTTAGCAAAGTTTTGATGAGCATTGTGTGACAACCCAGAACTTCTGTCTCGCACACTTTGCCAATTCAATCAAAGTTCAACATGTTTCGTTGACTTCTGGCATTGTTTGAGGGTTCGTTTAAGTGATTCTAAGCTTGAGTATGACCAAGGTTGAGTTTAGGAATGAGTCAGCAAGTCGTATACTGTCAAAACAGGGACATACACACCCTTAGAGGGAGTGTACGGCCGTACACATGGGTGTGCGGCCACACGCACACCTTCTGGCAGCACACTCCCTTCTAGGCAGCACACCCACCCTATATAAAGGGTAGACCCCTTTCCTTTCATTCCTTTAACATCCTGGCAGCACACAACACCTTTTCTCGCAAGACTCTTCAACCGCAAACCCTCCGAAGGCTTCCAAAACATGAGTAATCCATCCCTTAGCTTGTTGTACTTGAAGAACCACTTCATCTAAGCCTTGATTCATCAAATTTTCATCATGTTCTTCATCCCTTGAAGGAGTGCGGCCGCACACCTTCATAAGGTTGGCCGCACACTCTTAAAACACCCTCCAAAGTGAGAGTTTGACTTCCGTCTTCGAGTTAGACATGACCATAGCCTTGCTACACCTGGGAAATAGCATTTTGGACATTTTTGTGTGGAGTGTACGACCGCACACACCCTTGTGCGGTAGCACACTCCAAGTGTGTGGCAGCACACTCCCGTGTGCGACCACACACCCAAGTGTGCGACCACACACACATTCTAGGACCATAAACTCGCTTCTAAGACCCTAAACTTGTACTACAACTAAGTTTGGACCAAGAACACTTCATGTATGCAAGTGTAGGCCTTGAAAACACCACAAGAACACCTCTCATCTTGAGTGTACGGCCGCACACCCATGGCCGTACACACCTTTAAGGTGGCAATACACTCCCCTCATGCAATCCTTTAAGGTTCTAACACTTAGTGCAAGTAGTCCCAAGTTCCTGGAGTGGTTCTCCATCACATTTAGTGGTGAAATATCTTCATTTGACTCCTTTATGTATCATTGCATGTTAATTAGGATCAAATCGTGTTCAAGGCTTCACTTGAACACCCCAACTTTTCGTGTCGAACCTTCATTCAAATCACCCGAGGTGAGTTCATACCCCTACATTTTCCGTGTTTTTTTAACGTTTTCAGGGGGGAATAGAAGCAAAAGCATAAGGAAACTTGTGCTCAAAATATGTTATTTTGTTTAAGATAATTATATTTTCAGTATGCTTTTAATAAGGAAAACAGTTTTCAAAACTAGAATAATGAACTTGTGAATCATGTATTATTATGTATCATTTTATAAAAAGGATTCATGCAAATCATAAACAGGATTTTCGGTATTATTACTTGTAAATTTGTTAGGCTATGTTTGAGACACGTCCTTGGTAACACTCACCACAATAAACAGAGTGGAGGACTAGTACTCGTGACCAGAATCTCTTGTAGGGAGAGCGTGACTGTTGTGTATAGATCTATACGGGACTGACAATCCCGCACCTCACTGCTAGCTACAGTTGGACCGGCAGGTCTGCGGGTGACAAAGTCATTAAGGATATCGGCCGTTGCGGGCCATATCCAGTCAGTTATGGTTATGAAACTCACAACCTAGATAACAGGAATTTACTTTTGTAATAATGAATCAAATGAACTAACCTCAAAGTAATGACCAATGGATTACTGGAGGGTATTAATAATAATATCTTCAGGACTTAGTTCATCACAGTTTTCTTTTATTTAGTTTTTAAGACTAATATACCTCTCTGGGTGTAACTAGGGTTTTAAAAGAAAACTGCTTTTATATACACGAGTATTGTAGATACTTGCAAACCTCGGTTTTAAAACGGATAAACAACCAACCACCCTTTTTGGGAAAATATAGGATTTTCCCGGGATAAACTGGCTATTCAAAATGTATTGTTTTACAACCAACGGATATTCATATTCATTCCACGACTCATTGGATTGTACATATCCTGTACGAACTTGGAAGTCATGGAAGGAATGAGTTTTCAAACACGCTTTTCATAAGAAAATATAGGATTTTCTTGAGGAACACTCTTCAAAAGGATTCAAAGAACTCTTTTCCATCAAAACCAAATGCTTATGAACTCACCAGCTTTATGCTGATATTCTTCAAAACTGCTTGTATTCTCATGGAATTAGTAGACAGGTACTCCCAGGAGTTTTGCAGAAGTCGGAGCGTTAGAGTCGCGTCTTTCTATTTTGCTTTTGATATGAACAAAACTATGTAATAAACAATGTAAACCTTTTTCATATATGTATTCAATGTCTGGTTGTGTTTACTATACTTGCTATGATACAATTGTTGTGATACTACGCATGACGTCCTCCGCCCCGGAACGTTTCCGCCATCGGTTTCGGGGTGTGACAGATTGGTATCAGAGCCCTTGTTTATAGCGAACTAAGTATACCGAACCTTACATGGTATACAACTATAAATATTAAGGGGCCTAAGTGCTCTAAACTAAAAGTATACTTTCAAAAATACAAGTATTTTTATAAAAGTATATAAGCATACCCGAGTATCAGAATCTGTGTCGTAAGTAGAACAAAACAAAAGTATTTGGATGTTGGACATCGCGGTTAAACCTGGGCAGTTATGTAATCATGTCTAGGGTGAATATTGCCTGATCAACTATATTCAGTCGAGACATGACCAACATGTGCTTGGGAGTGACTGTGGTGTTGCAGCAAGCCTAAAACTTACCTAGATACCAGAAGAGTTCTAGAACCGAACATAAGGATTAAAATACTGTAGGAGTATTTTAGAGTGCTATAACGACCGAATCGGAGTTTACCTAGGAGAATCAATCCTGTAACTATAATACATTAGAAGTATTATAGATTCGATGCCTATTAACTATTCCTTTACCCTCGCCGCACGTAGATAGCATGGCTGGATTCCATCTCCCTGGCGCCCCGTACTTTTCCAACCAAGGAGATGACGGATGGATCGAGCCAGAGCCAGAAGGAAACCATGAAATTTCTTTGGACGATGACTTTGCTGAACCATTCCCTGAAGAGACTAACTCGGAACCCGAAGTCGAGAACCTACCTCAAGTGACCCCAATACCAAATCCTAACCCTCAAGTGGGATTCCAAGGTCCAACGCTCATGTGGGTCAGGAGTTTGAATAGGTGGAGCCACGAGCAAGACCAACCCCTCCCATACGACGGAAACCGCAACTTCTACAATCTGAACAAGGGAGGCCCCGTAGACAGGGCCCTTCCAATCCTGACACGCCGAGTGGCTCGCAATGTGGAGCTAGGTATGGCAACCCTTCAGCGAGCAGTGGAGCTCGAAGCTTATTCGGACACCAGCACGGACCGCATCCGTCGCTTCGAGATTGCTCATGCAAGGGCCGCAAGGAACAATGAAGCTCTGCAGCGAGAGTTAACTACAACCCGAGCCGAGGTCATAGAGCTCCGAGCCCATCAGTCAGAGTACGAGAGACGCCTGCATGACGTGGAGCATCAGCTGGCCGAATTAAGGTTTCACCTGAGGAGTACCCGTCGCCAATAGAGGAATACCCTCCTCATTCTTCCTTTTTGTTCTAAGGAATAACCTTCATATCTATGTTCTGAGTAGATCTTTTCCATAAACATCTCTGTCTTTCATATCGTCAAAATTTTCTCTTTGTTATTAGGACTTAGACCTATTGTTAGGTCATGAGTTCCGAATTATGTAATCTCAGTTTCAGTTATAACGGCAACAATCGTATTTCAGGATGTGCTCATACCTTAGCCGATCATTGCTTTTCCCCATCGATTTCATATCAGTCTCCATGAAAAGCTTCAATATCCTAATCGGCACGAAATGGTTAAGCCTCAAATCATGCTGATGTCCTTTGCTTCGAGGAAGCGATTCGTCTCAATCTTCCCTTCAACGAAATCCTCACTAGTCTCAGTGATAAGATTTTTCGAACCTTCATATCATTTCCTGCGTTAAGCCTAGGAGCATCTGCGGAAGGAATGCTATGCATTCCTGGCTCATGTTGACAATGAGACGCAAGAAGTTAAAGACCTCGAGAGCATCTTCGAAGTCTACAACTTTCCCGATGTCTTCCCCAAAGACATTCCAGGGATTTCTTCCGAGTGCCAAGTTGAATCCCGTATCGACTTGATCCTCGGAACTACCCTTGTAACCAAAATCTCCATATTGTCAAGAGCCGACAAAAACGTGAGAGTTACTCAGCCAGTCCGATGAGCTGAGCAACCAGGAGTTCGTAAACTCATTGTATGTGAACTTTGTGTGCTCAAATCTTTTCTATCATTGCTAAGACCACATCATGGGGATGTGGGTCGAATCACTGAGAGTCAGATAGCAAAACGGGAAATCTCAAATGCGTAGATAAACATTTAGGATATATCCAGGGGCAACCATTGTTGCTCACAAATCTCTTTTCTTGACATGTAGCAGATCATGCCTCCAAAGAAACGTAACCAACCCACCGGTAAGACACCAATCCTTCAGATGGATTCAGCTACGTTCGAAGCTACTGTCACAGCAGCCGCCCTAGCTGTCCTTAACGCTAACAACACCAATGCGGGTGGAAGTGTTAATGGCAGTCCAAACCCTGGTGTTAACCAACCTCAACAACAAGTGCCTACTGAAAAGGACACCCTTGATCCCCAACCTAACATCCTGAAGCGAAAGTTCGAAGGAAGCTGTTCAACCCAAGGACCTACTGAAAGGCAACGAATTGGGACAGTCAATACCCCAGTCAGCCCTACTGTTCGAACCCCAACCACACCCTACTTGGGAAATCTCCCGCACTGCAGCAAATGTAACTTCCATCATCATGGAGTCTGTCGAGTGCTGCATTGCACTAGATGTAACAGGAAGGGGCACACCTCCAACAGATGTAGGACCCTAGTCCAGTTCGTCACTCTGAATGCCAATGTTGGGGCTAGTCCAATCTGTTACCTCTGTGGTGGTGTAGGACATTTCAAAAGAAATTGTCCAAGGACTAAGGATGACAAGGAAGCTCGCTTCGCGAAGACCCCGACTCAACATATCCCTTCCATTACCGATGCTAGCATAGTTCATGTGTGCAGTGTATGTGGCGAAATGGGGCATTTCAAAAGAGACTGCCCAACAGAGAAGAACGACGAGGAGACAGAAGGAGTCTGACCTCAGAAGAAGGGAAGTATCAAAGAACCATACAGTGTTTTGGGTACGTTTTCAAAACCTCAATAATTATTCCTAATCGTGGTTTCTTTCCCGTCCAAATTTAATCACGAGGTACTCTTAAAAGTTGATTCCCTAAGGGGTAAATTATGGTAGCCTAGTGTATACATTAGAGTCAGTTGTGATTATACATGACTTGTATACGCCAAGCAATCATAGGAAAATCTAGTGAGAACCATTCCATGGAGAGCCCATAGTTTCAAAACATCTGGACCCTCGCATTAGTAGTAGTACCTACCAAGTCCAAATCAAACGCAGAAAATACGAGAGACGTTCATTTAGGGATGCCAATGTGCTAGCAAAACGATCCTCCCAGACTAACTTGACGTGCGATTCTACGACACCATTCTGTCTAGCTCGACTGAGTCTATGTTATACCAAACCCTTTTGTCTTAAATCATTCGATCGCGAAACTCCCGTCGCTCGTGACGACAACCAGATGCGAACTTCAAAGAATTCATCTCTCTTCGAAATCCGAAAGTATTCATACGAAGAGTATCATCCGCAAAGAGAAGGACAAAGTAAGAGAACCATCCGGACAATTGAAGATGTGTCATGGAACCCACATCTATCCTTAATTGAACCTTCTTGCAACAACGACGACCTTTCTAGTAGCCAGGCTGCGCCGTTCGGAGCCCTCTGCAGCCATAAGTACAGACCCCATCTGTGCTGGGCTGAGGCGGGCGACACGCAAATAGACAATAGTCAAGTCCCCGACAGCACTCTCACGAGTCCTGAAATCATCCGAGAGACGACAGAAAAGATCGTACGAAAGGGGCTATGTCGATAATAGAGAAAAACCATTGGAATCCCAGATTGGTGAACGTGTCTTTCTTACAGGTTTCACCCTGGAAAAGCCTGATGCGCTTCGGAAAGCGTAGAAAGCTAAATCCAAGATACGTTAGACCGTCCGAGATCCTTGCTAGGATCGGTCCCATAGTGCACAAACTCCAGTTACCTCGAGCGCTTAACAACGCTCATCTCGTGTTCCTCGTTCCAAACCGAAATGAGTGTCCGTTCGATGAGACACCTACGATTTTCCCTCGACAACCTCGAGTTAGACGAGAGTCTACACTTTGTGAGAGAGTCATCCGAACTCACGGATCGAGAAGTTTAGCGAACGAAATAACGTCACATCCCGATAGTGAAGGTCCGCTAGAATGTCAAACAGGAACTTGGATTCACTTGGGAGCGCGAGAGTCCCATGAACCTTAAGTACCTACATCTTTTCCAAGACCATGAGTTATATTCTTATTCTTGAATTTCGGGACGAAATTCCCTCTAACGAGGGGATGATGTGACAACCCAAAACTTCTGTCTCGCACACTTAGCCAATTCAATCAAAGTTAAACATGTTTTGTTGACTTCTGGCACTGTTTGAGGGTTCGTTTAAGTGATTCTAAGCTTGAGTATGACCAAGGTTAAGTTTAGGAATGAGTCAGCAAGTCGTATACTGTCAAAACAGGGCCATACACACCCTTGGAGGGAGTGTACGGCCGTACACATGGGTGTGCGGCCACACACACACCTCCTAACAGCACACTCACTTCTAGGCAGCACACCCACCCTATATAAAGGGTAGACCCCTTTCCTTTCATTCCTTTAACATCCTGGCAGCACACAACACCTTTTCTCTCAACACTCTTCAACCGTAAACCCTCCCAAGGCTTCAAAAACGTGAGTAATCCATCCCTTAGCTTGTTGTACTTGAAGAACCACTTCATCTAAGCCTTGATTCATCAAAGTTTCATCATGTTCTTCATCCATTGAAGGAGTGCGGCCACACACCTTCATAAGGTTGGCCGCACACTCTTAAAACACCCTCCAAAGTGAGAGTTTGACTTCCGTCTTCGAGTTAGACATGACCATAGCCTTGCTACACCTTGGAAATGGCATTTTGGACATTTTTGTGTGGAGTGTACGACCGCACACACCCTTATGCGGTAGCACACTCCCGTGTACGACCACACACTCATTCTAGGACCATAAACTCACTTCTAAGACCCTAAACTTGTACTACAACTAAGTTTATACCAAGAACACTTCATGTATGCAAGTGTAGGCCTTGAAAACACCACAAGAACACCTCTCATCTTGAGTGTACGGCCGCACACCCATGGCCGTATACACCTTTAAGGTGGCCATACACTCCCCTCATGCAATCCTTTAAGGTTCTAACACTTAGTGCAAGTAGTCCCAAGTTCCTGGAGTGGTTCTCCATCACATTTAGTGGTGAAATATCTTCATTTGACTCCTTTATGTATCATTGCATGTTAATTAGGATCAAATCGTGTTCAAGGCTTCACTTGAACACCCAACTTTTCGTGTCGAACCTTCATTCAAATCACCCGAGGTGAGTTCATACCCCTACATTTTCCGTGTTTTTTTAACGTTTTCAGGGGGGAATAGAAGCAAAAGCATAAGGAAACTTGTACTCAAAATATGTTATTTTGTTTAAGATAATTATATTTTCAGTATGCTTTTAATAAGGAAAACAGTTTTCGAAACTAGAATAATGAACTTGTGAATCATGTATTATTATGTATCATTTTATAAAAAGGATTCATGCAAATCATAAACAGGATTTTCGGTATTATTACTTGTAAATTTGTTAGGCTATGTTTGAGACATGTCCTTGGTAACACTCACCACAAGAAACAGAGTGGAGGACTAGTACTCGTGACCAGAATCTCTTGTAGGGAGAGCGTGACTGTTGTGTATAGATCTATACGGGACTGACAATCCCGCACCTCACTGCTAGCTACAGTTGGACCGGCAGGTCTGCGGGTGACAAAGTCATTAAGGATATCAGCCGTTGCGGGCCATATCCAGTCAGTTATGGTTATGAAACTCACAACCTAGATAACAGGAATTTACTTTTGTAATAATGAATCAAATGAACTAACCTCAAAGTAATGACCAATGGATTACTGGAGGGTATTAATAATAATATCTTCAGGACTTAGTTCATCACGGTTTTCTTTTATTTAGTTTTTAAGACTAATATACCTCTCTGGGTGTAACCAGGGTTTTAAAAGAAAACTGATTTTATATACACGAGTATGGTAGATACTTGCAAACCTCAGTTTTAAAACGGATAAACAACCAACCACCCTTTTTGGGAAAATATAGGATTTTCCCGGGATAAACCGGCTATTCAAAATGTATTGTTTTACAACCAACAGATATTCATATTCATTCCACGACTCATTGGATTGTACATATCATGTACGAACTTGGAAGTCATGGAAGGAATGAGTTTTCAAACACGCTTTTCATAAGAAAATATAGGATTTTCTTGAGGAACACTCTTCAAAAGGATTCAAAGAACTCTTTTCCATCAAAACCAAATGCTTATGAACTCACCAGCTTTATGCTGAAATTCTTCAAAACTGCTTGTATTCTTAGGGAATTAGTAGACAGGTACTCCCAGGAGTTTTGCAGAAGTCGGAGCGTTAGAGTCGCGTCTTTCTATTTTGCTTTTGAAATGAACAAAACTATGTAATAAACAATGTAAACCTTTTATATATTTGTATTCAATGTCTGGTTGTGTTTACTATGCTTGCTATGATACAATTGTTGTGATACTACGCTTGACGTCCTCCGCACCGGAACGTTTCCGCCATCGGTTTCGGGGTGTGACAGATTGGTATCAGAGCCCTTGTTTATAGCGAACTAAGTATACCGAACCTTACATGGTATACAACTATAAATATTAAGGGGCCTAAGTGCTTTAAACTAAAAGTATACTTTCAAAAATACAAGTATTTTTATAAAAGTATATAAGCATACCCGAGTATCAGAATCCGTGTCGTAAGTAGAACAAAACAAAAGTATTTGGATGTTGGACATTGCGGTTAAACCTGGGCAATTATGTAATCATGTCTAGGGTGAATATAGCCTGATCAACTATATTCAGTCGAGACATGACCAACATGTGCTTGGGAGTGACTGTGGTGTTGCAGCAAGCCTAAAACTTACCTAGATACCAGAAGAGTTCTAGAACCGAACATAAGGATTAAAATACTGTAGGAGTATTTTAGAGTGCTATAACGACCGAATCAGAGTTTACCTAGGAGAATCAATCATGTAACTATAATACATTAGAAGTATTATAGATTCGATGCCTATTAACTATTCCTTTACCCTCGCCGCACGTAGATAGCATGGCTGGATTCCATCTCCCTGGCGCCCCGTACTTTTCCAACCAAGGAGATGACGGATGGATCGAGCCAGAGCCAGAAGGAAACCATGAAATTCCTTTGGACGATGACTTTGCCGAACCATTCCCTGAAGAGACTAACTCGGAACCCGAAGTCGAGAACCTACCTCAAGTGACCCCAATACCAAATCCTAACCCTCAAGTGGGATTCCAAGGTCCAACGCTCATGTGGGTCAGGAGTTTGAATAGGTGGAGCCACGAGCAAGACCAACCCCTCCCATACGACGGAAACCGCAACTTCTACAATCTGAACAAGGGAGGCCCCGTAGACAGGGCCCTTCCAATCCTGACACGCCGAGTGGCTCGCAATGTGGAGCTAGGTATGGCAACCCTTCAGCGAGCAGTGGAGCTCGAAGCTTATTCGGACACCAGCACGGACCGCATCCGTCGCTTCGAGATTGCTCATGCAAGGGCCGCAAGGAACAATGAAGCTCTGCAGCGAGAGTTAACTACAACCCGAGCCGAGGTCATAGAGCTCCGAGCACATCAGTCAGAGTACGAGAGACGCCTGCATGACGTGGAGCATTAGCTGGCCGAATTAAGGTTTCACCTGAGGAGTACCCGTCGCCAATAGAGGAATACCCTCCTCATTCTTCCTTTTTAGTCTAAGGAATAACCTTCATATCTATGTTCTGAGTAGATCTTTTCCATAAACATCTCTGTCTTTCATATCGTCAAAATTTTCTCTTTGTTATTAGGACTTAGACCTATTGTTAGGTCATGAGTTCCGAAATATGTAATCTCAGTTTCAGTTATGACGGCAACAATCGTATTTCAGGATGTGCTCATACCTTAGCCGATCATTCCTTTTCCCCATCGATTTCATATCAGTCTCCATGAAAAGCTTCAATATCCTAATCGGCACGAAATGGTTAAGCCTCAAATCATGCTGATGTCCTTTGCTTCGAGGAAGCGATTCGTCTCAATCTTCCCTTCAACGAAATCCTCACTGGTCTCAGTGATAAGATTTTTCGAACCTTCATATCATTTCCTGCGTTAAGCCTAGGAGCATCTGCGGAAGGAATGCTATGCATTCCTGGCTCATGTTGACAATGAGACGCAAGAAGTTAAAGACCTCGAGAGTATCTTCGAAGTCTACAACTTTCCCGATGTCTTCCCCAAAGACATTCCAGGGATTTCTTCCGAGTGCCAAGTTGAATCCCGTATCGACTTGATCCTCGGAACTACCCTTATACCCAAAATCTCCATATTGTCAAGAGCCGACAAAAACGTGAGAGTTACTCAGCCAGTCCGATGAGCTGAGCAACCAGGAGTTCGTAAACTCATTGTATGTGAACTTTGTGTGCTCAAATCTTTTCTATCATTGCTAAGACCACATCATGGGGATGTGGGTCGAATCACTGAGAGTCAGATAGCAAAACGGGAAATCTCAAATGCGTAGATAAACATTTAGGATATATCCAGGGGCAACCATTGTTGCTCACAAATCTCTTTTCTTGACATGTAGCAGATCATGCCTCCAAAGAAACGTAACCAACCCACCGGTAAGACACCAATCCTTCAGATGGATTCAGCTACATTCGAAGCTACTGTCACAGCAGCCGCCCTAGCTGTCCTTAACGCTAACAACACCAATACGGGTGGAAGTGTTAATGGCAGTCCAAACCCTGGTGTTAACCAACCTCAACAACAAGTGCCTACTGAAAAGGACACCCTTGATCCCCAACCTAACATCCTGAAGCGAAAGTTCGAAGGAAGCTGTTCAACCCAAGGACCTACTGAAAGGCAACGAATTGGGACAGTCAATACCCCAGTCAGCCCTACTGTTCGAACCCCAACCACACCCTACTTGGGAAATCTCCCGCACTGCAGCAAATGTAACTTCCATCATCATGGAGTCTGTCGAGTGCTGCATTGCACTAGATGTAACAGGAAGGGGCACACCTCCAACAGATGTAGGACCCTAGTCGAGTTTGTCACTCTGAATGCCAATGTTGGGGCTAGTCCAATCTGTTACCTCTGTGGTGGTGTAGGACATTTCAAAAGAAATTGTCCAAGGACTAAGGATGACAAGGAAGCTCGCTTCGCGAAGACCCCGACTCAACATATCCCTTCCATTACCGATGCTAGCATAGTTCATGTGTGCAGTGTATGTGGCGAAATGGGGCATTTCAAAAGAGACTGCCCAACAGAGAAGAACGACGAGGAGACAGAAGGAGTCTGACCTCAGAAGAAGGGAAGTATCAAAGAACCATACAGTGTTTTGGGTACGTTTTCAAAACCTCAATAATTATTCCTAATCGTGGTTTCTTTCCCGTCCAAATTTAATCACGACGTACTCTTAAAAGTTGATTCCCTAAGGGGTAAATTATGGTAGCCTAGTGTATACATTAGAGTCAGTTGTGATTATACATGACTTGTATACGCCAAGCAATCATAGGAAAATCTAGTGAGAACCATTCCATGGAGAGCCCATAGTTTCAAAACATCTGGACCCTCGCATTAGTAGTAGTACCTACCAAGTCCAAATCAAACGCAGAAAATACGAGAGACGTTCATTTAGGGATGCCAATGTGCTAGCAAAACGATCCTCCCGGACTAACTTGACGTGCGATTCTACGACACCATTCTGTCTAGCTCGACTGAGTCTATGTTATACCAAACCCTTTTGTCTTAAATCATTCGATCGCGAAACTCCCGTCGCTCGTGACGACAACCAGATGCGAACTTCAAAGAATTCATCTCTCTTCGAAATCCGAAAGTATTCATACGAAGAGTATCATCCGCAAAGAGAAGGACAAAGTAAGAGAACCATCCGGACAATTGAAGATGTGTCATGGAACCCACATCTATCCTTAATTGAACCTTCTTGCAACAACGACGACCTTTCTAGTAGCCAGGCTGCGCCGTTCGGAGCCCTCTGCAGCCATAAGTACAGACCCCATCTGTGCTGGGCTGAGGCGGGCGACACGCAAATAGACAAGAGTCAAGTCCCCGACAGCGCTCTCACGAGTCCTGAAATCATCCGAGAGACGACAGAAAAGATCGTACGAAAGGGGCTATGTCGATAATAGAGAAAAACCATTGGAATCCCAAATTGGTGAACGTGTCTTTCTTACAGGTTTCACCCTGGAAAAGTCTGATACGCTTCGGAAAGCGTAGAAAGCTAAATCCAAGATACGTTAGACCGTCCGAGATCCTTGCTAGGATCGGTCCCATAGTGCACAAACTCCAGTTACCTCGAGCGCTTAACAACGCTCATCTCGTCTTCCTCGTTCCAAACCGAAATGAGTGTCCGTTCGATGAGACACCTACGATTTTCCCTCGACAACCTCGAGTTAGACGAGAGTCTACACTTTGTGAGAGAGTCATCCGAACTCACGGATCGAGAAGTTTAGCGAACGAAATAACGTCACATCCCGATAGTGAAGGTCCGCTAGAATGTCAAACAGGAACTTGGATTCACTTGGGAGCGCGAGAGTCCCATGAACCTTAAGTACCTACATCTTTTCCAAGACCATGAGTTATATTCTTATTCTTGAATTTCGGGACGAAATTCCCTCTAACGAGGGGATGATGTGACAACCCAAAACTTCTGTCTCGCACACTTAGCCAATTCAATCAAAGTTAAACATGTTTTGTTGACTTCTGGCACTGTTTGAGGGTTCGTTTAAGTGATTCTAAGCTTGAGTATGACCAAGGTTAAGTTTAGGAATGAGTCAGCAAGTCGTATACTGTCAAAACAGGGCCATACACACCCTTGGAGGGAGTGTACGGCCGTACACATGGGTGTGCGGCCACACACACACCTCCTAGCAGCACACTCACTTCTAGGCAGCACACCCACCCTATATAAAGGGTAGACCCCTTTCCTTTCATTCCTTTAACATCCTGGCAGCACACAACACCTTTTCTCTCAACACTCTTCAACCGCAAACCCTCCCAAGGCTTCAAAAACGTGAGTAATCCATCCCTTAGCTTGTTGTACTTGAAGAACCACTTCATCTAAGCCTTGATTCATCAAAGTTTCATCATGTTCTTCATCCATTGAAGGAGTGCGGCCGCACACCTTCATAAGGTTGTCCGCACACTCTTAAAACACCCTCCAAAGTGAGAGTTTGACTTCCGTCTTCGAGTTAGACATGACCATAGCCTTGCTACACCTTGGAAATGGCATTTTGGACATTTTTGTGTGGAGTGTACGACCGCACACACCCTTATGCGGTAGCACACTCCAAGTGTGCGGCAGCACACTCCCGTGTACGACCACACACCCAAGTGTGCGACCACACACTCATTCTAGGACCATAAACTCACTTCTAAGACCCTAAACTTGTACTACAACTAAGTTTAGACCAAGAACACTTCATGTATGCAAGTGTAGGCCTTGAAAACACCACAAGAACACCTCTCATCTTGAGTGTACGGCCGCACACCCATGGCCGTACACACCTTTAAGGTGGCCATACACTCCCCTCATGCAATCCTTTAAGGTTCTAACACTTAGTGCAAGTAGTCCCAAGTTCCTGGAGTGGTGAAATATCTTCATTTGACTCCTTTATGTATCATTGCATGCAATCCATCACATTTAGTGGTGAAATATCTTCATTTGACTCCTTTATGTATCATTGCATGTTAATTAGGATCAAATCGTGTTCAAGGCTTCACTTGAACACCCAACTTTTCGTGTCGAACCTTCATTCAAATCACCCGAGGTGAGTTCATACCCCTACATTTTCCGTGTTTTTTTAACGTTTTCAGGGGGGAATATAAGCAAAAGCATAAGGAAACTTGTGCTCAAAATATGTTATTTTGTTTAAGATAATTATATTTTCAGTATGCTTTTAATAAGGAAAACAGTTTTCAAAACTAGAATAATGAACTTGTGAATCATGTATTATTATGTATCATTTTATAAAAAGGATTCATGCAAATCATAAACAGGATTTTCGGTATTATTACTTGTAAATTTGTTAGGCTATGTTTGAGACACGTCCTTGGTAACACTCACCACAAGAAACAGAGTGGAGGACTAGTACTCGTGACCAGAATCTCTTGTAGGGAGAGCGTGACTGTTGTGTATAGATCTATACGGGACTGACAATCCCGCACCTCACTGCTAGCTACAGTTGGACCGGCAGGTCTGCGGGTGACAAAGTCATTAAGGATATCAGCCGTTGCGGGCCATATCCAGTCAGTTATGGTTATGAAACTCACAACCTAGATAACAGGAATTTACTTTTGTAATAATGAATCAAATGAACTAACCTCAAAGTAATGACCAATGGATTACTGGAGGGTATTAATAATAATATCTTCAGGACTTAGTTCATCACGGTTTTCTTTTATTTAGTTTTTAAGACTAATATACCTCTCTGGGTGTAACCAGGGTTTTAAAAGAAAACTGATTTTATATACACGAGTATGGTAGATACTTGCAAACCTCAGTTTTAAAACGGATAAACAACCAACCACCCTTTTTGGGAAAATATAGGATTTTCCCGGGATAAACTGGCTATTCAAAATGTATTGTTTTACAACCAACAGATATTCATATTCATTCCACGACTCATTGGATTGTACATATCCTGTACGAACTTGGAAGTCATGGAAGGAATGAGTTTTCAAACACGCTTTTCATAAGAAAATATAGGATTTTCTTGAGGAACACTCTTCAAAAGGATTCAAAGAACTCTTTTCCATCAAAACCAAATGCTTATGAACTCACCAGCTTTATGCTGAAATTCTTCAAAACTGCTTGTATTCTTAGGGAATTAGTAGACAGGTACTCCCAGGAGTTTTGCAGAAGTCGGAGCGTTAGAGTCGCGTCTTTCTATTTTGCTTTTGATATGAACAAAACTATGTAATAAACAATGTAAACCTTTTTCATATATGTATTCAATGTCTGGTTGTGTTTACTATGCTTGCTATGATACAATTGTTGTGATACTACACATGACGTCCTCCGCCCCGGAACGTTTCCGCCATCGGTTTCGGGGTGTGACAGATTGGTATCAGAGCCCTTGTTTATAGCGAACTAAGTATACCGAACCTTACATGGTATACAACTATAAATATTAAGGGGCCTAAGTGCTCTAAACTAAAAGTATACTTTCAAAAATACAAGTATGTATATAAGCATACCCGAGTATCAGAATCCGTGTCGTAAGTAGAACAAAACAAAAGTATTTGGATGTTGGACATCGCGGTTAAACCTGGGCAGTTATGTAATCATGTCTAGGGTGAATATAGCCTGATCAACTATATTCAGTCGAGACATGACCAACATGTGCTTGGGAGTGACTGTGGTGTTGCAGCAAGCCTAAAACTTACCTAGATACCAGAAGAGTTCTAGAACCGAACATAAGGATTAAAATATTGTAGGAGTATTTTAGAGTGCTATAACGACCGAATCAGAGTTTACCTAGGAGAATCAATCATGTAACTATAATACATTAGAAGTATTATAGATTCGATGCCTATTAACTATTCCTTTACCCTCGCCGCACGTAGATAGCATGGTTGGATTCCATCTCCCTGGCGCCCCGTACTTTTCCAACCAAGGAGATGACGGATGGATCGAGCCAGAGCCAGAAGGAAACCATGAAATTCCTTTGGACGATGACTTTGCCGAACCATTCCCTGAAGAGACTAACTCGGAACCCAAAGTCGAGAACCTACCTCAAGTGACCCCAATACCAAATCCTAACCCTCAAGTGGGATTCCAAGGTCCAACGCTCATGTGGGTCAGGAGTTTGAATAGGTGGAGCCACGAGCAAGACCAACCCCTCCCATACGACGGAAACCGCAACTTCTACAATCTGAACAAGGGAGGCCCCGTAGACAGGGCCCTTCCAATCCTGACACGCCGAGTGGCTCGCAATGTGGAGCTAGGTATGGCAACCCTTCAGCGAGCAGTGGAGCTCGAAGCTTATTCGGACACCAGCACGGACCGCATCCGTCGCTTCGAGATTGCTCATGCAAGAGCCGCAAGGAACAATGAAGCTCTGCAGCGAGAGTTAACTACAACCCGAGCCGAGGTCATAGAGCTCCGAGCACATCAGTCAGAGTACGAGAGACGCCTGCATGACGTGGAGCATCAGCTGGCCGAATTAAGGTTTCACCTGAGGAGTACCCGTCGCTAATAGAGGAATACCCTCCTCATTCTTCCTTTTTGGTCTAAGGAATAACCTTCATATCTATATTCTGAGTAGATCTTTTCCATAAACATCTCTGTCTTTCATATCGTCAAAATTTTCTCTTTGTTATTAGGACTTAGACCTATTGTTAGGTCATGAGTTCCGAAATATGTAATCTCAGTTTCAGTTATGACGGCAACAATCGTATTTCAGGATGTGCTCACACCTTAGCCGATCATTCCTTTTCCCCATCGATTTCATATCAGTCTCCATGAAAAGCTTCAATATCCTAATCGGCACGAAATGGTTAAGCCTCAAATCATGCTGATGTCCTTTGCTTCGAGGAAGCGATTCGTCTCAATCTTCCCTTCAACGAAATCCTCACTGGTCTCAGTGATAAGATTTTTCGAACCTTCATATCATTTCCTGCGTCAAGCCTAGGAGCATCTGCGGAAGGAATGCTATGCATTCCTGGCTCATGTTGACAATGAGACGCAAGAAGTTAAAGACCTCGAGAGCATCTTCGAAGTCTGCAACTTTCCCGATGTCTTCCCCAAAGACATTCCAGGGATTTCTTCCGAGTGCCAAGTTGAATCCCGTATCGACTTGATCCTCGGAACTACCCTTACACCCAAAATCTCCATATTGTCAAGAGCCGACAAAAATGTGAGAGTTACTCAGCCAGTCCGATGAGCTGAGCAACCAGGAGTTCGTAAACTCATTGTATGTGAACTTTGTGTGCTCAAATCTTTTCTATCATTGCTAAGACCACATCATGGGGATGTGGGTCGAATCACTAAGAGTCAGATAGCAAAACGGGAAATCTCAAATGCGTAGATAAACATTTAGGATATATCCAGGGGCAACCATTGTTGCTCACAAATCTCTTTTCTTGACATGTAGCAGATCATGCCTCCAAAGAAACGTAACCAACCCACCGGTAAGACACCAATCCTTCAGATGGATTCAGCTACGTTCGAAGCTACTGTCACAGCAACCGTAGCAGCCGCCCTAGCTGTCCTTAACGCTAACAACACCAATGCGGGTGGAAGTGTTAATGGTAGTCCAAACCCTGGTGTTACCCAACCTCAATAACAAGTGCCTACTGAAAAGGACACCCTTGATCCCTAAGCTAACATCCTGAAGCGAAAGTTCGAAGGAAGCTGTTCAACCCAAGGACCTACTGAAAGGCAACGAATTGGGATAGTCAATACCCCAGTCAGCCCTACTGTTCGAACCCCAACCACACCCTACTTGGGAAATCTCCTGCACTGCAGCAAATGTAACTTCCATCATCATGGAGTCTGTCGAGTGTTGCATTGCACCAGATGTAACAGGAAGGGGCACACCTCCAACAGATGTAGGACCCTAGTCGAGTTCGTCACTCTGAATGCCAATGTTGGGGCTAGTCCAACCTGTTACCTCTGTGGTGGTGTAGGACATTTCAAAAGAAATTGTCCAAGGACTAAGGATGACAAGGAAGCTCGCTTCGCGAAGACCCCGACTCAACATATCCCTTCCATTACCGATGCTAGCATAGTTCATGTGTGCAGTGTATGTGGCGAAATGGGGCATTTCAAAAGAGACTGCCCAACAGAGAAGAACGACGAGGAGACAGAAGGAGTCTGACCTCAGAAGAAGGGAAGTATCAAAGAACCATACAATGTTTTGGGTACGTTTTCAAAACCTCAATAATTATTCCTAATCGTGGTTTCTTTCCCGTCCAAATTTAATCACGACGTACTCTTAAAAGTTGATTCCCTAAGGGGTAAATTATGGTAGCCTAGTGTATACATTAGAGTCAGTTGTGATTATACATGACTTGTATACGCCAAGCAATCATAGGAAAATCTAGTGAGAACCATTCCATGGAGAGCCCATAGTTTCAAAACATCTGGACCCTCGCATTAGTAGTAGTACCTACCAAGTCCAAATCAAACGCAGAAAATACCAGAGACGTTCATTTAGGGATGCCAATGTGCTAGCAAAACGATCCTCCCGGACTAACTTGACGCGCGATTCTACGACACCATTCTGTCTAGCTCGACTGAGTTTATGTTATACCAAACCCTTTTGTCTTAAATCATTCGATCGCGAAACTCCCGTCGCTCGTGACGACAACCAGATGCGAACTTCAAAGAATTCATCTCTCTTCGAAATCCGAAAGTATTCATACGAAGAGTATCATCCGCAAAGAGAAGGACAAAGTAAGACAACCATCCGGACAATTGAAGATGTGTCATGGAACCCACATCTATCCTTAATTGAACCTTCTTGCAACAACGACGACCTTTCTAGTAGCCAGGTTGCGCCGTTCGGAGCCCTCTGCAGCCATAAGTACAGACCCCATCTGTGCTGGGCTGAGGCGGGCGACACGCAAATAGACAAGAGTCAAGTCCCCGACAGCACTCTCACGAGTCCTGAAATCATCCGAGAGACGACAGAAAAGATCGTACGAAAGGGGCTATGTCGATAATAGAGAAAAACCATTGGAATCCCAGATTGGTGAACGTGTCTTTCTTACAGGTTTCACCCTGGAAAAGCCTGATACGCTTCGGAAAGCGTAGAAAGCTAAATCCAAGATACGTTAGACCGTCCGAGATCCTTGCTAGGATCGGTCCCATAGTGCACAAACTCCAGTTACCTCGAGCGCTTAACAACGCTCATCTCGTCTTCCTCGTTCCAAACCGAAATGAGTGTCCGTTCGATGAGACACCTACGATTTTCCCTCGACAACCTCGAGTTAGACGAGAGTCTACACTTTGTGAGAGAGTCATCCGAACTCACGGATCGAGAAGTTTAGCGAACGAAATAACGTCACATCCCGATAGTGAAGGTCCGCTAGAATGTCAAACAGGAACTTGGATTCACTTGGGAGCGCGAGAGTCCCATGAACCTTAAGTACCTACATCTTTTCCAAGACCATGAGTTATATTCTTATTCTTGAATTTCGGGACGAAATTCCCTCTAACGAGGGGATGATGTGACAACCCAAAACTTCTGTCTCGCACACTTAGCCAATTCAATCAAAGTTAAACATGTTTTGTTGACTTCTGGCACTGTTTGAGGGTTCGTTTAAGTGATTCTAAGCTTGAGTATGACCAAGGTTAAGTTTAGGAATGAGTCAGCAAGTCGTATACTGTCAAAACAGGGCCATACACACCCTTGGAGGGAGTGTACGGCCGTACACATGGGTGTGCGGCCACACACACACCTCCTAGCAGCACACTCACTTCTAGGCAGCACACCCACCCTATATAAAGGGTAGACCCCTTTCCTTTCATTCCTTTAACATCCTGGCAGCACACAACACCTTTTCTCTCAACACTCTTCAACCGCAAACCCTCCCAAGGCTTCAAAAACGTGAGTAATCCATCCCTTAGCTTGTTGTACTTGAAGAACCACTTCATCTAAGCCTTGATTCATCAAAGTTTCATCATGTTCTTCATCCATTGAAGGAGTGCGGCCGCACACCTTCATAAGGTTGGCCGCACACTCTTAAAACACCCTCCAAAGTGAGAGTTTGACTTCCGTCTTCGAGTTAGACATGACCATAGCCTTGCTACACCTTGGAAATGGCATTTTGGACATTTTTGTGTGGAGTGTACGACCGCACACACCCTTGTGCGGTAGCACACTCCAAGTGTGCGGCAGCACACTCCCGTGTACGACCACACACCCAAGTATGCGACCACACACTCATTCTAGGACCATAAACTCACTTCTAAGACCCTAAACTTGTACTACAACTAAGTTTAGACCAAGAACACTTCATGTATGCAAGTGTAGGCCTTGAAAACACCACAAGAACACCTCTTATCTTGAGTGTACGGCCGCACACCCATGGCCGTACACACCTTTAAGGTGGCCATACACTCCCCTCATGCAATCCTTTAAGGTTCTAACACTTAGTGCAAGTAGTCCCAAGTTCCTGGAGTGGTTCTCCATCACATTTAGTGGTGAAATATCTTCATTTGACTCCTTTATGTATCATTGCATGTTAATTAGGATCAAATCGTGTTCAAGGCTTCACTTGAACACCCAACTTTTCGTGTCGAACCTTCATTCAAATCACCCGAGGTGAGTTCATACCCCTACATTTTCCGTGTTTTTTTAACGTTTTCAGGGGGGAATAGAAGCAAAAGCATAAGGAAACTTGTGCTCAAAATATGTTATTTTGTTTAAGATAATTATATTTTCAGTATGCTTTTAATAAGGAAAACAGTTTTCAAAACTAGAATAATGAACTTGTGAATCATGTATTATTATGTATCATTTTATAAAAAGGATTCATGCAAATCATAAACAGGATTTTCGGTATTATTACTTGTAAATTTGTTAGGCTATGTTTGAGACACGTCCTTGGTAACACTCACCACAAGAAACAGAGTGGAGGACTAGTACTCGTGACCAGAATCTCTTGTAGGGAGAGCGTGACTGTTGTGTATAGATCTATACGGGACTGACAATCCCGCACCTCACTGCTAGCTACAGTTGGACCGGCAGGTCTGCGGGTGACAAAGTCATTAAGGATATCAGCCGTTGCGGGCCATATCCAGTCAGTTATGGTTATGAAACTCACAACCTAGATAACAGGAATTTACTTTTGTAATAATGAATCAAATGAACTAACCTCAAAGTAATGACCAATGGATTACTGGAGGGTATTAATAATAATATCTTCAGGACTTAGTTCATCACGGTTTTCTTTTATTTAGTTTTTAAGACTAATATACCTCTCTGGGTGTAACCAGGGTTTTAAAAGAAAACTGATTTTATATACACGAGTATGGTAGATACTTGCAAACCTCAGTTTTAAAACGGATAAACAACCAACCACCCTTTTTGGGAAAATATAGGATTTTCCCGGGATAAACCGGCTATTCAAAATGTATTGTTTTACAACCAACAGATATTCATATTCATTCCACGACTCATTGGATTGTACATATCATGTACGAACTTGGAAGTCATGGAAGGAATGAGTTTTCAAACACGCTTTTCATAAGAAAATATAGGATTTTCTTGAGGAACACTCTTCAAAAGGATTCAAAGAACTCTTTTCCATCAAAACCAAATGCTTATGAACTCACCAGCTTTATGCTGAAATTCTTCAAAACTGCTTGTATTCTTAGGGAATTAGTAGACAGGTACTCCCAGGAGTTTTGCAGAAGTCGGAGCGTTAGAGTCGCGTCTTTCTATTTTGCTTTTGATATGAACAAAACTATGTAATAAACAATGTAAACCTTTTATATATTTGTATTCAATGTCTGGTTGTGTTTACTATGCTTGCTATGATACAATTGTTGTGATACTACGCTTGACGTCCTCCGCACCGGAACGTTTCCGCCATCGGTTTCGGGGTGTGACAGATTGGTATCAGAGCCCTTGTTTATAGCGAACTAAGTATACCGAACCTTACATGGTATACAACTATAAATATTAAGGGGCCTAAGTGCTCTAAACTAAAAGTATACTTTCAAAAATACAAGTATTTTTATAAAAGTATATAAGCATACCCGAGTATCAGAATCCGTGTCGTAAGTAGAACAAAACAAAAGTATTTGGATGTTGGACATCGCGGTTAAACCTGGGCAGTTATGTAATCATGTCTAGGGTGAATATAGCCTGATCAACTATATTCAGTCGAGACATGACCAACATGTGCTTGGGAGTGACTGTGGTGTTGCAGCAAGCCTAAAACTTACCTAGATACCAGAAGAGTTCTAGAACCGAACATAAGGATTAAAATACTGTAGGAGTATTTTAGAGTGCTATAACGACCGAATCAGAGTTTACCTAGGAGAATCAATCATGTAACTATAATACATTAGAAGTATTATATATTCGATGCCTATTAACTATTCCTTTACCCTCGCCGCACGTAGATAGCATGGCTGGATTCCATCTCCCTGGCGCCCCGTACTTTTCCAACCAAGGAGATGACGGATGGATCGAGCCAGAGCCAGAAGGAAACCATGAAATTCCTTTGGACGATGACTTTGCCGAACCATTCCCTGAAGAGACTAACTCGGAACCCGAAGTCGAGAACCTACCTCAAGTGACCCCAATACCAAATCCTAACCCTCAAGTGGGATTCCAAGGTCCAACGCTCATGTGGGTCAGGAGTTTGAATAGGTGGAGCCACGAGCAAGACCAACCCCTCCCATACGACGGAAACCGCAACTTCTACAATCTGAACAAGGGAGGCCCCGTAGACAGGGCCCTTCCAATCCTGACACGCCGAGTGGCTCGCAATGTGGAGCTAGGTATGGCAACCCTTCAGCGAGCAGTGGAGCTCGAAGCTTATTCGAACACCAGCACGGACCGCATCCGTCGCTTCGAGATTGCTCATGCAAGGGCCGCAAGGAACAATGAAGCTCTGCAGCGAGAGTTAACTACAACCCGAGCCGAGGTCATAGAGCTCCGAGCACATCAGTCAGAGTACGAGAGACGCCTACATGACGTGGAGCATCAGCTGGCCGAATTAAGGTTTCACCTGAGGAGTACCCGTCGCCAATAGAGGAATACCCTCCTCATTCTTCCTTTTTGGTCTAAGGAATAACCTTCATATCTATGTTCTGAGTAGATCTTTTCCATAAACATCTCTGTCTTTCATATCGTCAAAATTTTCTCTTTGTTATTAGGACTTAGACCTATTGTTAGGTCATGAGTTCCGAAATATGTAATCTCAGTTTCAGTTATGACGGCAACAATCGTATTTCAGGATGTGCTCATACCTTAGCCGATCATTCCTTTTCCCCATCGATTTCATATCAGTCTCCATGAAAAGCTTCAATATCCTAATCGGCACGAAATGGTTAAGCCTCAAATCATGCTGATGTCCTTTGCTTCGAGGAAGCGATTCGTCTCAATCTTCCCTTCAACGAAATCCTCACTGGTCTCAGTGATAAGATTTTTCGAACCTTCATATCATTTCCTGCGTTAAGCCTAGGAGCATCTGCGGAAGGAATGCTATGCATTCCTGGCTCATGTTGACAATGAGACGCAAGAAGTTAAAGACCTCGAGAGTATCTTCGAAGTCTACAACTTTCCCGATGTCTTCCCCAAAGACATTCCAGGGATTTCTTCCGAGTGCCAAGTTGAATCCCGTATCGACTTGATCCTCGGAACTACCCTTATACCCAAAATCTCCATATTGTCAAGAGCCGACAAAAACGTGAGAGTTACTCAGCCAGTCCGATGAGCTGAGCAACCAGGAGTTCGTAAACTCATTGTATGTGAACTTTGTGTGCTCAAATCTTTTCTATCATTGCTAAGACCACATCATGGGGATGTGGGTCGAATCACTGAGAGTCAGATAGCAAAACGGGAAATCTCAAATGCGTAGATAAACATTTAGGATATATCCAGGGGCAACCATTGTTGCTCACAAATCTCTTTTCTTGACATGTAGCAGATCATGCCTCCAAAGAAACGTAACCAACCCACCGGTAAGACACCAATCCTTCAGATGGATTCAGCTACGTTCGAAGCTACTGTCACAGCAGCCGTAGCAGCCGCCCTAGCTGTCCTTAACGCTAACAACACCAATGCGGGTGGAAGTGTTAATGGCAGTCCAAACCCTGGTGTTACCCAACCTCAATAACAAGTGCCTACTGAAAAGGACACCCTTGATCCCTAAGCTAACATCCTGAAGCGAAAGTTCGAAGGAAGCTGTTCAACCCAAGGACCTACTGAAAGGCAACGAATTGGGACAGTCAATACCCCAGTCAGCCCTACTGTTCGAACCCCAACCACACCCTACTTGGGAAATCTCCCGCACTGCAGCAAATGTAACTTCCATCATCATGGAGTCTGTCGAGTGCTGCATTGCACTAGATGTAACAGGAAGGGGCACACCTCCAACAGATGTAGGACCCTAGTCGAGTTTGTCACTCTGAATGCCAATGTTGGGGCTAGTCCAATCTGTTACCTCTGTGGTGGTGTAGGACATTTCAAAAGAAATTGTCCAAGGACTAAGGATGACAAGGAAGCTCGCTTCGCGAAGACCCCGACTCAACATATCCCTTCCATTACCGATGCTAGCATAGTTCATGTGTGCAGTGTATGTGGCGAAATGGGGCATTTCAAAAGAGACTGCCCAACAGAGAAGAACGACGAGGAGACAGAAGGAGTCTGACCTCAGAAGAAGGGAAGTATCAAAGAACCATACAGTGTTTTGGGTACGTTTTCAAAACCTCAATAATTATTCCTAATCGTGGTTTCTTTCCCGTCCAAATTTAATCACGACGTACTCTTAAAAGTTGATTCCCTAAGGGGTAAATTATGGTAGCCTAGTGTATACATTAGAGTCAGTTGTGATTATACATGACTTGTATACGCCAAGCAATCATAGGAAAATCTAGTGAGAACCATTCCATGGAGAGCCCATAGTTTCAAAACATCTGGACCCTCGCATTAGTAGTAGTACCTACCAAGTCCAAATCAAACGCAGAAAATACGAGAGACGTTCATTTAGGGATGCCAATGTGCTAGCAAAACGATCCTCCCGGACTAACTTGACGTGCGATTCTACGACACCATTCTGTCTAGCTCGACTGAGTCTATGTTATACCAAACCCTTTTGTCTTAAATCATTCGATCGCGAAACTCCCGTCGCTCGTGACGACAACCAGATGCGAACTTCAAAGAATTCATCTCTCTTCGAAATCCGAAAGTATTCATACGAAGAGTATCATCCGCAAAGAGAAGGACAAAGTAAGAGAACCATCCGGACAATTGAAGATGTGTCATGGAACCCACATCTATCCTTAATTGAACCTTCTTGCAACAACGACGACCTTTCTAGTAGCCAGGCTGCGCCGTTCGGAGCCCTCTGCAGCCATAAGTACAGACCCCATCTGTGCTGGGCTGAGGCGGGCGACACGCAAATAGACAAGAGTCAAGTCCCCGACAGCACTCTCACGAGTCCTGAAATCATCCGAGAGACGACAGAAAAGATCGTACGAAAGGGGCTATGTCGATAATAGAGAAAAACCATTGGAATCCCAAATTGGTGAACGTGTCTTTCTTACAGGTTTCACCCTGGAAAAGTCTGATACGCTTCGGAAAGCGTAGAAAGCTAAATCCAAGATACGTTAGACCGTCCGAGATCCTTGCTAGGATCGGTCCCATAGTGCACAAACTCCAGTTACCTCGAGCGCTTAACAACGCTCATCTCGTCTTCCTCGTTCCAAACCGAAATGAGTGTCCGTTCGATGAGACACCTACGATTTTCCCTCGACAACCTCGAGTTAGACGAGAGTCTACACTTTGTGAGAGAGTCATCCGAACTCACGGATCGAGAAGTTTAGCGAACGAAATAACGTCACATCCCGATAGTGAAGGTCCGCTAGAATGTCAAACAGGAACTTGGATTCACTTGGGAGCGCGAGAGTCCCATGAACCTTAAGTACCTACATCTTTTCCAAGACCATGAGTTATATTCTTATTCTTGAATTTCGGGACGAAATTCCCTCTAACGAGGGGATGATGTGACAACCCAAAACTTCTGTCTCGCACACTTAGCCAATTCAATCAAAGTTAAACATGTTTTGTTGACTTCTGGCACTGTTTGAGGGTTCGTTTAAGTGATTCTAAGCTTGAGTATGACCAAGGTTAAGTTTAGGAATGAGTCAGCAAGTCGTATACTGTCAAAACAGGGCCATACACACCCTTGGAGGGAGTGTACGGCCGTACACATGGGTGTGCGGCCACACACACACCTCCTAGCAGCACATTCACTTCTAGGCAGCACACCCACCCTATATAAAGGGTAGACCCCTTTCCTTTCATTCCTTTAACATCCTGGCAGCACACAACACCTTTTCTCTCAACACTCTTCAACCGCAAACCCTCCCAAGGCTTCAAAAACGTGAGTAATCCATCCCTTAGCTTGTTGTACTTGAAGAACCACTTCATCTAAGCCTTGATTCATCAAAGTTTCATCATGTTCTTCATCCATTGAAGGAGTGCGGCCGCACACCTTCATAAGGTTGGCCGCACACTCTTAAAACACCCTCCAAAGTGAGAGTTTGACTTCCGTCTTCGAGTTAGACATGACCATAGCCTTGCTACACCTTGGAAATGGCATTTTGGACATTTTTGTGTGGAGTGTACGACCGCACACACCCTTATGCGGTAGCACACTCCACGGCAGCACACTCCCGTGTACGACCACACACCCAAGTGTGCGACCACACACTCATTCTAGGACCATAAACTCACTTCTAAGACCCTAAACTTGTACTACAACTAAGTTTAGACCAAGAACACTTCATGTATGCAAGTGTAGGCCTTGAAAACACCACAAGAACACCTCTCATCTTGAGTGTACGGCCGCACACCCATGGCCGTACACACCTTTAAGGTGGCCATACACTCCCCTCATGCAATCCTTTAAGGTTCTAACACTTAGTGCAAGTAGTCCCAAGTTCCTGGAGTGGTTCTCCATCACATTTAGTGGTGAAATATCTTCATTTGACTCCTTTATGTATCATTGCATGTTAATTAGGATCAAATCGTGTTCAAGGCTTCACTTGAACACCCAACTTTTCGTGTCGAACCTTCATTCAAATCACCCGAGGTGAGTTCATACCCCTACATTTTCCGTGTTTTTTTAACGTTTTCAGGGGGGAATAGAAGCAAAAGCATAAGGAAACTTGTGCTCAAAATATGTTATTTTGTTTAAGATAATTATATTTTCAGTATGCTTTTAATAAGGAAAACAGTTTTCAAAACTAGAATAATGAACTTGTGAATCATGTATTATTATGTATCATTTTATAAAAAGGATTCATGCAAATCATAAACAGGATTTTCGGTATTATTACTTGTAAATTTGTTAGGCTATGTTTGAGACATGTCCTTGGTAACACTCACCACAAGAAACAGAGTGGAGGACTAGTACTCGTGACCAGAATCTCTTGTAGGGAGAGCGTGACTGTTGTGTATAGATCTATACGGGACTGACAATCCCGCACCTCACTGCTAGCTACAGTTGGACCGGCAGGTCTGCGGGTGACAAAGTCATTAAGGATATCAGCCGTTGCGGGCCATATCCAGTCAGTTATGGTTATGAAACTCACAACCTAGATAACAGGAATTTACTTTTGTAATAATGAATCAAATGAACTAACCTCAAAGTAATGACCAATGGATTACTGGAGGGTATTAATAATAATATCTTCAGGACTTAGTTCATCACGGTTTTCTTTTATTTAGTTTTTAAGACTAATATACCTCTCTGGGTGTAACCAGGGTTTTAAAAGAAAACTGATTTTATATACACGAGTATGGTAGATACTTGCAAACCTCAGTTTTAAAACGGATAAACAACCAACCACCCTTTTTGGGAAAATATAGGATTTTCCCGGGATAAACCGGCTATTCAAAATGTATTGTTTTACAACCAACAGATATTCATATTCATTCCACGACTCATTGGATTGTACATATCCTGTACGAACTTGGAAGTCATGGAAGGAATGAGTTTTCAAACACGCTTTTCATAAGAAAATATAGGATTTTCTTGAGGAACACTCTTCAAAAGGATTCAAAGAACTCTTTTCCATCAAAACCAAATGCTTATGAACTCACCAGCTTTATGCTGAAATTCTTCAAAACTGCTTGTATTCTTAGGGAATTAGTAGACAGGTACTCCCAGGAGTTTTGCAGAAGTCGGAGCGTTAGAGTCGCGTCTTTCTATTTTGCTTTTGATATGAACAAAACTATGTAATAAACAATGTAAACCTTTTATATATTTGTATTCAATGTCTGGTTGTGTTTACTATGCTTGCTATGATACAATTGTTGTGATACCACGCTTGACGTCCTCCGCCCCGGAACGTTTCCGCCATCGGTTTCGGGGTGTGACAGATTGGTATCAGAGCCCTTGTTTATAGCGAACTAAGTATACCGAACCTTACATGGTATACAACTATAAATATTAAGGGGCCTAAGTGCTCTAAACTAAAAGTATACTTTCAAAAATACAAGTATTTTTATAAAAGTATATAAGCATACCCGAGTATCAGAATCTGTGTCGTAAGTAGAACAAAACAAAAGTATTTGGATGTTGGACATCGCGGTTAAACCTGGGCAGTTATGTAATCATGTCTAGGGTGAATATAGCCTGATCAACTATATTCAGTCGAGACATGACCAACATGTGCTTGGGAGTGACTGTGGTGTTGCAGCAAGCCTAAAACTTACCTAGATACCAGAAGAGTTCTAGAACCGAACATAAGGATTAAAATACTGTAGGAGTATTTTAGAGTGCTATAACGACCGAATCAGAGTTTACCTAGGAGAATCAATCATGTAACTATAATACATTAGAAGTATTATAGATTCGATGCCTATTAACTATTCCTTTACCCTCGCCGCACGTAGATAGCATGGCTGGATTCCATCTCCCTGGCGCCCCGTACTTTTCCAACCAAGGAGATGACGGATGGATCGAGCCAGAGCCAGAAGGAAACCATGAAATTCCTTTGGACGATGACTTTGCCGAACCATTCCCTGAAGAGACTAACTCGGAACCCGAAGTCGAGAACCTACCTCAAGTGACCCCAATACCAAATCCTAACCCTCAAGTGGGATTCCATGGTCCAACGCTCATGTGGGTCAGGAGTTTGAATAGGTGGAGCCACAAGCAAGACCAACCCCTCCCATACGACGGAAACCACAACGTCTACAATCTGAACAAGGGAGGCCCCGTAGACAGGGCCCTTCCAATCCTGACACGCCGAGTGGCTCGCAATGTGGAGCTAGGTATGGCAACCCTTCAGCGAGCAGTGGAGCTCGAAGCTTATTCGGACACCAGCACGGACCGCATCCGTCGCTTCGAGATTGCTCATGCAAGGGCCGCAAGGAACAATGAAGCTCTGCAGCGAGAGTTAACTACAACCCGAGCCGAGGTCATAGAGCTCCGAGCACATCAGTCAGAGTACGAGAGACGCCTGCATGACGTGGAGCATCAGCTGGCCGAATTAAGGTTTCACCTGAGGAGTACCCGTCGCCAATAGAGGAATACCCTCCTCATTCTTCCTTTTTGGTCTAAGGAATAACCTTCATATCTATGTTCTGAGTAGATCTTTTCCATAAACATCTCTGTCTTTCATATCGTCAAAATTTTCTCTTTGTTATTAGGACTTAGACCTATTGTTAGGTCATGAGTTCCGAAATATGTAATCTCAGTTTCAGTTATGACGGCAACAATCGTATTTCAGGATGTGCTCATACCTTAGCCGATCATTCCTTTTCCCCATCGATTTCATATCAGTCTCCATGAAAAGCTTCAATATCCTAATCGGCACGAAATGGTTAAGCCTCAAATCATGCTGATGTCCTTTGCTTCGAGGAAGCGATTCGTCTCAATCTTCCCTTCAACGAAATCCTCACTGGTCTCAGTGATAAGATTTTTCGAACCTTCATATCATTTCCTGCGTTAAGCCTAGGAGCATCTGCGGAAGGAATGCTATGCATTCCTGGCTCATGTTGACAATGAGACGCAAGAAGTTAAAGACCTCGAGAGCATCTTCGAAGTCTACAACTTTCCCGATGTCTTCCCCAAAGACATTCCAGGGATTTCTTCCGAGTGCCAAGTTGAATCCCGTATCGACTTGATCCTCGGAACTACCCTTATACCCAAAATCTCCATATTGTCAAGAGCCGACAAAAACGTGAGAGTTACTCAGCCAGTCCGATGAGCTGAGCAACCAGGAGTTCGTAAACTCATTGTATGTGAACTTTGTGTGCTCAAATCTTTTCTATCATTGCTAAGACCACATCATGGGGATGTGGGTCGAATCACTGAGAGTCAGATAGCAAAACGGGAAATCTCAAATGCGTAGATAAACATTTAGGATATATCCAGGGGCAACCATTGTTGCTCACAAATCTCTTTTCTTGACATGTAGCAGATCATGCCTCCAAAGAAACGTAACCAACCCACCGGTAAGACACCAATCCTTCAGATGGATTCAGCTACGTTCGAAGCTACTGTCACAGCAGCCGCCCTAGCTGTCATTAACGCTAACAACACCAATGCGGGTGGAAGTGTTAATGGCAGTCCAAACCCTGGTGTTAACCAACCTCAACAACAAGTGCCTACTGAAAAGGACACCCTTGATCCCCAACCTAACATCCTGAAGCGAAAGTTCGAAGGAAGCTGTTCAACCCAAGGACCTACTGAAAGGCAACGAATTGGGACAGTCAATACCCCAGTCAGCCCTACTGTTCGAACCCCAACCACACCCTACTTGGGAAATCTCCCGCACTGCAGCAAATGTAACTTCCATCATCATGGAGTCTGTCGAGTGCTGCATTGCACTAGATGTAACAGGAAGGGGCACACCTCCAACAGATGTAGGACCCTAGTCGAGTTTGTCAATCTGAATGCCAATGTTGGGGCTAGTCCAATCTGTTACCTCTGTGGTGGTGTAGGACATTTCAAAAGAAATTGTCCAAGGACTAAGGATGACAAGGAAGCTCGCTTCGCGAAGACCCCGACTCAACATATCCCTTCCATTACCGATGCTAGCATAGTTCATGTGTGCAGTGTATGTGGCGAAATGGGGCATTTCAAAAGAGACTGCCCAACAGAGAAGAACGACGAGGAGACAGAAGGAGTCTGACCTCAGAAGAAGGGAAGTATCAAAGAACCATACAGTGTTTTGGGTACGTTTTCAAAACTCAATAATTATTCCTAATCGTGGTTTCTTTCCCGTCCAAATTTAATCACGACGTACTCTTAAAAGTTGATTCCCTAAGGGGTAAATTATGGTAGCCTAGTGTATACATTAGAGTCAGTTGTGATTATACATGACTTGTATACGCCAAGCAATCATAGGAAAATCTAGTGAGAACCATTCCATGGAGAGCCCATAGTTTCAAAACATCTGGACCCTCGCATTAGTAGTAGTACCTACCAAGTCCAAATCAAACGCAGAAAATACGAGAGACGTTCATTTAGGGATGCCAATGTGCTAGCAAAACGATCCTCCCGGACTAACTTGACGTGCGATTCTACGACACCATTATGTCTAGCTCGACTGAGTCTATGTTATACCAAACCCTTTTGTCTTAAATCATTCGATCGCGAAACTCCCGTCGCTCGTGACGACAACCAGATGCGAACTTCAAAGAATTCATCTCTCTTCGAAATCCGAAAGTATTCATACGAAGAGTATCATCCGCAAAGAGAAGGACAAAGTAAGAGAACCATCCGGACAATTGAAGATGTGTCATGGAACCCACATCTATCCTTAATTGAACCTTCTTGCAACAACGACGACCTTTCTAGTAGCCAGGCTGCGCCGTTCGGAGCCCTCTGCAGCCATAAGTACAGACCCCATCTGTGCTGGGCTGAGGCGGGCGACACGCAAATAGACAAGAGTCAAGTCCCCGACAGCACTCTCACGAGTCCTGAAATCATCCGAGAGACGACAGAAAAGATCGTACGAAAGGGGCTATGTCGATAATAGAGAAAAACCATTGGAATCCCAGATTGGTGAACGTGTCTTTCTTACAGGTTTCACCCTGGAAAAGCCTGATACGCTTCGGAAAGCGTAGAAAGCTAAATCCAAGATACGTTAGACCGTCCGAGATCCTTGCTAGGATCGGTCCCATAGTGCACAAACTCCAGTTACCTCGAGCGCTTAACAACGCTCATCTCGTCTTACTCGTTCCAAACCGAAATGAGTGTCCGTTCGATGAGACACCTACGATTTTCCCTCGACAACCTCGAGTTAGACGAGAGTCTACACTTTGTGAGAGAGTCATCCGAACTCACGGATCGAGAAGTTTAGCGAACGAAATAACGTCACATCCCGATAGTGAAGGTCCGCTAGAATGTCAAACAGGAACTTGGATTCACTTGGGAGCGCGAGAGTCCCATGAACCTTAAGTACCTACATCTTTTCCAAGACCATGAGTTATATTCTTATTCTTGAATTTCGGGACGAAATTCCCTCTAACGAGGGGATGATGTGACAACCCAAAACTTCTGTCTCGCACACTTAGCCAATTCAATCAAAGTTAAACATGTTTTGTTGACTTCTGGCACTGTTTGAGGGTTCGTTTAAGTGATTCTAAGCTTGAGTATGACCAAGGTTAAGTTTAGGAATGAGTCAGCAAGTCGTATACTGTCAAAACAGGGCCATACACACCCTTGGAGGGAGTGTACGGCCGTACACATGGGTGTGCGGCCACACACACACCTCCTAGCAGCACACTCACTTCTAGGCAGCACACCCACCCTATATAAAGGGTAGACCCCTTTCCTTTCATTCCTTTAACATCCTGGCAGCACACAACACCTTTTCTCTCAACACTCTTCAACCGCAAACCCTCCCAAGGCTTCAAAAACGTGAGTAATCCATCCCTTAGCTTGTTGTACTTGAAGAACCACTTCATCTAAGCCTTGATTCATCAAAGTTTCATCATGTTCTTCATCCATTGAAGGAGTGCGGCCGCACACCTTCATAAGGTTGGCCGCACACTCTTAAAACACCCTCCAAAGTGAGAGTTTGACTTCCGACTTCGAGTTAGACATGACCATAGCCTTGCTACACCTTGGAAATGGCATTTTGGACATTTTTGTGTGGAGTGTACGACCGCACACACCCTTGTGCGGTAGCACACTCCAAGTGTGCGGCAGCACACTCCCGTGTACGACCACACACCCAAGTGTGCGACCACACACTCATTCTAGGACCATAAACTCACTTCTAAGACCCTAAACTTGTACTACAACTAAGTTTAGACCAAGAACACTTCATGTATGCAAGTGTAGGCCTTGAAAACACCACAAGAACACCTCTCATCTTGAGTGTACGGCCGCACACCCATGGCCGTACACACCTTTAAGGTGGCCATACACTCCCCTCATGCAATCCTTTAAGGTTCTAACACTTAGTGCAAGTAGTCCCAAGTTCCTGGAGTGGTTCTCCATCACATTTAGTGGTGAAATATCTTCATTTGACTCCTTTATGTATCATTGCATGTTAATTAGGATCAAATCGTGTTCAAGGCTTCACTTGAACACCCAACTTTTCGTGTCGAACCTTCATTCAAATCATCCGAGGTGAGTTCATACCCCTACATTTTCCGTGTTTTTTTAACGTTTTCAGGGGGAATAGAAGCAAAAGCATAAGGAAACTTGTGCTCAAAATATGTTATTTTGTTTAAGATAATTATATTTTCAGTATGCTTTTAATAAGGAAAACAGTTTTCAAAACTAGAATAATGAACTTGTGAATCATGTATTATTATGTATCATTTTATAAAAAGGATTCATGCAAATCATAAACAGGATTTTCGGTATTATTACTTGTAAATTTGTTAGGCTATGTTTGAGACACGTCCTTGGTAACACTCACCACAAGAAACAGAGTGGAGGACTAGTACTCGTGACCAGAATCTCTTGTAGG
Organism: Lactuca virosa; assembly: GCF_052849685.1. Classification (NCBI taxonomy): domain Eukaryota; kingdom Viridiplantae; phylum Streptophyta; class Magnoliopsida; order Asterales; family Asteraceae; genus Lactuca; species Lactuca virosa. The sequence goes on along the minus strand of NC_136432.1, from coordinate 269,478,982 downwards.
GAGAGCGTGACTGTTGTGTATAGATCTATACGGGACTGACAATCCCGCACCTCACTGCTAGCTACAGTTGGACCGGCAGGTCTGCGGGTGACAAAGTCATTAAGGATATCAGCCGTTGCGGGCCATATCCAGTCAGTTATGGTTATGAAACTCACAACCTAGATAACAGGAATTTACTTTTGTAATAATGAATCAAATGAACTAACCTCAAAGTAATGACCAATGGATTACTGGAGGGTATTAATAATAATATCTTCAGGACTTAGTTCATCACGGTTTTCTTTTATTTAGTTTTTAAGACTAATATACCTCTCTGGGTGTAACCAGGGTTTTAAAAGAAAACTAATTTTATATACACGAGTATGGTAGATACTTGCAAACCTCAGTTTTAAAACGGATAAACAACCAACCACACTTTTTGGGAAAATATAGGATTTTCCCGGGATAAACCGGCTATTCAAAATGTATTGTTTTACAACCAACAGATATTCATATTCATTCCACGACTCATTGGATTGTACATATCCTGTACGAACTTGGAAGTCATGGAAGGAATGAGTTTTCAAACACGCTTTTCATAAGAAAATATAGGATTTTCTTGAGGAACACTCTTCAAAAGGATTCAAAGAACTCTTTTCCATCAAAACCAAATGCTTATGAACTCACCAGCTTTATGCTGAAATTCTTCAAAACTGCTTGTATTCTTAGGGAATTAGTAGACAGGTACTCCCAGGAGTTTTGCAGAAGTCGGAGCGTTAGAGTCGCGTCTTTCTATTTTGCTTTTGATATGAACAAAACTATGTAATAAACAATGTAAACCTTTTTCATATATGTATTCAATGTCTGGTTGTGTTTACTATGCTTGCTATGATACAATTGTTGTGATACTACACATGACGTCCTCCGCCCCGGAACGTTTCCGCCATCGGTTTCGGGGTGTGACAGATTGGTATCAGAGCCCTTGTTTATAGCGAACTAAGTATACCGAACCTTACATGGTATACAACTATAAATATTAAGGGGCCTAAGTGCTCTAAACTAAAAGTATACTTTCAAAAATACAAGTATTTTTATAAAAGTATATAAGCATACCCGAGTATCAGAATCCGTGTCGTAAGTAGAACAAAACAAAAGTATTTGGATGTTGGACATCGCGGTTAAACCTGGGCAGTTATGTAATCATGTCTAGGGTGAATATAGCCTGATCAACTATATTCAGTCGAGACATGACCAACATGTGCTTGGGAGTGACTGTGGTGTTGCAGCAAGCCTAAAACTTACCTAGATACCAGAAGAGTTCTAGAACCGAACATAAGGATTAAAATACTGTAGGAGTATTTTAGAGTGCTATAACGACCGAATCAGAGTTTACCTAGGAGAATCAATCATGTAACTATAATACATTAGAAGTATTATAGATTCGATGCCTATTAACTATTCCTTTACCCTCGCTGCACGTAGATAGCATGGCTGGATTCCATCTCCCTGGCGCCCCGTACTTTTCCAACCAAGGAGATGACGGATGGATCGAGCCAGAGCCAGAAGGAAACCATGAAATTCCTTTGGACGATGACTTTGCCGAACCATTCCCTGAAGAGACTAACTCGGAACCCGAAGTCGAGAACCTACCTCAAGTGACCCCAATACCAAATCCTAACCCTCAAGTGGGATTCCAAGGTCCAACGCTCATGTGGGTCAGGAGTTTGAATAGGTGGAGCCACAAGCAAGACCAACCCCTCCCATACGACGGAAACCACAACGTCTACAATCTGAACAAGGGAGGCCCCGTAGACAGGGCCCTTCCAATCCTGACACGCCGAGTGGCTCGCAATGTGGAGCTAGGTATGGCAACCCTTCAGCGAGCAGTGGAGCTCGAAGCTTATTCGGACACCAGCACGGACCGCATCCGTCGCTTCGAGATTGCTCATGCAAGGGCCGCAAGGAACAATGAAGCTCTGCAGCGAGAGTTAACTACAACCCGAGCCGAGGTCATAGAGCTCCGAGCACATCAGTCAGAGTACGAGAGACGCCTGCATGACGTGGAGCATCAGCTGGCCGAATTAAGGTTTCACCTGAGGAGTACCCGTCGCCAATAGAGGAATACCCTCCTCATTCTTCCTTTTTGGTCTAAGGAATAACCTTCATATCTATGTTCTGAGTAGATCTTTTCCATAAACATCTCTGTCTTTCATATCGTCAAAATTTTCTCTTTGTTATTAGGACTTAGACCTATTGTTAGGTCATGAGTTCCGAAATATGTAATCTCAGTTTCAGTTATGACGGCAACAATCGTATTTCAGGATGTGCTCATACCTTAGCCGATCATTCCTTTTCCCCATCGATTTCATATCAGTCTCCATGAAAAGCTTCAATATCCTAATCGGCACGAAATGGTTAAGCCTCAAATCATGCTGATGTCCTTTGCTTCGAGGAAGCGATTCGTCTCAATCTTCCCTTCAACGAAATCCTCACTGGTCTCAGTGATAAGATTTTTCGAACCTTCATATCATTTCCTGCGTTAAGCCTAGGAGCATCTGCGGAAGGAATGCTATGCATTCCTGGCTCATGTTGACAATGAGACGCAAGAAGTTAAAGACCTCGAGAGCATCTTCGAAGTCTCCAACTTTCCCGATGTCTTCCCCAAAGACATTCCAGGGATTTCTTCCGAGTGCCAAGTTGAATCCCGTATCGACTTGATCCTCGGAACTACCCTTATACCCAAAATCTCCATATTGTCAAGAGCCGACAAAAACGTGAGAGTTACTCAGCCAGTCCGATGAGCTGAGCAACCAGGAGTTCGTAAACTCATTGTATGTGAACTTTGTGTGCTCAAATCTTTTCTATCATTGCTAAGACCACATCATGGGGATGTGGGTCGAATCACTGAGAGTCAGATAGCAAAACGGGAAATCTCAAATGCGTAGATAAACATTTAGGATATATCCAGGGGCAACCATTGTTGCTCACAAATCTCTTTTCTTGACATGTAGCAGATCATGCCTCCAAAGAAACGTAACCAACCCACCGGTAAGACACCAATCCTTCAGATGGATTCAGCTACGTTCGAAGCTACTGTCACAGCAGCCGCCCTAGCTGTCCTTAACGCTAACAACACCAATGCGGGTGGAAGTGTTAATGGCAGTCCAAACCCTGGTGTTAACCAACCTCAACAACAAGTGCCTACTGAAAAGGACACCCTTGATCCCCAACCTAACATCCTGAAGCGAAAGTTCGAAGGAAGCTGTTTAACCCAAGGACCTACTGAAAGGCAACGAATTGGGACAGTCAATACCCCAGTCAGCCCTACTGTTCGAACCCCAACCACACCCTACTTGGGAAATCTCCCGCACTGCAGCAAATGTAACTTCCATCATCATGGAGTCTGTCGAGTGCTGCATTGCACTAGATGTAACAGGAAGGGGCACACCTCCAACAGATGTAGGACCCTAGTCGAGTTTGTCACTCTGAATGCCAATGTTGGGGCTAGTCCAATCTGTTACCTCTGTGGTGGTGTAGGACATTTCAAAAGAAATTGTCCAAGGACTAAGGATGACAAGGAAGCTCGCTTCGCGAAGACCCCGACTCAACATATCCCTTCCATTACCGATGCTAGCATAGTTCATGTGTGCAGTGTATGTGGCGAAATGGGGCATTTCAAAAGAGACTGCCCAACAGAGAAGAACGACGAGGAGACAGAAGGAGTCTGACCTCAGAAGAAGGGAAGTATCAAAGAACCATACAGTGTTTTGGGTACGTTTTCAAAACCTCAATAATTATTCCTAATCGTGGTTTCTTTCCCGTCCAAATTTAATCACGACGTACTCTTAAAAGTTGGTTCCCTAAGGGGTAAATTATGGTAGCCTAGTGTATACATTAGAGTCAGTTGTGATTATACATGACTTGTATACGCCAAGCAATCATAGGAAAATCTAGTGAGAACCATTCCATGGAGAGCCCATAGTTTCAAAACATATGGACCCTCGCATTAGTAGTAGTACCTACCAAGTCCAAATCAAACGCAGAAAATACGAGAGACGTTCATTTAGGGATGCCAATGTGCTAGCAAAACGATCCTCCCGGACTAACTTGACGTGCGCTTCTACGACACCATTCTGTCTAGCTCGACTGAGTCTATGTTATACCAAACCCTTTTGTCTTAAATCATTCGATCGCGAAACTCCCGTCGCTCGTGACGACAACCAGATGCGAACTTCAAAGAATTCATCTCTCTTCGAAATCCGAAAGTATTCATACGAAGAGTATCATCCGCAAAGAGAAGGACAAAGTAAGAGAACCATCCGGACAATTGAAGATGTGTCATGGAACCCACATCTATCCTTAATTGAACCTTCTTGCAACAACGACGACCTTTCTAGTAGCCAGGCTGCGCCGTTCGGAGCCCTCTGCAGCCATAAGTACAGACCCCATCTGTGCTGGGCTGAGGCGGGCGACACGCAAATAGACAAGAGTCAAGTCCCCGACAGCACTCTCACGAGTCCTGAAATCATCCGAGAGACGACAGAAAAGATCGTACGAAAGGGGCTATGTCGATAATAGAGAAAAACCATTGGAATCCCAGATTGGTGAACGTGTCTTTCTTACAGGTTTCACCCTGGAAAAGCCTGATACGCTTCGGAAAGCGTAGAAAGCTAAATCCAAGATACGTTAGACCGTCCGAGATCCTTGCTAGGATCGGTCCCATAGTGCACAAACTCCAGTTACCTCGAGCGCTTAACAACGCTCATCTCGTCTTCCTCGTTCCAAACCGAAATGAGTGTCCGTTCGATGAGACACCTACGATTTTCCCTCGACAACCTCGAGTTAGACGAGAGTCTACACTTTGTGAGAGAGTCATCCGAACTCACGGATCGAGAAGTTTAGCGAACGAAATAACGTCACATCCCGATAGTGAAGGTCCGCTAGAATGTCAAACAGGAACTTGGATTCACTTGGGAGCGCGAGAGTCCCATGAACCTTAAGTACCTACATCTTTTCCAAGACCATGAGTTATATTCTTATTCTTGAATTTCGGGACGAAATTCCCTCTAACGAGGGGATGATGTGACAACCCAAAACTTCTGTCTCGCACACTTAGCCAATTCAATAAAAGTTAAACATGTTTTGTTGACTTCTGGCACTGTTTGAGGGTTCGTTTAAGTGATTCTAAGCTTGAGTATGACCAAGGTTAAGTTTAGGAATGAGTCAGCAAGTCGTATACTGTCAAAACAGGGCCATACACACCCTTGGAGGGAGTGTACGGCCGTACACATGGGTGTGCGGCCACACACACACCTCCTAGCAGCACACTCACTTCTAGGCAGCACACCCACCCTATATAAAGGGTAGACCCCTTTCCTTTCATTCCTTTAACATCCTGGCAGCACACAACACCTTTTCTCTCAACACTCTTCAACCGCAAACCCTCCCAAGGCTTCAAAAACGTGAGTAATCCATCCCTTAGCTTGTTGTACTTGAAGAACCACTTCATCTAAGCCTTGATTCATCAAAGTTTCATCATGTTCTTCATCCATTGAAGGAGTGCGGCCGCACACCTTCATAAGGTTGGCCGCACACTCTTAAAACACCCTCCAAAGTGAGAGTTTGACTTCCGTCTTCGAGTTAGACATGACCATAGCCTTGCTACACCTTGGAAATGGCATTTTGGACATTTTTGTGTGGAGTGTACGACCGCACACACCCGTGTGCGGTAGCACACTCCAAGTGTGCGGCAGCACACTCCCGTGTACGACCACACACCCAAGTGTGCGACCACACACTCATTCTAGGACCATAAACTCACTTCTAAGACCCTAAACTTGTACTACAACTAAGTTTAGACCAAGAACACTTCATGTATGCAAGTGTAGGCCTTGAAAACACCACAAGAACACCTCTCATCTTGAGTGTACGGCCGCACACCCATGGCCGTACACACCTTTAAGGTGGCCATACACTCCCCTCATGCAATCCTTTAAGGTTCTAACACTTAGTGCAAGTAGTCCCAAGTTCCTGGAGTGGTTCTCCATCACATTTAGTGGTGAAATATCTTCATTTGACTCCTTTATGTATCATTGCATGTTAATTAGGATCAAATCGTGTTCAAGGCTTCACTTGAACACCCAACTTTTCGTGTCGAACCTTCATTCAAATCATCCGAGGTGAGTTCATACCCCTACATTTTCCGTGTTTTTTTAACGTTTTCAGGGGGAATAGAAGCAAAAGCATAAGGAAACTTGTGCTCAAAATATGTTATTTTGTTTAAGATAATTATATTTTCAGTATGCTTTTAATAAGGAAAACAGTTTTCAAAACTAGAATAATGAACTTGTGAATCATGTATTATTATGTATCATTTTATAAAAAGGATTCATGCAAATCATAAACAGGATTTTCGGTATTATTACTTGTAAATTTGTTAGGCTATGTTTGAGACACGTCCTTGGTAACACTCACCACAAGAAACAGAGTGGAGGACTAGTACTCGTGACCAGAATCTCTTGTAGGGAGAGCGTGACTGTTGTGTATAGATCTATACGGGACTGACAATCCCGCACCTCACTGCTAGCTACAGTTGGACCGGCAGGTCTGCGGGTGACAAAGTCATTAAGGATATCAGCCGTTGCGGGCCATATCCAGTCAGTTATGGTTATGAAACTCACAACCTAGATAACAGGAATTTACTTTTGTAATAATGAATCAAATGAACTAACCTCAAAGTAATGACCAATGGATTACTGGAGGGTATTAATAATAATATCTTCAGGACTTAGTTCATCACGGTTTTCTTTTATTTAGTTTTTAAGACTAATATACCTCTCTGGGTGTAACCAGGGTTTTAAAAGAAAACTGATTTTATATACACGAGTATGGTAGATACTTGCAAACCTCAGTTTTAAAACGGATAAACAACCAACCACCCTTTTTGGGAAAATATAGGATTTTCCCGGGATAAACCGGCTATTCAAAATGTATTGTTTTACAACCAACAGATATTCATATTCATTCCACGACTCATTGGATTGTACATATCCTGTACGAACTTGGAAGTCATGGAAGGAATGAGTTTTCAAACACGCTTTTCATAAGAAAATATAGGATTTTCTTTAGGAACACTCTTCAAAAGGATTCAAAGAACTCTTTTCCATCAAAACCAAATGCTTATGAACTCACCAGCTTTATGCTGAAATTCTTCAAAACTGCTTGTATTCTTAGGGAATTAGTAGACAGGTACTCCCAGGAGTTTTGCAGAAGTCGGAGCGTTAGAGTCGCGTCTTTCTATTTTGCTTTTGATATGAACAAAACTATGTAATAAACAATGTAAACCTTTTATATATTTGTATTCAATGTCTGGTTGTGTTTACTAGGCTTGCTATGATACAATTGTTGTGATACTACGCTTGACGTCCTCCGCCCCGGAACGTTTCCGCCATCGGTTTCGGGGTGTGACAGATTGGTATCAGAGCCCTTGTTTATAGCGAACTAAGTATACCGAACCTTACATGGTATACAACTATAAATATTAAGGGGTCTAAGTGCTCTAAACTAAAAGTATACTTTCAAAAATACAAGTATTTTTATAAAAGTATATAAGCATACCCGAGTATCAGAATCCGTGTCGTAAGTAGAACAAAACAAAAGTATTTGGATGTTGGACATCGCGGTTAAACCTGGGCAGTTATGTAATCATGTCTAGGGTGAATATAGCCTGATCAACTATATTCAGTCGAGACATGACCAACATGTGCTTGGGAGTGACTGTGGTGTTGCAGCAAGCCTAAAACTTACCTAGATACCAGAAGAGTTCTAGAACCGAACATAAGGATTAAAATACTGTAGGAGTATTTTAGAGTGCTATAACGACCGAATCAGAGTTTACCTAGGAGAATCAATCATGTAACTATAATACATTAGAAGTATTATAGATTCGATGCCTATTAACTATTCCTTTACCCTCGCCGCACGTAGATAGCATGGCTGGATTCCATCTCCCTGGCGCCCCGTACTTTTCCAACCAAGGAGATGACGGATGGATCGAGCCAGAGCCAGAAGGAAACCATGAAATTCCTTTGGACGATGACTTTGCCGAACCATTCCCTGAAGAGACTAACTCGGAACCCAAAGTCGAGAACCTACCTCAAGTGACCCCAATACTAAATCCTAACCCTCAAGTGGGATTCCAAGGTCCAACGCTCATGTGGGTCAGGAGTTTGAATAGGTGGAGCCACGAGCAAGACCAACCCCTCCCATACGACGGAAACCGCAACTTCTACAATCTTAACAAGGGAGGCCCCGTAGACAGGGCCCTTCCAATCCTGACACGCCGAGTGGCTCGCAATGTGGAGCTAGGTATGGCAACCCTTCAGCGAGCAGTGGAGCTCGAAGCTTATTCGGACACCAGCACGGACCGCATCCTTCGCTTCGAGATTGCTCATGCAAGGGCCGCAAGGAACAATGAAGCTCTGCAGCGAGAGTTAACTACAACCCGAGCCGAGGTCATAGAGCTCCGAGCACATCAGTCAGAGTACGAGAGACGCCTGCATGACGTGGAGCATCAGCTGGCCGAATTAAGGTTTCACCTGAGGAGTACCCGTCGCCAATAGAGGAATACCCTCCTCATTCTTCCTTTTTGGTCTAAGGAATAACCTTCATATCTATATTCTGAGTAGATCTTTTCCATAAACATCTCTGTCTTTCATATCGTCAAAATTTTCTCTTTGTTATTAGGACTTAGACCTATTGTTAGGTCATGAGTTCCGAAATATGTAATCTCAGTTTCAGTTATGACGGCAACAATCGTATTTCAGGATGTGCTCATACCTTAGCCGATCATTCCTTTTCCCCATCGATTTCATATTAGTCTCCATGAAAAGCTTCAATATCCTAATCGGCACGAAATGGTTAAGCCTCAAATCATGCTGATGTCCTTTGCTTCGAGGAAGCGATTCGTCTCAATCTTCCCTTCAACAAAATCCTCACTGGTCTCAGTGATAAGATTTTTCGAACCTTCATATCATTTCCTGCGTTAAGCCTAGGAGCATCTGCGGAAGGAATGCTATGCATTCCTGGCTCATGTTGACAATGAGACACAAGAAGTTAAAGACCTCGAGAGCATCTTCGAAGTCTGCAACTTTCCCGATGTCTTCCCCAAAGACATTCCAGGGATTTCTTCCGAGTGCCAAGTTGAATCCCGTATCGACTTGATCCTCGGAACTACCCTTACACCCAAAATCTCCATATTGTCAAGAGCCGACAAAAATGTGAGAGTTACTTAGCCAGTCCGATGAGCTGAGCAACCAGGAGTTCGTAAACTCATTGTATGTGAACTTTGTGTGTTCAAATCTTTTCTATCATTGCTAAGACCACATCATGGGGATGTGGGTCGAATCACTGAGAGTGAGATAGCAAAACGGGAAATCTCAAATGCGTAGATAAACATTTAGGATATATCCAGGGGCAACCATTGTTGGTCACAAATCTCTTTTATTGACATGTAGCAGATCATGCCTCCAAAGAAACGTAACCAACCCACCGGTAAGACACCAATCCTTCAGATGGATTCAGCTACGTTCGAAGCTACTGTCACAGCAGCCGTAGCAGCCGCCCTAGCTGTCCTTAACGCTAACAACACCAATGCGGGTGGAAGTGTTAATGGCAGTCCAAACCCTGGTGTTACCCAACCTCAATAACAAGTGCCTACTGAAAAGGACACCCTTGATCCCTAAGCTAACATCCTGAAGCGAAAGTTCGAAGGAAGCTGTTCAACCCAAGGACCTACTGAAAGGCAACGAATTGGGACAGTCAATACCCCAGTCAGCCCTACTGTTCGAACCCCAACCACACCCTACTTGGGAAATCTCCTGCACTGCAGCAAATGTAACTTCCATCATCATGGAGTCTGTCGAGTGTTGCATTGCACCAGATGTAACAGGAAGGGGCACACCTCCAACAGATGTAGGACCCTAGTCGAGTTCGTCACTCTGAATGCCAATGTTGGGGCTAGTCCAACCTGTTACCTCTGTGGTGGTGTAGGACATTTCAAAAGAAATTGTCCAAGGACTAAGGATGACAAGGAAGCTCGCTTCGCGAAGACCCCAACTCAACATATCCCTTCCATTACCGATGCTAGCATAGTTCATGTGTGCAGTGTATGTGGCGAAATGGGGCATTTCAAAAGAGACTGCCCAACAGAGAAGAACGACGAGGAGACAGAAGGAGTCTGACCTCAGAAGAAGGGAAGTATCAAAGAACCATACAATGTTTTGGGTACGTTTTCAAAACCTCAATAATTATTCCTAATCGTGGTTTCTTTCCCGTCCAAATTTAATCACGACGTACTCTTAAAAGTTGATTCCCTAAGGGGTAAATTATGGTAGCCTAGTGTATACATTAGAGTCAGTTGTGATTATACATGACTTGTATACGCCAAGCAATCATAGGAAAATCTAGTGAGAACCATTCCATGGAGAGCCCATAGTTTCAAAACATCTGGACCCTCGCATTAGTAGTAGTACCTACCAAGTCCAAATCAAACGCAGAAAATACCAGAGACGTTCATTTAGGGATGCCAATGTGCTAGCAAAACGATCCTCCCGGACTAACTTAACGCGCGATTCTACGACACCATTCTGTCTAGCTCGACTGAGTTTATGTTATACCAAACCCTTTTGTCTTAAATCATTCGATCGCGAAACTCCCGTCGCTCGTGACGACAACCAGATGCGAACTTCAAAGAATTCATCTCTCTTCGAAATCCGAAAGTATTCATACGAAGAGTATCATCCGCAAAGAGAAGGACAAAGTAAGAGAACCATCCGGACAATTGAAGATGTGTCATGGAACCCACATCTATCCTTAATTGAACCTTCTTGCAACAACGACGACCTTTCTAGTAGCCAGGCTGCGCCGTTCGGAGCCCTCTGCAGCCATAAGTACAGACCCCATCTGTGCTGGGCTGAGGCGGGCGACACGCAAATAGACAAGAGTCAAGTCCCCGACAGCACTCTCACGAGTCCTGAAATCATCCGAGAGACGACAGAAAAGATCGTACGAAAGGGGCTATGTCGATAATAGAGAAAAACCATTAGAATCCCAGATTGGTGAACGTGTCTTTCTTACAGGTTTCACCCTGGAAAAGCCCGATACGCTTCGGAAAGCGTAGAAAGCTAAATCCAAGATACGTTAGACCGTCCGATATCCTTGCTAGGATCGGTCCCATAGTGCACAAACTCCAGTTACCTCGAGCGCTTAACAACGCTCATCTCGTCTTCCTCGTTCCAAACCGAAATGAGTGTCCGTTCGATGAGACACCTACGATTTTCCCTCGACAACCTCGAGTTAGACGAGAGTCTACACTTTGTGAGAGAGTCATCCGAACTCACGGATCGAGAAGTTTAGCGAACGAAATAACGTCACATCCCGATAGTGAAGGTCCGCTAGAATGTCAAACAGGAACTTGGATTCACTTGGGAGCGCGAGAGTCCCACGAACCTTAAGTACCTACATCTTTTCCAAGACCATGAGTTATATTCTTATTCTTGAATTTTGGGACGAAATTCCCTTTAACGGGGGGATGATGTGACAACCCAAAACTTCTGTCTCGCACACTTAGCCAATTCAATCAAAGTTAAACATGTTTTGTTGACTTTTGGCACTGTTTGAGGGTTCGTTTAAGTGATTCTAAGCTTGAGTATGACCAAGGTTGAGTTTAGGAATGAGTCAGCAAGTCGTATACTGTCAAAACAGGGCCATACACACCCTTAGAGGGAGCGTACGGCCGTACCAATGGGTGTGCGGCCACACACACACCTCCTAGCAGCACACTCACTTCTAGGCAGCACACCCATCCTATATAAAGGGTAGACCCCTTTCCTTTCATTCCTTTAACATCCTGGCAGCACACAACACCTTTTCTCTCAACACTCTTCAACCGCAAACCCTCCCAAGGCTTCAAAAACGTGAGTAATCCATCCCTTAGCTTGTTGTACTTGAAGAACCACTTCATCTAAGCCTTGATTCATCAAAGTTTCATCATGTGCTTCATCCATTGAAGGAGTGCGGCCGCACACCTTCATAAGGTTGGCCGCACACTCTTAAAACACCCTCCAAAGTGAGAGTTTGACTTCCGTCTTCGAGTTAGACATGACCATAGCCTTGCTACACCTTGGAAATGGCATTTTGGACATTTTTGTGTGGAGTGTACGACCGCACACACCCTTGTGCGGTAGCACACTCCAAGTGTGCGGCAGCACACTCCCGTGTACGACCACACACCCAAGTGTGCGACCACACACTCATTCTAGGACCATAAACTCACTTCTAAGACCCTAAACTTGTACTACAACTAAGTTTAGACCAAGAACACTTCATGTATGCAAGTGTAGGCCTTGAAAACACCACAAGAACACCTCTCATCTTGAGTGTACGGCCGCACACCCATGGCCGTACACACCTTTAAGGTGGCCATACACTCCCCTCATGCAATCCTTTAAGGTTCTAACACTTAGTGCAAGTAGTCCCAAGTTCCTGGAGTGGTTCTCCATCACATTTAGTGGTGAAATATCTTCATTTGACTCCTTTATGTATCATTGCATGTTAATTAGGATCAAATCGTGTTCAAGGCTTCACTTGAACACCCAACTTTTCGTGTCGAACCTTCATTCAAATCACCCGAGGTGAGTTCATACCCCTACATTTTCCGTGTTTTTTTAACGTTTTCAGGGGGTAATAGAAGCAAAAGCATACGGAAACTTGTGCTCAAAATATGTTATTTTGTTTAAGATAATTATATTTTCAGTATGCTTTTAATAAGGAAAACAGTTTTCAAAACTAGAATAATGAACTTGTGAATCATGTATTATTATGTATCATTTTATAAAAAGGATTCATGCAAATCATAAACAGGATTTTCGGTATTATTACTTGTAAATTTGTTAGGCTATGTTTGAGACACGTCCTTGGTAACACTCACCACAAGAAACAGAGTGGAGGACTAGTACTCGTGACCAGAATCTCTTGTAGGGAGAGCGTGAATGTTGTGTATAGATCTATACGGGACTGACAATCCCGCACCTCACTGCTAGCTACAGTTAGACCGGCAGGTCTGCGGGTGACAAAGTCATTAAGGATATCAGCCGTTGCGGGCCATATCCAGTCAGTTATGGTTATGAAACTCACAACCTAGATAACAGGAATTTACTTTTGTAATAATGAATCAAATGAACTAACCTCAAAGTAATGACCAATGGATTACTGGAGGGTATTAATAATAATATCTTCAGGACTTAGTTCATCACGGTTTTCTTTTATTTAGTTTTTAAGACTAATATACCTCTCTGGGTGTAACCAGGGTTTTAAAAGAAAATTGATTTTATATACACGAGTATGGTAGATACTTGCAAACCTCATTTTTAAAACGGATAAACAACCAACCACCCTTTTTGGGAAAATATAGGATTTTCCCGGGATAAACCGGCTATTCAAAATGTATTGTTTTACAACCAACAGATATTCATATTCATTCCACGACTCATTGGATTGTACATATCCTGTACGAACTTGGAAGTCACGGAAGGAATGAGTTTTCAAACACGCTTTTCATAAGAAAATATAGGATTTTCTTGAGGAACACTCTTCAAAAGGATTCAAAGAACTCTTTTCCATCAAAACCAAATGCTTATGAACTCACCAGCTTTATGCTGAAATTCTTCAAAACTGCTTGTATTCTTAGGGAATTAGTAGACAGGTACTCCCAAGAGTTTTGAAGAAGTCGGAGCGTTAGAGTCGCGTCTTTCTATTTTGCTTTTGATATGAACAAAACTATGTAATAAACAATGTAAACCTTTTTCATATATGTATTCAATTTCTGGTTGTGTTTACTATGCTTGCTATGATACAATTGTTGTGATACTACGCATGACGTCCTCCGCCCCGGAACGTTTCCGCCATCGGTTTCGGGGTGTGACAGATTGGTATCAGAGCCCTTGTTTATAGCGAACTAAGTATACCGAACCTTACATGGTATACAACTATAAATATTAAGGGGCCTAAGTGCTCTAAACTAAAAGTATACTTTCAAAAATACAAGTATTTTTATAAAAGTATATAAGCATACCCGAGTATCAGAATCCGTGTCGTAAGTAGAACAAAACAAAAGTATTTGGATGTTGGACATCGCGGTTAAACCTGGGCAGTTATGTAATCATGTCTAGGGTGAATATAGCCTGATCAACTATATTCAGTCGAGACATGACCAACATGTGCTTGGGAGTGACTGTGGTGTTGCAGCAAGCCTAAAACTTACCTAGATACCAGAAGAGTTCTAGAACCGAACATAAGGATTAAAATACTGTAGGAGTATTTTAGAGTGCTATAACGACCGAATCAGAGTTTACCTAGGAGAATCAATCATGTAACTATAATACATTAGAAGTATTATAGATTCGATGCCTATTAACTATTCCTTTACCCTCGCCGCATGTAGATAGCATGGCTGGATTCCATCTCCCTGACGCCCCGTACTTTTCCAACCAAGGAGATGACGGATGGATCGAGCCAGAGCCAGAAGGAAACCATGAAATTCCTTTGGACGATGACTTTGCCGAACCATTCCCTGAAGAGACTAACTCGGAACCCGAAGTCGAGAACCTACCTCAAGTGACCCCAATACCAAATCCTAACCCTCAAGTGGGATTCCAAGGTCCAACGCTCATGTGGGTCAGGAGTTTGAATAGGTGGAGCCACGAGCAAGACCAACCCCTCCCATACGACGGAAACCGCAACTTCTACAATCTGAACAAGGGAGGCCCCGTAGACAGGGCCCTTCCAATCCTGACACGCCGAGTGGCTCGCAATGTGGAGCTAGGTATGGCAACCCTTCAGCGAGCAGTGGAGCTCGAAGCTTATTCGGACACCAGCACGGACCGCATCCGTCGCTTCGAGATTGCTCATGCAAGGGCCGCAAGGAACAATGAAGCTCTGTAGCGAGAGTTAACTACAACCCGAGCCGAGGTCATAAAGCTCCGAGCCCATCAGTCAGAGTACGAGAGACGCCTGCATGACGTGGAGCATCAGCTGGCCGAATTAAGGTTTCACCTGAGGAGTACCCGTCGCCAATAGAGGAATACCCTCCTCATTCTTCCTTTTTGGTCTAAGGAATAACCTTCATATCTATGTTCTGAGTAGATCTTTTCCATAAACATCTCTGTCTTTCATATCGTCAAAATTTTCTCTTTGTTATTAGGACTTAGACCTATTGTTAGGTCATGAGTTCCGAAATATGTAATCTCAGTTTCAGTTATGACGGCAACAATCGTATTTCAGGATGTGCTCATACCTTAGCCGATCATTCCTTTTCCCCATCGATTTCATATCAGTCTCCATGAAAAGCTTCAATATCCTAATCGGCACGAAATGGTTAAGCCTCAAATCATGCTGATGTCCTTTGCTTCGAGGAAGCGATTCGTCTCAATCTTCCCTTCAACGAAATCCTCACTGGTCTCAGTGATAAGATTTTTCGAACCTTCATATCATTTCCTGCGTTAAGCCTAGGAGCATCTGCGGAAGGAATGCTATGCATTCCTGGCTCATGTTGACAATGAGTCGCAAGAAGTTAAAGACCTCGAGAGCATCTTCGAAGTCTGCAACTTTCCCGATGTCTTCCCCAAAGACATTCCAGGGATTTCTTCCGAGTGCCAAGTTGAATCCCATATCGACTTGATCCTCGGAACTACCCTTACACCCAAAATCTCCATATTGTCAAGAGCCGACAAAAATGTGAGAGTTACTCAGCCAGTCCGATGAGCTGAG
The DNA here is from genome assembly GCF_052849685.1 of Lactuca virosa. Classification (NCBI taxonomy): domain Eukaryota; kingdom Viridiplantae; phylum Streptophyta; class Magnoliopsida; order Asterales; family Asteraceae; genus Lactuca; species Lactuca virosa. Next base: position 269,463,178 of record NC_136432.1, on the reverse strand, counting down.
CAACCAGGAGTTCGTAAACTCATTGTATGTGAACTTTGTGTGCTCAAATCTTTTCTATCATTGCTAAGACCACATCATGGGGATGTGGGTCGAATCACTGAGAGTCAGATAGCAAAACGGGAAATCTCAAATGCGTAGATAAACATTTAGGATATATCCAGGGGCAACCATTGTTGCTCACAAATCTCTTTTCTTGACATGTAGCAGATCATGCCTCCAAAGAAACGTAACCAACCCACCGGTAAGACACCAATCCTTCAGATGGATTCAGCTACATTCGAAGCTACTGTCACAGCAGCCGTAGCAGCCGCCCTAGCTGTCCTTAACGCTAACAACACCAATGCGGGTGGAAGTGTTAATGGCAGTCCAAACCCTGGTGTTAACCAACCTCAATAACAAGTGCCTACTGAAAAGGACACCCTTGATCCCTAACCTAACATCCTGAAGCGAAAGTTCGAAGGAAGCTGTTCAACCCAAGGACCTACTGAAAGGCAACGAATTGGGACAGTCAATACCCCAGTCAGCCCTACAGTTCGAACCCCAACCACACCCTACTTGGGAAATCTCCCGCACTGCAGCAAATTTAACTTCCATCATCATGGAGTCTGTCGAGTGTTGCATTGCACCAGATGTAACAGGAAGGGGCACACCTCCAACAGATGTAGGACCCTAGTCGAGTTCGTCACTCTGAATGCCAATGTTGGGGCTAGTCCAACCTGTTACCTCTGTGGTGGTGTAGGACATTTCAAAAGAAATTGTCCAAGGACTAAGGATGACAAGCAAGCTCGCTTCGCGAAGACCCCGACTCAACATATCCCTTCCATTACCGATGCTAGCATAGTTCATGTGTGCAGTGTATGTGGCGAAATGGGGCATTTCAAAAGAGACTGCCCAACAGAGAAGAACGACGAGGAGACATAAGGAGTCTGACCTCAGAAGAAGGGAAGTATCCAAGAACCATACAGTGTTTTGGGTACGTTTTCAAAACCTCAATAATTATTCCTAATCGTGGTTTCTTTCCCGTCCAAATTTAATCACGACGTACTCTTAAAAGTTGATTCCCTAAGGGGTAAATTATGGTAGCCTAGTGTATACATTAGAGTCAGTTGTGATTATACATGACTTGTATACGCCAAGCAATCATAGGAAAATCTAGTGAGAACCATTCCATGGAGAGCCCATAGTTTCAAAACATCTGGACCCTCGCATTAGTAGTAGTACCTACCAAGTCCAAATCAAACGCAGAAAATACCAGAGACGTTCATTTAGGGATGCCAATGTGCTAGCAAAACGATCCTCCCGGACTAACTTGACGCGCGATTCTACGACACCATTCTATCTAGCTCGTCTGAGTCTATGTTATACCAAACCCTTTTGTCTTAAATCATTCGATCGCGAAACTCCCGTCGCTCGTGACAACAACCAGATGCGAACTTCAAAGAATTCATCTCTCTTCGAAATCCGAAAGTATTCATACGAAGAGTATCATCCGCAAAGAGAAGGACAAAGTAAGAGAACCATCCGGACAATTGAAGATGTGTCATGGAACCCACATCTATCCTTAATTGAACCTTCTTGCAACAACGACGACCTTTCTAGTAGCCAGGTTGCGCCGTTCGGAGCCCTCTGCAGCCATAAGTACAGACCCCATCTGTGCTGGGCTGAGGCGGGCGACACGCAAATAGACAAGAGTCAAGTCCCCGACAGCACTCTCACGAGTCCTGTAATCATCCGAGAGACGACAGAAAAGATCGTACGAAAGGGGCTATGTCGATAATAGAGAAAAACCATTGGAATCCCAGATTGGTGAATGTGTCTTTCTTACAGGTTTCACCCTGGAAAAGCCTGATACGCTTCGGAAAGCGTAGAAAGCTAAATCCAAGATACGTTAGACCGTCCGAGATCCTTGCTAGGATCGGTCCCATAGTGCACAGACTCCAGTTACCTCGAGCGCTTAGCAACGCTCATCTCGTCTTCCTCGTTCCAAACCGAAATGAGTGTCCGTTCAATGAGACACCTACGATTTTCCCTCGACAACCTCGAGTTAGACGAGAGTCTACACTTTGTGAGAGAGTCATCCGAACTCACGGATCGAGAAGTTTAGCGAACGAAATAACGTCACATCCCGATAGTGAAGGTCCGCTAGAATGTCAAACAGGAACTTGGATTCACTTGGGAGCGCGAGAGTCCCATGAACCTTAAGTACCTACATCTTTTCCAAGACCATGAGTTATATTCTTATTCTTGAATTTCGGGACGAAATTCCCTCTAACGAGGGGATGATGTGACAACCCAAAACTTCTGTCTCGCACACTTAGCCAATTCAATCAAAGTTAAACATGTTTTGTTGACTTCTGGCACTGTTTGAGGGTTCGTTTAAGTGATTCTAAGCTTGAGTATGACCAAGGTTAAGTTTAGGAATGAGTCAGCAAGTCGTATACTGTCAAAACAGGGCCATACACACCCTTGGAGGGAGTGTACGGCCGTACACATGGGTGTGCGGCCACACACACACCTCCTAGCAGCACACTCACTTCTATTGAAGGAGTGCGGCCGCACACCTTCATAAGGTTGGCCGCACACTCTTAAAACACCCTCCAAAGTGAGAGTTTGACTTCCGTGTTCGAGTTAGACATGACCATAGCCTTGCTACACCTTGGAAATGGCATTTTGGACATTTTTGTGTGGAGTGTACGACCGCACACACCCTTGTGCGGTAGCACACTCCAAGTGTGCGGCAGCATACTGCCGTGTACGACCACACACCCAAGTGTGCGACCACACACTCATTCTAGGACCATAAACTCACTTCTAAGACCCTAAACTTGTACTACAACTAAGTTTAGACCAAGAACACTTCATGTATGCAAGTGTAGGCCTTGAAAACACCACAAGAACACCTCTCATCTTGAGTGCACGGCCGCACACCCATGGTCGTATACACCTTTAAGGTGGCCATACACTCCCCTCATGCAATCCTTTAAGGTTCTAACACTTAGTGCAAGTAGTCCCAAGTTCCTGGAGTGGTTCTCCATCACATTTAGTGGTGAAATATCTTCATTTGACTCCTTTATGTATCATTGCATGTTAATTAGGATCAAATCGTGTTCAAGGCTTCACTTGAACACCCAACTTTTCGTGTCGAACCTTCATTCAAATCACCCGAGGTGAGTTCATACCCCTACATTTTCCGTGTTTTTTTAACGTTTTCAGGAGGAATAGAAGCAAAAGCATAAGGAAACTTGTGCTCAAAATATGTTATTTTGTTTAAGATAATTATATTTTTAGTATTCTTTTAATAAGGAAAACAGTTTTCAAAACTAGAATAATGAACTTGTGAATCATGTATTATTATGTATCATTTTATAAAAAGGATTCATGCAAATCATAAACAGGATTTTTGGTATTATTACTTGTAAATTTGTTAGGCTATGTTTGAGACACGTCCTTGGTAACACTCACCACAAGAAACAGAGTGGAGGACTAGTACTCGTGACCAGAATCTCTTGTAGGGAGAGTGTGACTGTTGTGTATAGATCTATACGGGACTGACAATCTCGCACCTCACTGCTAGCTACAGTTGGACCGGCAGGTCTGCGGGTGACAAAGTCATTAAGGATATCGGCCGTTGCGGGCCATATCCAGTCAGTTATGGTTATGAAACTCACAACCTAGATAACAGGAATTTACTTTTGTAATAATGAATCAAATGAACTAACCTCAAAGTAATGACCAATGGATTACTGGAGGGTATTAATAATAATATCTTCAGGACTTAGTTCATCATGGTTTTCTTTTATTTAGTTTTTAAGACTAATATACCTCTCTGGGTGTAACCAGGGTTTTAAAAGAAAACTGCTTTTATATACACGAGTATGGTAGATACTTGCAAACCTCAGTTTTAAAACGGATAAACAACCAACCACCCTTTTTGGGAAAATATAGGATTTTCCCGGGATAAACCGGCTATTCAAAATGTATTGTTTTACAACCAACGGATATTCATATTAATTCCACGACTCATTGGATTGTACATATCCTGTACGAACTTGGAAGTCATGGAACGAATGAGTTTTCAAACACGCTTTTCATAAGAAAATATAGGATTTTCTTGAGGAACACTCTTCAAAAGGATTCAAAGAACTCTTTTCCATCAAAACCAAATGCTTATGAACTCACCAGCTTTATGCTGAAATTCTTCAAAACTGCTTGTATTCTCAGGGAATTAGTAGACAGGTACTCCCAGGAGTTTTGCAGAAGTCGGAGCGTTAGAGTCGCGTCATTCTATTTTGTTTTTGATATGAACAAAACTATGTAATAAACAATGTAAACCTTTTTCATGTATGTATTCAATGTCTGGTTGTGTTTACTATGCTTGCTATGATACAATTATTGTGATACTACGCATGACGTCCTCCGCCCCGGAACGTTTCCGCCATCGGTTTCGGGGTGTGACACATTGTTAATTCATAAGTTCCATACTAGAAGTAGTCTATGCAATTTAGCAAAGCTTTGATGAGCATTGTTTAATTCTTGAGTTCTACAGTAGAAGTCTATGCAATTTAGCAAAGCTTTGATGAGTATTGTTTAATTCTAAAGTTCCACGATAGAAGTCGATGCAATTTATCAAGGCTTGGATGAGCATTGCTTAATTCTTGAGTTCCACAATAGAAGTGATCTATGAAATTTACCAAAGCTTTAATGAGCATTGTTTAATTCTTGAGTTCCACAATTGAAGTCTATGCAATTTAGCAAAACTTTGATGAGCACTGTTTAATTATTGAGTTCCACAATAGAAGTCTACGCAATTAAGCAAAGCGTTGATAAGCACTGTTTAATTCTTGAGTTCCACAATAGAAGTATTCTATGCAATTTAGCAATGCTTTGATGAGCATTGTTTAATTCTTGAGTTCCACAATAGAAGTCTATGCAATTTAAGCACAGGTTTGATGATCATTGTTTAATTCTCGATTTCCACAATAGAAGAGTATGCAATTTAGCAAAGCTTTGATGAGCATTGTTTAATTCTTGAATTCCATAATAGAAGTAGTCTTTGCAATTTAGTAAAGATTTGATGAGCATTGTTTAATTCTTGAGTTCTACAATAGATGTCTAAGCAATTTAGCAAAGCGTTGATGAGTATTGTTTAATTATTGTGTTCCACAATAGAAGTAATCTATGAAATTTACCAAAGCTTTGATGAGCATTGTTTAATTCTTGGGTTCCACAATAGAAGTCTATGCAATTTAGCAAAGCTTTGATGAGCATTGTTTAATTCTTGAGTTCCATAGTAGAAGTCTATGCAATTTAGCAAAGCTTTGATGAGTATTGTTTAATTCTAGAGTTCCACAATAGAAGTCGGTGCAATTTAGAAAAGCTTGGATGAGCATTGCTTAATTCTTGAGTTCGAAAATAGAAGTGATCTATGAAATTTACCAAAGCTTTAATGAGCATTGTTTAATTCTTGAGTTCCAAAATTGAAGTCTATGCAATTTTGCAAAAGTTTGATGAGGACTGTTTAATTCTTGAGTTCACAATTGAAGTCTACGTAATTTAGTAAAGCTTTGATAATCGCTGTTTGATTCTTGAGTTCCACAATAGAAGTATTCTATGCAATTTAGCAAAGCTTTGATGAGCATTGTTTAATTCTTAAGTTCCACAATAGAAGTTTCTGCAATTTAAGCAAAGGTTTGATGATTATTGTTCAATTCGTGAGTTCCACAATAGAAGTCTACGCAATTTAGTAAAGCTTTGATGAGCATTGTTTAATTCTTGAGTTCCACAATAGAAGTCTATGCAATTTAGCAAAGATTTGATGAGCATTGTTTAATTATTGGGTTCCACAATAGAAGTCTGTGCAATTTAAGCACATGTTTGATGATCATTATTTAATTCTTGAGTTCCGCAATAGAAGAGTATGCAATTTAGCAAAGCTTTGATGAGCATTATCTAATTCTTGAATTCCATAATAGAAGTAGTCTTTGCAATTTAACAAAGATTTGATGAGCATTGTTTAAATCTTGAGTTCTACAATAGATGTCTAAGCAATTTAGCAAAGCGTTGATGAGTATTGTTTAATTCTTGTGTTCCACAATAGAAGTCGATACAATTTACCAAAGCTTTGATGACCATTGCTTAATTCTTGAGTTCCACAATAGAAGTAATATATGAAATTTACCAAAGCTTTGATGAGCATTGTTAAATTCTTGGGTTCCACAATAGAAGTCTATGGAATTTAGCATAGCTTTGGTGAGTGTTGTTTAATTCTTGATTTCCACAATAGAAGTCTATGCAAGTTAGCAAAGTTTTGATGAGCATTATTTAATTCATGACTTCCATTGTAGAAGTAGTCTATGCAATTTAGCAAAGCTTTGATGAGCATTGTTTAATTCTTGAGTTCTACAGTTGAAGTCTATGCAATTTAGCATAGCTTTGATGGGTATTGTTTAATTCTAGAGTTCCACTTTAAAAGTCGATGCAATTTAGCAAGGCTTGGATAAGCATTGCTTAATTCTTGAGTTCCACAATAGAAGTGATCTTAGAAATTTACCAAAGCTTTAATGAGCATTGTTTAATTCTTGAGTTCCTCAATTGAAGTCTATGCAATTTCTTAAAACTTTGATGAGCACTGTTTAACTATTGAGCTCCACTATAGAAGTCTACGCAATTAAGCAAAGCGTTGATAAGCACTGTTTAATTCTTGAGTTCCACAATAGAAGTATTCTATGCAATTTAGCAACGCTTTGATGATCATTGTTTAATTCTTGAGTTCCACAAAAGAAGTCTATGTAATTTAAGCATAGGTTTGATGATCATTGTTTAATTCTTGAGTTTCATAATAGAAGATTATGCAATTTTGCAAAGCTTTGATGAGCATTGTTTAATTCTTGAATTCCATAATAGAAGTAGTCTTTGCAATTTAAAAAAGATTTGATGAGCGTTGTTTAATTCTTGAGTTCTACAATAGATGTCTAAGCAATTTAGCAAAGCGTTGATGAGTATTGTTTAATTCTTGTGTTCCACAATAGAAGTCGATATACAATTTAGCAAAGCTTTGATGAGCATTGCTTAATTCTTGAGTTCCATAATAGAAGTAATCTATGAAATTTACCAAAGCTTTGATGAGCATTGTTTAATTCTTGGGTTCCACAATAGAAGTCTATGCAATTCAGCAAAGCTTTGATGAGTGTTGTTTAATTCTTGATTTCCACAATAGAAGTCTATGCAAGTTAGCAAAGTTTTGATGAGGATTGTTTAATTCCTGAGTTCCATACTAGAAGTAGTCTATGCAATTTCACAAAACTTTGATGGGCATTGTTTAATTCTTGAGTTCTACAGTAGAAGTCTATGTAATTTAGCAAAGCTTTGATGAGTATTGTTTAATTCTAGAGTTCCACAATAGAAGTCGATGCAATTTAGAAAAGCCTGGATGAGCATTGCTTAATTCTTGAGTTCGAAAATAGAAGTGATCTATGAAATTTACCAAAGCTTTAATGAGCATTGTTTAATTCTTGAGTTCCACAATTGAAATCTATGCAATTTAGCAAAACTTTGATGAGCACTTTATAATTCTTGAGTTCCACAATTGAAGTCTACGCAATTTAGCAAAGCTTTGATAAGCACCGTTTAATTCTTGAGTTCCACAATAGAAGTATTCTATGCAATTTAGGAAAGCTTTGATGAGCTTTGTTTAATTGTTCAGTTCCACAATAGAAGTCTATGCAATTTAAGCAAAGCTTTGATGATCATTATTTAATTCGTGAGTTCCACAATAGAAGTCTATGCAATTTAGCAAAGCTTTGATGAGCATTGTTTAATTCATGAACTCCACCATAGAAGTACTCTATGCAAATTAGCAAAGCTTTGATGAGCATTGTTTAATTCTTGAGTTCCACAATAGAGGTCTATGCAATTTAAGCACATGTTTGATGATCATTGTTTCATTCTTGAGGTCCACAATAGAAGAGTATGCAATTTAGCAAAGCTTTGATGAGCATAGATGTGATAACCCGAGACTTTTAACTTGTAAGATCCGTTAATACTATCTCGATTTTATCACCATTTTACGCTATTTAAGGGTCCTTTTAAGTGTTCTAAGCTTGAGTACAGTCGGGAATGAGATTAGAAATGAGTCTACATGTCGTTTTGAAGCAAAATCGGGCCATACACCCTCATGAGAGGCGTGTACGGCCGTACACACGGGTGTGCGGCCGCACACCCACCCTCCAGCCGCACTCACCCTTATAGATATATAGGGGAACCCCTTCACTCATTCCTTTCCTTTGGCTTTCTCTCACTACTTTCTCTCTCTAAAGACTACACCCAAGAACACTCTAAAGGCCTCAAAAACGTGAACCACTTCATCTTTCAGCTTGTTATAGTGGTAAGACACTTGAATCTAAGCCTAAAACTCATAGTGTTCTTCGTGTTCTTCATCCTTTGAAGGTGTACGGCCGCACACCTTCATAAGGTGGCCGCACACACCTTAAAGCTCTCCAAAGTGAAGAGTTTGGCCCCCCATTTGCTAGTTGGACTTGGTATTGGCACTAGAACACCTCAAAACACCTCAAAATCGACATTTTGGGCACAAATGAGGAGTGTACGGCGGCACACTCCTGTGTACAGCTGCACACACCCTCTGTACGGCCGCACACTCCTGTGTACAACCGCACACACAACCTGGCCGCACACCCTGGCCGCACACTCACTCATATGGCCGTACACATCCCTTATTTGATCATATAGGGTCCCAACAAGCATTTCCAAGTCTTTAGGGTGGTTTCCCGTCATGTTTAGTCATGAACACTCTAATTCTAATGCGTATATGTGTTATCACATGTTAATAGGATCCACTCGCGTGCGAAACATCGGTTGATACTCAACACTCGTAACTAATTTTGCTTTCGGATCCTACGATAAACAGTGAGTTCATACCCCTACATTTTCCGTGTTTTTAATGTTTTCAGGGGGGGGGGGAATACAAGCCAAACGCTACGTATTTTGTTAAGTTTTAAACTTATTAATGCAGTCCAACAATTTCCACGTTTAATAACATATTCGGATATTTTATCTCTTTTTGTAATATGTTGAACATAAGGGAAACCTCTATTTTGGAAATCCAACTTCACATCTTTCAGAAAGGTTTTTACAAAGCATTTTCCATATCAACTCTAATAAACTATAATGGGTATAGTTTGGGATAACTCTCTAGGAAGTCTCTACTTAAACTCTAATAAACTATAATGGGTATAGTTTGGGACAACTCTCTAGGCAGTCTCTACTTAATCAGATTTCATAAACTCTAATAAACTATAATGGGTATAGTTTGGGATAACTCTCTAGGCAGTCTCTACTTAATTAGATTTCATAAATGAATATATATAAACTATGGCAGATTTAGTTTATGTTATATGTTTTTCTCAGAAGTATAAAGTACATTTATTCAAGGATAATTACTGTATTATACTGATTTCTCGCTAGTAAACTAGATTATACAGAATTGTGAGGCGCTACTTCAATACTGTATAGTGATAAATCCTTTTAGTATAACCAGAGTCTCCTGGAAGGAGAGCGTGAGATTTGTGAATAGATCTATTCGGGACTGACAATCCCACACCTGAACTGCTAGCTACAGTTAGGCGGGCACGCCTGGGGTGAACAAATGTCATTTAGCTTAACGCCTGAAGAACGTTATAAAGGTCTCTAGGTCATATCAAGTATGGTTATACGACTCGCAAATAAGTATAAACTAACCTTGTTACACACTCTACTCTTCACTTGTTTTATTTTGATTAATAAAACCACTTTTTATATATGTTGATAGAAATCAAGGATCTCTAAACTGGCATCTCTACCTCTAGAACGGATAACCTGTTTTTAGGGAAAATATAGGAATTTCCCAGAATAACACTAGCATTTCTAAAACGGATGGTTTACTCTCTACCGCTAGATACTCTTTCATCACTATCTTTCATAAGAAAATATAAAATTTCTTGAGGAACACTTTTCAAAAGAATCAAAGAACATTGTCTCTAAAACTAAATGCTTATGAACTCACCAGCTTTATGCTGATATTTTAAAACTGCTTGTATTCTCAGGGCATCATTAGACAGGTACTTCTGCCAACTTTTGGAGAAGATGGAACATTCTGAAGCCATATCTTTTACTTTTGCTATATATACTGTTATGTATAAATCATGTTTTTGAACAATGTAAATAATCATATTATAATGTAATGGTTGTGTTTACTATGCTTACTATGATACAACTGTTGTGATACTACGCATGACGTCACTCCGCCCCGGAACGTTTCCGCCTTCGGTTTCGGGGTGTGACATATTGGTATCAGAGCTATTGTTTATAGTGAACTAAGTATACCGAACCTTACATGGTATACAACTATAAACACTAAGGGGCTATAGTGCTCTGAACTAAAAGTATGCTTTTAAAATATAAGTATTTTTACAAAAAGTATACAAGTATACCATAGTACGAGAATCAGTATCCTGAGTAGAACAAAACAAAAGTATTTTGGATGTTGAACACTGTGGTTAAACCTGGGCAGTTATGTAATCATGTCTAGGGTCAATATAGCCTGATCAACTATATTTATTCGAGACATGACCAACATGTGCTTGGGAGTGACTTTGGTGTTGCAACAGGCCCAAAACTTACCCCGCATCCATATAACTTAAAATACTATAGGAGTATTTTAGTTAGAGTTGAATACTTCGTAGAAATTCATTCCAAATGTTGCTACTCATTCCTCTTAGCGATAACTTACTTGCATAAGTAATCTTTCTTTGCTTATCGCTTAGTAGAACACTCTAACTATCATAGTGAGATATATCTATTGCTTCGTATCTCTTGATTCGATTCCAGAGGACTTACCATCCTCTTCTTCCTGATTGATTCTAGAACAAGATGCCTCCCCGTAAAAGACCTATAAGAAGGAATGACGACGCTTCACCACCACCACCGCCCCCTCAGTTCGATCTCGTTATGTTCCAAGCAGCTGTTACTGCTGCTGTGGCAGCCGCGATGTCACAGATGAATTCTGGCGGATCTGGTGGTCAGGGAGGTGGTACTCATCCCCAAAATCATGAAGGTGGTCAGGGACACCAGAAGGAGTGCTCCTATAAAGACTTCATGAACGCAAAACCCACATCCTTCGACGGCACTGGAGGTGTCATTGCCCTGACTCAATGGATCGAGAAAATTGAGTCCATCTTCGAAATCTGCTCTTGTTCCGAAGCTAACAAGGTGAAATTCGCCGCTTGCACTTTCGCCAACAAAGCATTAACCTGGTGGAATGGCCGGGTCAAGTCCCTAACCCTGCCAATAGCAAATGTTATGGGTTGGGAGAGCTTGAAAGAGCTCATGCTTGCTGAGTACTGCCCACGGGGCGAAATCCAGAAACTGGAGCACGAACTCTGGAACCTAAAGATGAAGGGTTCCGACATTGCCACCTACACATCTAGGTTTGAAGACCTAGCGCTTCTCTGCCCAGGAATGGTCACCCCGGAAAGCAAGAAGATTGAAAGATACATTTGGGGGCTGACCCAACCGACCAAAGGAAATGTCCTGGCTGCTAGGCCAAACACCTTCGACAACGCTAAGTGTCTGGCGCAGGCCCTCATAGATCATGGAGTCGATCTCGATGAAGTGACAGCCACTCCCGAACCGGCTAAAGGGAGTGGTGAGAAAAGAAAGTTCTGGACACAGAAAAAGGGCCAATCTTCGCAGGAACCCTCAAAGAAGCAACACACGGTAGCAGTCCACGCTGCTACTACTCCTACTGCTACTCCCACTGCTGTTCCAACCACCCAAGCTTCTACCGGTGGTTATTCAGGGAAACTACCTCTGTGCAACAAGTGTACTTTTCATCATCACGGACCCTGCCGTGATTTGAATTGCAACAACTGTGGAAGGAAGGGACACACGACCCGATACTGCAAGACACTAGTCCAACCAACCGACCACGCCTCTGGAGCAGGTGTCGGTAAAGCCTGTTATGGTTGTGCGGAAGTTTGGCATTTCAAGAGAAACTGCCCCAAGGCAACAACAGCAGGTGGCACAGGGAGAGTACTAACGATGGGCCAAGAGGAAGCCGTGGCTGACCCTACCGTTGTGACGGGTACGTTCCTCCTCGATAACTCTTATGCATGCATACTTTTTGATTCCGGTGCTGAAAGAAGTTTTGTTAGTCATGCATTCAAGCATTTTCTTAAACATAAATCCTGACCTTTAACCGAAACGTTTACCGTCGAAATGGCTAACGGTGAGAAAGAGAGCACTAAAGACATATTTGTGGGTTGTATCCTCACTCTAAACGACCATTCATTTCCCATCGATCTTATGCCAGTCTCTATAAAAAGCTTCGATGTCATTATCGACATGGATTGGTTGAGCTCCAATCGTGCTGATATCCTTTGCTTCGAAAAAGCCATCCATCTCAATCTTCTCTTCGGATAAACCCTTGTGATCTATGGCGATAAACTCAGTTCAAACCTCTGTATCATTTCGTGCATCAAAGCCCAGAAACTCATGCGAAAGGAGTGTTATGCATTCCTAGCCCACGTCATTAACGAGAAGCAGGAAGTTAAAGACCTCGAGAGCATCCCCGAAGTCTGCAACTTTCCCGATGTTTTTCCCGAATATCTCCCGGGAATCCCTCCCGACCGCCAAGTCGAGTTTCGTATCGACTTAATCCCCGGAGCTACTCCCCTAGCCAAATCTCCATATCGCCTAGCACCCGCAGAAATGCAGGAGCTATCAAGTCAGCTCAATGAGCTGCTCAGCAAAGGGTTCATCAGACCGAGTTCCTCACCCTGGGGAGCCCCGATCTTGTTCGTGAAAAAGAAGGATGGATCCTTCCAGATATGCATTGACTATCGAGAGCTGAACAAGCTCGCTGTCAAAAACCGTTACCCTCTTCCTCGAATCGACGACCTCTTCGACCAACTTCAGGGAGCCAGCTACTTCTCGAAAATAGATCTAAGATAAGGGTACCATCAGCTTAGAGTCCATGAGAATGATGTTCCTAAGACAGCATTTTGGACTCGATATGGTCACTACGAGTTCGTAGTAATGCCCTTCGGTCTAACCAACGCACCGGCAGTGTTTATGGACCTGATGAACCGGGTGTGCCGTCCTTTCTTGGATAAGTTCGTCATCGTGTTCATCGACAATATACTTGTCTATTCCAGAAGTGAGGAAGATCATCGACAACATTTGAGATCGGTGTTGGAAACCTTATGGACGGAGAAGCTTTACGCAAAGTTCTCCAAGTGCGAATTCTGGATTCGTAAAGTAACCTTCCTAGGTCACGTGGTAAGCGAAGAAGGCATACACGTGGACCCCTCCAAAATCAAAGCGATAGAGAACTGGTCAGCACCGAAGACACCCACAGAAATTCTTGGGTCTCGCTGGCTACTATCGCAGATTTATCCAGAATTTCTCCAGAATTGCCAAACCCTTAACCACTCTGACTCAGAAAGGCGTACCTTTCTGTTGGAGTGAGAAGCAAGACTCTGCGTTCCAGACTTTGAAACAGGCCCTATGCAGCGCACCTATCTTGTCTCAGCCCGAAGGGACGGAGGATTTCGTTGTTTACTGCGATGCATCCAATCAGGGTTTGGGCTGTGTGCTCATACAACGGGGAAAAGTTATTGCTTATGCCTCGAGACAGCTGAAAGTGCACGAAGTCAACTACACAACGCACGACCTGGAGTTGGGAGCAGTGGTCTTCGCATTAAAGATATGGAGACATTATCTCTACGGAACCAAGTGCACTATCTTCACTGACCATAAAAGCCTACAACACATCTTCGACCAGAAGGAGCTGAACATACAACAACAGCGTTGGGTCGAGCTACTCAGCGATTACGAGTGCGAAATCCGCTACCATCCCAGCAAGGCCAATGTGGTGGCAGGGAACATGTCGGGTGAAGCCTTGAGGGGAATGGAAAAGAACCTAGAAATCAAGGGAGACGGAGTCTATTAATTCGTGGACCGGATCTGGACCCCAAAATTCGGCGGTTACAGAGAGGTTGTAATGAACGAAGCTCACAAGACCAGATACTCCGTTCACCCAGGTTCGGACAAGATGTACCTCGATCCCAAGAAGTTATATTGGTGGCCAAACATGAAAGCGGAAATCGCTACGTTCGTGGGCAAGTGTCTGACTTGCGCCAAAGTGAAGATCGAATATCAGAAACCCTCAGGTCTACTCCAACAGCCAGAAATTCCCGAATGGAAGTGGGAGAGGATTACTATGGATTTCATCACCAAACTACCCAAATCTCCGAGTGGGTACAACGCCATTTGGGTGATAGTCGATCGACTGACTAAATCCGCTCACTTCCTGCCAATCAAAGAAACCTTCAAAATGGAGAGACTGACACGAATCTACATCCAAGAAATAGTCCGACTGCACGGTGTACCTGTGTCCATTATCTTCGATCGAGATAACAGGTTTACTTCGAGATTCTGGCAGTCCCTGCAGAAGGCCCTTGGAATTAAGCTGGACATGAGTACAGCTTATCATCCTCAAACAGATGGGCAGAGTGAGAGAACCATACAAACCTTGGAAGACATGTTGAGAGCATGAGCCATCGATTTTGGTAAGTCGTGGGACATCCATTTACCCTTGGTCGAGTTCTCCTATAACAACAGCTACCATACCAGCATCAAGGTTGCGCCTTTCGAAGCCCTCTATGGCCGTAAGTGCAGATCCCCTCTGTGCTGGGCTGAGGTGGGTGACACGCAGTTAGCTAAGGGGCAAGTCCCAGATAGCACTCTCACTGGTCCAGAAATCATTCGAGAAACCACAGAAAATATCGTCCAAATCCGAGAACGACTGATAGCCTCTCGAGATAGACAAAAGAGCTACGCCGAGATACGACGAAAACCCTTGGAGTTCCAGGTTGGAGACCGCGTTCTGTTGAAGGTCTCGCCCTGGAAAGGCATGATACGCTTTGGGAAGCGTGGAAAGCTAAATCCGAGATACATAGGACCATTCGAGATCCTTGCTAGGATCGGTCCCGTGGCATACAAACTCCGTTTACCTCAAGAGCTTACCAACATTCATCCCGTCTTCCACGTCTCGAACCTTAAAAAGTGTTTATCCGACGAGACTCTTACTATTCTTCTCGATGAGATTGAAATCAACGAGAATCTAAACTTTGTGGAAGAACCAATCGAAATCATGGATCGAGAGATCAAACGAACGAAACAAAGTCGCATCCCGATAGTGAAGGTTCACTGGAATGCCAAGCGGGGACCGGAATTCACTTGGGAGCGCGAAGATCAGATGAAACTGAAATATCTGCATCTCTTTCCTAATCCATGATTTGTATTCTATATTCGAATTTCGGGACGAAATTCCCTCTAACGGGGGGATAATGTGACAACCCGAGACTTTTAACTTGTAAGATCTGTTAATACTATCTCGATTTTATCACCATTTTACGCTATTTAAGGGTCCTTTTAAGTGTTCTAAGCTTGAGTACAGTCGGGAATGAGATTAGAAATGAGACTACATGTCGTTTTGAAGCAAAATCGGGCCATACACCCTCATGAGAGGCGTGTACGGCCGCACACACGGGTGTGCGGCCGCACACCCACCCTCCAGCCGCACTCACCCTTATATATATATAGGGGAACCCCTTCACTCATTCCTTTCCTTTGGCTTTCTCTCACTACTTTCTCTCTCTAAAGACTACACCCAAGAACACTCTAAAGGCCTCAAAAACGTGAACCACTTCATCTTTCAGCTTGTTATAGTGGTAAGACACTTGAATCTAAGCCTAAAACTCATAGTGTTCTTCGTGTTCTTCATCCTTTGAAGGTGTACGGCCGCACACCTTCATAAGGTGGTCGCACACACCTTAAAGCTCTCCAAAGTGAAGAGTTTGGCCCCCCATTTGCTAGTTGGACTTGGTATTGGCACTAGAACACCTCAAAATCGATATTTCAGGCACAAATGAGGAGTGTACGGCCGCACACTCCTGTGTACGGCCGCACACACCCTCTGTACGGCCGCACACTCCTATGTGCAACCGCACACACAACCTGGGCGCACACCCTGGCCGCACACTCACTCATACACATCCCTTATTTGATCATATAGGGTCCCAACAAGCATTTCCAAGTCTTTAGGGTGGTTTCCCGTCATGTTTAGTCATGAAACACTCTAATTCCAATGCGTATATGTGTTATCACATGTTAATAGGATCCACTCGTGTGCGAAACATCGGTTGACACTCAACACTCGTAACTAATTTTGCTTTCGGATCCTAATTCTAATGTTATCACATGTTAATGGGATCCACTTGCGTGCGAAACATCGGTTGACACTCAACACTCGTAACTAATTTTGTTTTCGGATCATACGATAAACAGTGAGTTCATACCCCTACATTTTCCGTGTTTTTAATGTTTTCAGGGGGGAATACAAGCCAAACACTAAGTATTTTGTTAAGTTTTAAACTTAGTAATGCAGTCCAACGATTTCCACGTTTAATAACATATTCGGATATTTTATCTCTTTTTGTAATATGTTGAACATAAGGGAAACCTCTATTTTGGAAATCCAACCTCACGGCTTTCAGAAAGGTTTTTACAAAGCATTTTCCATATCAACTCTAATAAACTATAATGGGTATAGTTTGGGATAACTCTCTAGACAGTCTCTACTTAAACTCTAATAAACTATAATGGGTATAGTTTGGGATAACTCTCTAGGCAGTCTCTACTTAATCAGATTTCATAAACTCTAATAAACTATAATGGGTATAGTTTGGGATAACTCTCTAGGCAGTCTCTACTTAATTAGATTTCATAAATGAATATATATAAACTATGGCAGATTTAGTTTATGTTATATGTTTTTCTCAGAAGTATAAAGTACATTTATTCAAGGATAATTACTGTTTTATACTGATTTCTCGCTAGTAAACTAGATTATACAGAATTGTGAGGCGCTACTTCAATACTGTACCCTTAGGTGTATAGTGATAAATCCTTTTAGTATAACCAGAGTCTCCTGGAAGGAGAGCGTGAGATTTGTGAATAGATCTATTCGGGACTGACAATCCCACACCTGAACTGCTAGCTAAGTTAGGCGGGCACGCCTGGGGTGAACAAAAATCATTTAGCTTAACGCCTGAAGAACGTTATAAAGGTCTCTAGGTCATATCAAGTATGGTTATATGACTCACAAATAAGTATAAACTAACCTTGTTACAGACTCTACTCTTCACTTGTTTTATTTTGATTAATAAAACCACTTTTTATATATGCTGATAGAAATCAAGGATCTCTAAACTGGCATCTGTACCTCTAGAACAGATAACCTGTTTTTAGGGAAAATATAGGAATTTCCCAGAATAACACTAGCATTTCTAAAACGGATGGTTTACTCTCTACCGCTAGATACTATTTCATCACTATCTTTCATAAGAAAATATAAAATTTCTTGAGGAACACTTTTCAAAAGAATCAAAGAACATTGTCTCTAAAACTAAATGCTTATGAACTCACCAGCTTTATGCTGATATTTTAAAACTGCTTGTATTCTCAGGGCATCATTAGACAGGTACTTCTGCCAACTTTTGGAGAAGATGGAACATTCTAAAGCCACATCTTTTACTTTTGCTATATATATTGTTATGTATAAATCATGTTTTTGAACAATGTAAATAATCATATTATAATGTAATGGTTGTGTTTACTATGCTTACTATGATACAACTGTTGTGATACTACACATGACGTCACTCCGCCCCGGAACGTTTCCGCCTTCGGTTTCGGGGTGTGACAATAATTTAATTCTTGAATTCCATAATAGAACTAGTCTTTGCAATTTAGCAAAGATTTGATGAGCATTGTTTAATTCTTGAGTTCTACAATAGATGTCTAAGCAATTTAGCAAAGCGTTGATGAGTATTGTTTAATTCTTGTGTTCCATAATAGAAGTCGATACAATTTAGCAAAGCTTTGATGAGCATTGCTTAATTCTTGAGTTCCACAATAGAAGTAATCTACGAAATTTACCAAAGCTTTGATGAGCATTGTTTAATTCTTGGGTTCCACAATAGAAGTCTATTCAATTTAGCAAAGCTTTGATGAGTGTTGTTTAATTCTTAATTTCCACAATAGAAGTTTATGCAAGTTAGCAAAGTTTTGATGAGCATTGTTAATTAATGAGTTCCATACTAGAAGTAGTCTATGGAATTTAGCAAATCTTTGATGAGCATTGTTTAATTCTTGAGTTCTACAGTAGAAGTCTATGCAATTTAGCTAAGCTTTGATGAGTATTGTTTAATTCTAAAGTTCCACAATAGAAGTCGATGCAATTTAGCAAGGCTTGGATGAGCATTGCTTAATTCTTGAGTTCCACAATAGAAGTGATCTATGAAATTTACCAAAGCTTTAATGAGCATTGTTTAATTCTTAAGTTCCACAATTGAAGTCTATGCAATTTAGCAAAACTTTGATGAGCACTGTTTAATTATTGAGTTCCACAATAGAAGTCTACGCAATTAAGCAAAGCGTTGATAAGCACTGTTTAATTCTGGAGTTCCACAACATAAGTATTCTATGCAATTTAGCAATGCTTTGATGAGCATTGTTTAATTCTTGAGTTCCACAATAGAAGTCTATGCAATTTAAGCACATGTTTGATAAGCATTGTTTAATTCTTGAGTTCTACAATAGATGTCTAAGCAATTTAGCAAA
This sequence comes from Lactuca virosa, assembly GCF_052849685.1. NCBI lineage: Eukaryota > Viridiplantae > Streptophyta > Magnoliopsida > Asterales > Asteraceae > Lactuca > Lactuca virosa. The sequence goes on along the minus strand of NC_136432.1, from coordinate 269,444,437 downwards.
GGCTTGATGAGTATTGTTTAGTTCTTGATTTCCACAATAGAAGTCTACGCAAGTTAGCAAAGTTTTGATGAGCATTGTTTAATTCTTGAGTTCCATACTAGAAGTAGTCTATGCAATTTAGCAAAGCTTTGATGAGCATTGTTTAATTCTTGAGTTCTACAGTAGAAGTCTATGCAATTTAGCAAAGCTTTGATGAGTATTGTTTAATTCTAGAGTTCCACAATAGAAGTCGGTGCAATTTAGAAAAGCTTGGATGAGCATTGCTTAATTCTTGAGTTCGAAAATAGAAGTGATCTATGAAATTTACCAAAGCTTTAATGAGCATTGTTTAATTCTTGAGTTCCACAATTGAAGTCTATGCAATTTAGCAAAACTTTGATGAGCACTGTTTAATTCTTGAGTTCCACGATTGAAGTCTACGCAATTTAGCAAAGCTTTGATAAGCACTGTTTAATTCTTGAGTTCCACAATAGAAGTATTCTATGCAATTTAGCAAAGCTTTGATGAGCTTTGTTTAATTATTGAGTTCCACAATAGAAGTCTATGCAATTTAAGCAAAGCATTGATGATCATTCTTTAATTCGTGAGTTCCACGATAGAAGTCTATGCAATTTAGCAAAGCTTTGATGAGCATTGTTTAATTCTTGAGTTCCACAATAGAAGTCTATGCAATTTAGCAAAGCTTTGATGAGCATTGTTTAATTCTTGTGTTCCACAATAGAAGTATGTACAATTTAAGCATAGGTTTGATGATCATTGTTTAATTGTTGAGTTCCACAATAGAAGAGTATGCAATTTAGCAAAGCTTTAATAAGAACTGTTTAATTCTTGAATTCTATAATAGAAGTAGTCTTTGCAATTTAGCAAATATTTGATGAGCATTGTTTAATTCCTTAGTTCTTTAATAGATGTCTAAGTAGTTTACCAAAGCGTTCATGAGTATTGTTTAATTCTTGTGTTCCACAATAGAAGTCGATACAATTTTGCAAAGCTTTGATGAGCATTGCTTAATTCTTGAGTTCCATAATAGAAGTAATCTATGAAATTTATCAAAGCTTTGATGAGCATTGTTTAATTCTTGGGTTCCAAAATAGAAGTCTATGCAATTTAGCAAAGCTTTGATGAGTGTTGTTTAATTCTTGATTTCCACAATAGAAGTCGATGCAAGTTAGCAAAGTTTTGATGAACATTGTTTAATTCATGAGTTCCATACTAGAAGTAGTCTATGCAATTTAGCAAAGCTTTGATGAACATTGTTTAATTCTTGAGTTCTACAGTAGAAGTATATGTAATTTAGCAAAGCTTTGATTAGTATTGTTTAATTCTAGAGTTCCACAATAGAAGTCGATGCAATTTAGCAAAGCTTGGATGAGCATTGCTTAATTCTTGAGTTCCACAATAGATGTGATCTATGAAATTTACCAAAGCTTTAATGAGCATTGTTTAATTCTTGAGTTCCACAATTGAAGTCTATACAATTTAGAAAAACTTTGATGAGCACTGTTTAATTATTGAGTTCCACAATAGAAGTCTACGCAATTTAGCAAAGCTTTGATAAGCACTACTTAATTCTTGAGTTCCACAATAGAAGTATTATATGCAATTTATGAAAGCTTTGATGAGCATTGTTTAATTCTTGAGTTCCACAATAGAAGTCTATGCAATTTAGCAAAGCTTTGATGGGCATTGTTTAATTCTTGTGTTCCACAATAGAAGTCTGTGCAATTTAAGCACAGGTTTGATGATCATTGTTTAATTCTTGAGTTCCACAATAGAAGAGTATGGAATTTAGCAAAGCTTTATTGAGAACTGTTTAATTCTTGAATTCCATAATAGAAGTAGTCTTTGCAATTTAGCAAAGATTTGATGAGCATTGTTTAATTCTTGAGTTCTATAGTAGATGTCTAAGCAGTTTAGCAAAGCGTTGATGAGTATTGTTTAATTCTTATGTTCCACAATAGAAGTCGATACAATTTAGCAAAGCTTTGATGAGCACTGCTTAATTCTTGACTTCCATAATAGAGGTAATCTATGAAATTTATCAAAGCTTTGATGAGCATTGTTTAATTATTGGGTTCCACAATAGAAGTCTATGCAATTTAGCAAAGCTTTAATGAGTGTTGTTTAATTCTTGATTTCCACAATAGAAGTCTATGCAAGGTAGCAAAGTTTTGATGAGCATTGTTTAATTCATGAGTTCCATACTAGAAGTAGTCTATGCAATCTAGCAAAGCTTTGATGAGCATTGTTTAATTCTTGAGTTCTACAGTAGAAGTATATGCAATTTAGCAAAGCTTTGATGAGTATTGTTTAATTCTAGAGTTCCACAATAGAAGTCGATGCAATTTAGCAAAGCTTGGATGAGCATTGCTTAATTCTTGAGTTCCACAATAGAAGTGATCAATGAAATTTACCAAAGCTTTAATGAGCATTGTTTAATTCTTGAGTTCCACAATTGAAGTCTATACAATTTAGCAAAACTTTGATGAGCACTGTCTAATTAATGAGTTCCACAATAGAAGTCTACGCAATTTAGCAAAGCTTTGATAAGCACTGCTTAATTCTTGAGTTCCACAATAGAAGTATTCTATGCAATTTAGCAAAGCTTTGATGAGCATTGTTTAATTCTTGAGTTCCATAATAGAAGTCTATGCAATTTAAGCAGAGGTTTGATGATCATTGTTTAATTCTTGAGTTCCTCAATAGAAGAGTATGCAATTTAGCAAAGCTTTAATGAGCATTGTTTAATTCTTGAATTCCATAATAGAAGTAGTCTTTGAAATTTAGCAAAGATTTGATGAGCATTGTTTAATTCTTGAGTTCTACAATAGATGTCTAAGCAATTTAGCAAAGAGTTGATGAGTATTGTTTAATTCTTATGTTCCACAATAGAAGTCGATACAATATAGCAAAGCTTTGATGAGCATTTCTTAATTGTTGAGTTCCACAAGAGAAGTAATCTATGAAATTTACCAAAGCTTTGATGAGCATTGTTTAATTCTTGGGTTCCACAATAGAAGTCTAGGCAATTTAGCAAAGCTTTGATGAGTGTTGCTTAATTCTTGATTTCCACAATAGAAGTCTATGCAAGTTAGCAAAGTTTTGATGAGCATTGTTTAATTCCTGAGTTCCATACTAAAAGTAGTCTATGGAATTTAGCAAAGCTTTGATGAGCATTGTTTAATTCTTGAGTTCTACAGTAGAATTCTATGCAACTTAGCAAAGCTTCGATGAGTATTGTGTAATTTTAGAGTTCCGCAATAGAAGTCGATGCAATTTAGAAAAACTTATGATGAGCACTGTTTAATTCTTGAGTTCCACAATTGAAGTCTACGCAATTGAGCAAAGCTTTGATAAGCACTGTTTAATTCTTGAATTCCACAATAGAAGTATTCTATGCAATTTAGCAAAGGTTTGATGAGCATTGTTTAATTTTTGAGTTCCACAATAGAAGTCTATGAAATTTAAGCAAAGGTTTGATGATCATTGTTTACTTCGTGAGTTCCACAATAGAAGTCCATGCAATTTAGCAAAGCTTTGATGAGCATTGTTTAATTCTTGAGTTCCATAATAGAAGTAGTATATGCAATTTAAAAAAAAAGATTTGATGAGCATTGCTAATTCTTGAGTTCTACAATAGATGTCTAAGCAATTTAGCAAAGCGTTGATGAGTATTGTTTAATTCTTATGTTCCACAATAGAAGTCGGTACAATTTAGCAAAGCTTTGATGAGCATTGTTTAATTCTTGAGTTCCACAATAGAAGTAATCTATGAAATTTACCAAAGCTTTGATGAGCATTGTTTAATTCTTCGGTTCCACAATAGAAGTCTATGCAATTTAGCAAAGCTTTGATTAGCGTTGTTTAATTCTTGATTTCCACAATAGGAAGTCTATGCAAGTTAGCAAAGTTTTGACGAGCATTGTTTAATTCCCGAGTTCCATACTAGAAGTAGTCTATGCAATTTAGCAAAGCTGTGATGAGCATTGTTTAATTCTTGAGTTCTATAGTAGAAGTCTATGCAATTTAGCAAAACTTTGATGAGTATTGTTTAATTCTAGAGTTCCAAAATAGAAGTCGCTACAATTTAGAAAAGCTTGGATGTAGCATTGCTTAATTCTTGAGTTCGAAAATAGAAGTGATCTATGAAATTTACCAAAGCTTTAATGAGCATTGTTTAATTCTTGAGTTCCACAATTGAAGTCCATGCAATTTAGCAAAACTTTGATGAGCACTGTTTAATTCTTGAATTCCACAATTGAAGTCTACGCAATTTAGCAAAGCTTTGATAAGCACTGTTTAACTCTTCAGCTCCACAATTGAAGTCTACGCAATTTAGCCAAGCTTTGATGATCATTGTTTAATTCGTGAGTTCCACAATAGAAGTCAATGCAATTTAGCAAAGCTTTGATGAGCATTGGTTAATTCATGAATTCCATAATAGAAGTCTATGCAATTTAGGAAAGCTTTGATGAGCATTGTTTAATTCTTGTGTTCCACAATAGAAGTCTGTGCAATTTAAGCACATGTTTGATGATCATTGTTTAATTCTCGAGTGCCACAATAGAAGAGTATGCAATTTAGCAAAACTTTGATGAGCATTGTTTAATTCTTGAATTCCATAATAGAAGTAGTCTTTGCAATTTAGCAAAGATTTGATGAGCATTGTTTAATTCTTGAGTTCTATAATAGATGTCTAAGCAATTTAGCAAAGCGTTGATGAGTATTGTTTAATTCTTGTGTTCCACAATAGAAGTCGATACAATTTAGCAAAGCTTTGATGAGCATTGCTTAATTCTTGAGTTCCACAATAGAAGTAATCTATGAAATTTATCAAAGCTTTGATGAGCATTGTTTAATTCTTGGGTTCCACAATAGAAGTCTATGCAAATTACCAAAGCATTGAGGAGTGTTGTTTAATTCTTGATTTTCACAATAGAAGTCTATGCAAGTTAGCAAAGTTTTGATGAGCATTGTTTAATTAATGAGTTCCATACTAGAAGTAGTCTATGCAATTTCGTAAAGCTTTGATGAACATTGTTTAATTCTTGAGTTCTATAGTAGAAGTATATGCAATTTAGCAAAGCTTTGATGACTATTGTTTAATTCTAGGGTTCCATAATATAAGTGATCTATGAAATTTTCCAAAGCTTTAATGAGCATTGTTTAATTCTAGAGTTCCGCAATTGAATTCTATGCAATTTAGCAAAGCTTTGATGAGCACTATTTAATTATTGAGTTCCACAATAGAAGTCTACGCAATTTAGCAAAGCTTTAATAAGCACTGTTTAATTCTTGAGTTCCACAATAGAAGTATTCTATGCAATTTAGCAAAGCTTTGATGAGCATTGTTTAATTCTGGAGTTCCACAATAGAAGTCTATGCAATTTAAGCACAGGTTTGATGATCATTGTTTAAATCTTGAGTTCCACAATAGAAGAGTATGCAATTTAGCAAAGCTTTGATGAGCAATGTTTAATTCTTGAATTCCATAGTAGAAGTAGTCTTTGTAATTTAGCAAAGCTTGGATGAGCATTGTTTAATTCTTGAGTTCTACAATAGATGTCTAAGCAATTTAGCAAAGCGTTGATGAGTATTGTTTAATTCTTGTTGATACGTGTATGGGCTGTTTTGTATTGAGATGGAATAATGTTTGAGACAAAAACAATAAAAGGATAGATTTGATAAACAAACTAGACCTATAGCTTGTAAATCTGAAGACAAACTAAGACCTATTAGCTTGAATTCTATCAACTCAAGGATCACATCCAGAAGATGATAATTTGTGAACTATGACAATAATTCAAAGTGAACAAAAGGGTTCTTTGATTAAAGTTCTTCTATTACATTTCCATGGATAAACATGGCTTTATATGAAGCCTTTATTACAAAGTTGGTGGTTACAAGCCAACCAACCAACTACTCATTAAAGCTAGTAAATGAAAATTAAGGAAACTCTTGAAATAACACAATAAAACGTCTACCACACTTACGAATGACAAAAAAAACGTCCATGTCTTCAATTGTTCTTCAATTGCTAGTAATTGGTTATGAGAAGATGTAAAGAGTGTAACTCCCAAGGATTAAAGAGAGCCATCAATGATAAGAGTGTAACTCCCAAAGTTTAAAGAGGGCCATCAATCATACCCTTCCAAATGTTTCCATAACCATCCAAGCATAGAATCAAACAATCAATGAAGTCTTGGATTTATTAAAGTTTTATTAATTTAATTAAGAAAACCCTAATTATCAACTAGGTCACCATGCACACCCCATAGGCCATTAAGCCCAAACAATTTTCTAGCCCAATATTAAGCTACCCATAACCTTTTGGGCCTTCATTATCCATACACGGATCACTTCTGTTCCACAATAGAAGTCGATACAATTTAGCAAAGCTTTGATGAGCATTTCTTAATTGTTGAGTTCCACAATAGAAGTAATCTATGAAATTTACCAATGATTTGATGAGCATTGTTTAATTCTTGGGTTCCATAATAGAAGTCTATGCAATTTACCAAAGCTTTGATGAGTGTTGCTTAATTCTTGATTTCCACAATAGAAGTCTATGCAAGTTAGCAAAGTTTTGATGAGCATTGTTTAATTCCTGAGTTCCATACTAGAAGTAGTCTATGAAATTTAGCAAAGCTTTGATGAGCATTGTTTAATTCTTGAGTTCTATAGTAGAAGTCTATGCAATTTAGCAAAGCTTTGATCATTATTTTTTAATTTTAGAGTTCCACAATAGAAGTCGATGCAATTTAGCAAAGCTTGGATGAGCATTGCTTAATTCTTGAGTTCCATAATGTCACACCCCAAAACCGTAACGGCGGAAACGTTCGGGGGTGGAGGACGTCATGTTTAGTATCGCAAGATATGCATTATAGTAAGCAAAGTAATGAATAACCATATCATTAGAAAGAAAGTGTTTACAAGGTGTGTGTGCACAAAACATAGCATACATAAGCAAATAACAAACAAGACTTGAAGCTATACTGCTCCATCTTCTGAATCCCAGTGTGAGTACCTGTCTACTAGGCTCCTGAGAATACAAGTTATTTGAAAGAGTTGATCAGCAATTAAGCTGGTGAGTTCATAAGATTTTAGTGATGTTAGTAAGTTGTAAAATGTTGTAGTTGAAAAATGTAGTGAGTTGTAAGTTCTGTTTAGAAAAGTTCGCCTGTTCCTCTTAGGAAATCCTATATTTCCTACTTTGATGAAAGATACGTAAAAATGATCCTACAATCCTTTCTATGAGTACTAAATGGATACAAGTGATATAAAACTCAGACTAAACAAGCAATCGACTGTGCGCATCTGCCCTAAGCAAACAACCAAACAAGGAACAGGGAGTAAGGCGGATAGCACACATCCCATTGTTTGTTAGATCAATTTTGTATATAACTCTGGCGTGTTCACTTGTTTTTTATATTTAATGAAAAGATTCTTTAAGAAAAACCCTTATTTTTTATAATAAAATGGTGACCACAGTGATTACTTCTATAATCACTTAGTTTGTACTGGCTATTTATGTTCAAATATCGGATAGAGAGTTAATTGGGTGAATTTGCCCTAAGCCCACAACCAAACAAGGAACAGGAAGTAAGGCGGAAAACACACATCCAACTACCTATTGGGTATTGATGATGTATACCCATGATGTATAAACTAAAGTATTATAGAGTTAATCACCTAAGGTCCTTTAAGTTTATACTGGTTTAATAAAATGGATTAAACCCTTAACTGGTAAATTTCTAGTGTGGTATACCAAAGTTCTGATTTGGAAAGTATGTTCTGTACTAGAAAACTGTGCACTGACTCTGTGTCCTATGAATTGACCCATACCTGGTACCCTTATGATGACTCAATGTATACTGGACATATATATCTAGAATCGAATAGATAATAGACTGGGTGAATCTGTTCCAAGCCCACAACCAAACAAGGAGCAGGAAATGAAGCGGAGAGCACACATCACCTGTCGGATCCCATTGATATATATGTATCCTTTGATGTATACCTTAAGGAATCATAAGGTTAGCATTATGGTCCTTTCTACTAAACGTAGCCTTCTACCAAGGCACCTAATGTTATGTATGTTTGTTTCTTGTATGAGTGCGTATTTTCCCAAGTGAGACTATCATTAACTAAATATAGTTTATACATTAATGAATATGTGAGAAGATCACAAAGTAAATGTAATAGGGAAAATAATGTTTTACCTCAGCAGTGACACTGCTGGCTATAAAGTAATAAAATACAGACTCCAGGTAGTATTAAATGTACAATTCACCTCGGGGAGTCTTTTTACCTTAAATCCCAAGTCGGTTAACTAAAGGTTTAAATGTGAACTCGTATGTAACTGAGAAAATATATTATTATATTTTATCACCTCGTGTCTGCTAACCCAGATACGTGTAATCGTACTAAAGTTAACGCAAACCGGAAAGATATATTATTCTATTTTATCACCTCGTGTCTGCTAACCCAGATACGTGTAATTGTACCAAAGTTAATGCGAACCGGAAAGATATATTATTCTATTTTATCACCTCGTGTCTGCTAACCCAGATACGTGTAATCGTACTAAAGTTAATGCAAACCGGAAGGATATATTAACATGATTTTTCCCGGTACTTATTATAGTATGTTCCTCCATGTACTTGTTATAGTATATTCTTCCATGTACTTGTTATAGTATGTTCTGTTTCTGACTCATGTATGAACTGACTCTTTGTATGCTTCATTGTACTAGAAGTAATGAGTAATGTCTTCCTAAACTATACCTATTATAGTTTACTAATGTTTTACTTGAACTGTTATTGAAAAG